>NC_133141.1:24339554-24659345 GCF_048418815.1 Hemitrygon akajei | reverse complement strand
TACCAGGGAGAAGGCAATTCTGGATCTAGTGTTGTGTAATGAACCGGATTTGATAAGGGAACTCGAGGTAAAGGAGCCATTAGGAGGTAGTGACCATAATATGATAAGTTTTAATCTACAATTTGGGAGGGAGAAGGGAAAATCAGAAGTGTCAGTATTACAGTTGAACAAAGGGAACTATGGAGCCATGAGGGAGGAACTAGCCAAAGTTGACTGGAGGGATACCCTAGCGGGGATGACAGTGGAACAACAATGGCAGGTATTTCTGGGAATAATACAGAAGGTTCAGGATCGGTTCATTCCAAAGAGGAAGAAAGATTCTAAGGGGAGTAGGGGGTGACCGTGGCTAACAAGGGAAGTCAAGGACAGTATAAAAATAAAAGAGAAGAAGTATAACATAGCAAAGATGAGCGAGAAGCCAGAGGATTGGGAAACTTTTAAAGAGCAGCAGAAGATAACTAAAAAGGCAATATGGAGAGAAAAGATGAGGTACGAAGGTATGCTAGCCAAGAATATAAAGGAGGATAGTAAAAGCTTCTTTAGGTATGTGAAGAGGAAAAAATTAGTTAAGACCAAAGTTGGGCCCTTGAAGGCAGAAATGGGTGAATTTATTATGGGGAACAAGGAAATGGCAGATGAGTTGAACAGGTACTTTGGATCTATCTTCACTAGGGAAGACACAAACAATCTCCCAGATGTAATAGTGGCCAGAGGACCTAGGGTAACGGAGGAACTGAAAGAAATTCACATTAGGCAGAAAATGGTGTTGGGTAGATTGATGGGACTGAAGGCTGATAAATCCCCAGGGCCTGATGGTCTGCATCCCAGGGTACTTAAGGAGGCGGCCCTAGAAATCATGGACGCATTGGTAATCATTTTCCAATGTTCTATAGATTCAGGATCAGTTCCTGAGGATTGGAGGGGTAGCTAATGTTATCCCACTTTTTAAGAAAGGAGGGAGAGAGAAAACAGGGAATTATAGACCAGTTAGCCTGACATCAATGGTGGGGAAGATGCTGGAGTCAATTCTAAAAGATGAAATAGCGGCACATTTGGATAGCAGTAACAGGATCGGTCTGAGTCAGCATGGATTTATGAAGGGGCAATCATGCTTGACTAATCTTCTGGAATTTTTTGAGGATGTAACTATAAAAATGGACAAGGGAGAGCCAGTGGTTGTAGTGTACCTGGACTTTCAGAAAGCCTTTGATAAGGTCCCACATAGGAGATTAGTGGGCAAAATTAGAGCACATGGTATTGGGGGTAGGGTACTGACATGGATAGAAAATTGGTTGGCAGACAGGAAACAGAGTGGGATTAACAGGTCCTTTTTAGAATGGCAGGCAGTGACTAGTGGGGTACCGCAAGGCTCAGTGCTGGGACCGCAGCTATTTACAATATACATTAATTATTTAGAGAAGGGATTAAAAGTAACATTAGCAAATTTGCAGAAGACACAAAGCTGGGTGGCAGTGTGAAATATGAGGAGGATGTTAGGAGAATGCAGGGTGACTTGGACAGGTTGGGTGAGTGGGCAGATGCAGTTTAATGTGGATATATGTGAGGTTATCCACTTTGGTGGCAAGAACAGGAAGGCAGATAACTATCTGAATGGTGTCAAGTTAGGAAAAGGGGAAGTATAACAAGATCTAGATGTTCTTGTACATCAGTCACTGAAAGTAAGCATGCAGGTACAGCAGGCAGTGAAGAAAGCTAATGGCATGTTGGCCTTCATAACAAGGGGAGTTGAGTATAGGAGCAAAGAGGTCCTTCTGCAGTTGTACAGGGCCCTGGTGAGACCACACCTGGAGTATTGTGTGCAGCTTTGGTCTCCAAATTTGAGGAAGGACATTCTTGCTATTGAGGGAGTGCAGCGTAGGTTCACCAGGTGAGTTCCCAGGACGGTGGGACTGTCATATGTTGAAAGATTGGAGTGACTGGGCTTGTATACACTGGAATTTAGAAGGATGAGAGGGGATCTGATTGAAACATATGATTATTAAGGGATTGGACATGCTAGAGGCAGGAAACATGTTCCTGATGTTGGGGGAGTCCAGAACCAGAGGCCACAGTTTAAGAATAAGGGATAGGCCATTTAGAACAGAGTTGAGGAAAAACTTTTTCACCCAGAGAATTGTGGATCTATGGAATGCAGAAGGCAGTGGAGGCCAATTCTCTGGATGCTTTCAAGAAAGAGTTAGAGCTCTTAAAGATAGCGGAGTCAAGGGATATGGGGAGAAGGCAGGAATGGGGTACTGATCGTGGATGATCAACCATGATCACATTGAATGGCGGTGCTGGCTCGAAGGGCCGAATGGCCTACTCCTTCACTTATTATCTGTTGTCTATAATAATGAAAAGTTAGTGTGAGTTTCAAAAGTGAAACTTTGGTGAATTTTTGAAATAATAGTAGAGAGAGAAGGCAGTGGATATAATTTAGATTTCAAAAGGCATTAAATAAGATACCCTTTTTAGACTAATGAATAAATTCGAAAATGAAGAGTCAGAAGACAAGTAACAGCAGTAGCTGGCTTCGGTAAAGAGTAGTTATTCCCTTTTGAAGAATATAGTTTGTCGTGTTGCACATAAATCACTGCTGCGACCATTGTTACTCACATTTTGCATTAATAATTTGGGGTCAGAAAGCACAAATAATTTGAGGTGGAAAGGGTGACTCAATTCTAAGAAGAGCTGCAACAACTTTATTAGTATTAATTATTAGTATTAACAAACTTGAAGAATGGGAAAATAATTAGCAAATGAACACAGATAAAGATATATTGGCTGTTTAGAATGGAGAGCATGTTGTATAGAAGATGCAGGTCCAGGTGGGGAATTTCAGAGTACATATACATCAATCAACAAAAGTTGCATCATAGATTATCAAGGTCATGTAAAAGTAAAGGAAGAACTCGGCTTTACTTCTAGAGGAATAGAACTGAAAAGTAGGGAAATTGTACAAAATCTGTTAAATGTTGGTTATACAAACTTGCGGTATTGCATATACTTAGGATTACAATTTATAAGTATGAAGGGAAGGCTGGACATGGTGCATGAAGGAGAATGGTTATGCTGATAGATGCAGCTGAGAAAAGGCAAGAAAAGGCTCAAGTATAACGGAATAATAAGGCACAAAATGGGCCACTCAGCCCAATATCCCATGCAATTCTATGTTTATGACTTAGATGTATGTAGCTGAGAGCCCTGCATGATCCTGGCAGCAACCCATTAATAGCAAGCAGCCTGCTACCCTCAAAACAAAGCTTGCAGTTGTGCTCTTTACTCCACTTTAACTATACAGTACTCCTGATATTGTCATCAATTCCAGGAGTTCTTGTTCCTCCTCTATTAATAGTTATGGAAAATAAGTAGATGCAGTCCACTTAGATTATTTTGAAAGTATGTGATAAATTGCTATGTTAAAGATTTTAAAGAGAATTAGGGGTTTGGGGATATAGTAGATGTCAAAGATTGAGGATTAGTTGATGGGTAGAAAATAGGAATAAACTGGGCCTTTTGGCATTCTACAGTTGCTGGTCCTGTAATGCTAGGTGGGAGTGTAATGGGTACAAAGAATCTGCAAAGGGAAAGGGTGAGGTTAAATGAGTGGGCAGAAATATGGCAGCAGAACATTTACAAATTGGTGAGAGATTGGTAGATGTTGATATTTGAAAGGACCAGTTTGTACATGAATCACAGATAGTTAGCATGCTAATTCAGCAAGAATACATACTTGTATAAAGGGATGGGAGGCCAGGGTAAAAAGAAGTCTTAACAACTAATGTAGAAGGGGCACACAAAATGCTAGTGGAACACAGCAGGCCAGGCAGCATCTATAAGGAGAAGCACTGTCGATGTTTCGGGCCGAGAAACGTCGGCAGTGCTTCTCCTTATAGATGCTGCCTGGCCTGCTGTGTTCCACTAGCATTTTGTGTGTGTTGTTTGAATTTCCAGCATCTGCAGATTTCCTCGTGTTTGCAATGTAGAAGGGAGTTGGTAAGACCACAGCTGTATTATTTAGCATGAAAGATGGCATGCTTTAGAGGGAGTGCAGAAAGTATTCATACAACTGTTTCCGAGGAAGGAAATTTCCCTTCAGGAAAAATTGAGAAGACCAGGTCTATATTCTCAAGTACAAAACCAAGAGCTGATCTCATTGAAATATATAAAATTATTAAGTGTGGGAGGATATTTCCCTTGCCTGAGGGAGCAAGAATCAGAGGTGACAAGCTCACCGTAAGAACTGTCTTTTTGGATTAAGAGGGAAGAGGATGCTTGGCCATTGTGTAGATTCCAGATTGCCAAGAGAGAGGATGAGAAGTAGTAGATCAGTCATGAGTTTGTTGGCTGGCTAAGTGGGCCTGAAGAAAGAAAGGGTTACTGTTTGCATTTATTATGCTTTTGCATTTTGTACCTAATACCTATGGTGGTTTCAGAATTTTTTTATTTTTATTTTTTTTTTAAAATTTTTTTTATTAGTTTTTCAAAACATTTTACAAAATTAAAACCCCCAAATCCCAATGAGGAGCATTAATACAGAGCAAGCTTAAGCATACAATAACAATATGCTACAAAGGAAGAGAATTTAACAAAAAAGCACCTAAATTAAAGACAAGTGAGCTTAGTGTCCTCCCCAAACCCCACAACACAAGAAAAAAAACAACAATTCCAGACCAACCACCACACAATATAGAGAGTATAAGTCCGGACAGTCAAACTCCCAGACTGTGACTACACTTAGCAATAGAGGATAATAATGCCTACTACCAGAAAAAAAAAGGGAGCTGAAAGCAAGGGACCGAAAAGGAAAAAAAACCCTAGTCAAGAGGAAGGTTATGAAAGTACTCGATAAAAGGCCCCCAGACCTTATGGAACTTTAAATCCGAATTGAGAACTGGATAATGAATTTTTTCGAGGTCCAAGCAGGCCATAATGTCGTTAAGCCATTGTGCATGGGTGGGCGGGGCAACATCTCTCCATCTAAGGAGGATCAAGTCTCGCCAGGAGAGAGGCAAAGGATAGTATTCGGCATTTGGTCGGACCCAGACATAAATCTGTCTCGCCCCAAAAACCGAACAGAGCAATTAAGGGGTTAGGTTCTAGGTGCTGATTCAGAATATGGTGGTTTCAGAATTTGATTCCACCTTACCCTACTGCAGTACCTCCCATGGTTCTGCTAGGAAAGTGTAACCACCGTTAACACCGTTTCATTTTTCAAAACCTTGTGTCTGTTGCCACTCATGGGAATTCTGTCCTTTACTATTAACAAATATATGCTTCCAGTCTTTAGTAGAGTGTTCTCTTTCTTTTCAAATCTTTTTATTATTATTATTATCCAAAATACAAGAGTACATCGAAGTAACCCTTACAACGTTTCAAAAGAGAAAACAACATTAAGGATTGAAAAATATGGTGGCACAAAAAAAAGAGAAAAGGAAAATAAAACCCTACTAAAACAAGAAAAAAGTGAGGGAAAAAAACATTAGGTGTTCAACCCCGGAGCCATGCGTCATACAAAAAGTTTCTAAAGATAAACATTAAACCATCAGCAAAAAAAGATTATACCAAAATTTACAATTAGATCGTGGAGAAAATCTACCAATTAACTCAAATGGTAGTAACGAGCAAATGAACCCCATCTTTTCTCAAAATCAAACATAGGTTTGAAGGTTCGACTTCTAATTTTCTCCAAGTAGAGTGTTCTCATTCTGTGTTGAGATCAATAGTGTTTCCTTGCAGATGTTTCCCACTATGCAAAACCCAATAAGATAAAATACCACAATAATAAAAAGCACAATATATATAAATACATAAGATAGCTTATATACATTGATTGTATATCTGTAAAGTGATGCTAGGCTTAAGAGTGTCAATATATAAGGTGACTGACAGGAAATGATAAAGTAGTGGTGGTTGGGGATGTGGAGGGAAGGTTAGTGGGTAGAGGTGTTGATCAGCCTTATTGCTTGGGAAAAGTAACTGTTTTTGAGTCTGGTGGTCCTGGCGTAGATACTACATAGCCTGCTTCATGATACTAGCCCTTTTCTGGCACCTTGTATATCTTTGGTGGATAAGCTGGTGCCGGTGATGGATTGGGTGGTTTTGACCACCTGTTGTAGAGCCTTTCTGTTCACTGCAGGGAAGTTTCTGTACCTTGTAGTGATAACAGCTTTTGGGATGCTCTCTACTATGCATCTGTAAAATGATGTGAATATAAATGTGCATATCCCAGCTCTCTTCAGCCTTCTCAAACAGTAGAGGCGTTGGTGAGCTTTCCTGATTGTGTAGAATGTGTTCAGGGACAATAAGAGGTTGTGCGAGATGTGCTCTTCCAGGTGCTTAAAATTGTTTGCAGTTTCCATTGCTGTGCCACTGATGTAAAGAGAGGTGGGAAAGTTATCAGTGATAGACAATAGACAATAGGTGCATAAGTAGACCATTCGGCCCTTCGATCTTGCACCGCCATTTTGAGATCATGGCTGATCAATTCCTATCAATACCCGGTTCCTGCCTTGTTCCCATATCCCTTGATTCCCCTATCCATAAGATACCTATCTAGCTCCTTCTTGAAAGCATCCAGAGAATTGGCCTCCACTACCTTCCGAGGCAGTGCATTCCAGACCCCCACAACTCTCTGGGAGAAGAAGTTTTTCCTTAACTCTGTTCTACATGACTTACCCCTTATTCTCAAACCATGCCCTCTGGTACTGGACTCTCCCAGCATCTGGAACATATTTCCTGCCTCTATCTTGTCCAATCCCTTAATAATCTTATATGTTTTAATCAGATCCCCTCTCAATCTCCTTAATTCCAGCGTGTACAAGCCTAGTCTCTCTAACCTCTCTGCGTAAGACAGTCCAGACATCCCAGGAATTAACCTTGTGAATCTACGCTGCACTTCCTCTACAGCCAGGATGTCCTTCCTTAACCCTGGAGACCAAAACTGTACACAAGACTCCAGGTGTGGTCTCACCAGGGCTCTGTACAAATGCAAGAGGATTTCCTTGCTCTTGTACGCAATTCCCTTTGTAATAAAGGCCAACATTCCATTAGCCTTCTTCACTGCCTGCTGCACTTGCTCATTCACCTTCAGTGACTGATGAACAAGGACTCCGAGATCTCTTTGTATTACTCCCTTACCCAACTCTATACCGTTCAGATAATAATCTGCCTTCCTGTTCTTACTCCCAAAGTGAATAACCTCACACTTATTCACATTAAAAAGTGTGTCAGTATGATTGGGGCAGAAGGTAATTGTTATTGCTCATCTTTCTCTCCCTGTGTCAGCAGCTTTTGATGTGGTTGACCATAATGTTTTCTTCCAATATTTCTCCACCGTTGATTGCATTTGCCTAGTTCTATTTTTATTTATCCTGTTGTAACCTGAGAATCATTCTAATTGGCTTCCTCCCTTCCATTGCCTGCACCGTTAACTTTGGTTTTCCTGGTATAGACAGAGGCTGTGAGGTGATAATTGGAGATGAGGCTCCATCTGCTTCTATTTTTCTTATTCATCTCTACCTATCACCCACCAGCCACTGTTTCCCGACTCCACCCCTTCCTCACCTGGCTCCATCTGCTCGTTATCTCCCTCCTCAGCTGGTTCCACCAATTGCCTGCCAGTCCCTGCCCTACCCCTCCCTCTAACCTTTTGTACTGGCTATCTTCCCCTCTACACTGTCAATCCTAATGCGCACTCTGTTTGAAACATCAGTCATCCTTCTGCCTTCGCAGATGCTGAGTTCCTCTAGCAGTTTTTGAATCCTTGATTGCTTATAAGTTATCAGCCATTTAGTCCAACATCCAGATCCAGTTGGGTGGAAATATCTTCCAATTAAATATTGGGAAGTTCATACCAGCTCCCATTTTTCTTGTTGATGACTACTGACAAATTTGGTTCAATTTCAGAAAATCTGGATGTCAGATTTGACTTTGAAACACAAGTCCAAATTATTACTTGCATACTAATTTATTTTTGGATTCGTAGCATTGCCTAACTCTGCTCCAGTGTTTGTTCTGCTACTGAAACCTTCACCCACCTCTTTGTTACCCCTAGATTTCATTTCTCCAAAGGACTTCTGGCTGGCCTCCATTTTATCTTCTGCTTCCTTTGTGTCCTAATTTGCTCCAAGTCCCATTCGCCTAAGCATCACTGTTGTTCATTGAGCTGCCTTGTCTTTTGGTGGGTGGGGAGGGGGAGAGCAACTTAACTGTAAAATTCTCATGTTTGATTTAAAATCCTTTATGGCCTTGCCCCTTCTTAGACATGTAATCCCCTTCTGCCCCACAGCCTTTCATATGGACACCTTGATCATAACTGATTTTTAGTTGCTCCATCATAGACAGCTCTGCCTTCAACTGTTTTAAGCTGTGGAATTCCTTTTCTAAATGACGCCTTTTTAGTCTCTCTTCTCCTCAGAGACACTCTTTAAAGCCTAGCTTTCTGATGAAGCTTTTATCAGCTGTTCTAATATCTCCTTAACTGGTTCTATTCAAATTTGTTTGGAGCCTGCGCTCGGTAGTATGGCTGTTAGTGCAACACTTCATGGTGCCAGTGATTTATTAATCAGGGTTCAGTTCCTGCTGCTGTCTGTAAGGAGTTGGTGTGTTTTTCCTTTGACCCCATGGGTTTCCTCAGGGTGCTCTGGTTTCTTCCCACATTCTAAAGATGTACAGTTAGTGAGTTGTGAGCATATGCTATTTTGGTGCCATAAGCATGGAGACACCTGGGGCAGCCCTGGCGCAATTGTTGCTGATTTGATTTGACGTAACAAAGCATTTCACTATGTTTTGATGTACATGTGATGTGAAAGAAGGCCAGTCTTTCTCTCAAAAGCACCCTGGAAGTTTTCCCACATTAAAGTATCATATAAAATACAGGTATTTGGTTTTGAGGGCTATGCATGAATACATACCATCTGATTAAGATCGAGGACAAAAGTGTGAAACCCAGCACTCTTGAATCAGATGGGAACAACAAATACGTCAAGCATGAGACTTTTGGGGGAAAATTCACACAGAAAAATGCAAATAACGTCGTAGGAATGAGCCTTCCATGCCTTCCTTGATAATGCTGTCCAACTCTTCGCTATATTGACGACTGCTTTGGTGTTGCTCTATGTACACATGCTGATCTGGTCAATTTCATCAACTTTACCTCCAACTTACACCATGCCCCCTTAAATTTGCTTGGTTCATTTTTGACACCTCTTTCCTTTCTTGATCTCTCTCTGTCTGTATCTCTGAAGATGACTCTCTACCGATATTTTGTATAAATTTACCAATTCCCACGTCTATCTTGACTGCCCCTTTTTCCACCACCTCCTGTAAAAATGCCACTTCCTTTCCTTGGTTTCTTCATCTCCGCCACATCTGTTCCCAAGATGAGGGCTTCATTTCCAGGACCTAAGAGATGTTCTCCTTCAAAGGGCAGTTTACCTTCTTCCACCATTGATGCTGCCCTCACCACATCTGTTCCATTTCCTGGACATTGATGCTCACCCTGTTTTTCATACCACATTAACAGGGATAGAGTTCCTCTTTTTTTCCCACCTACCACCCCATGAACCTCCACATCCAGCTCATCATTCTCTGCAACTTCCACCATCTTCAATAGGACCCTATCAGCAAAACACATCTTTGCTCACCTCTCCCCCCCCCCCCCACCAAAACTCTCCACTTTCTGCAGGATTCACTCCCTCTGTGATTTCCTTGTCCATTTGTCCCTCCCCACTAACCTCCGTTCTGGCACTTATACTTGCAAGTGGCAGAAGTGCTACACCTGCCCTTTCACATCCTCGCTCATCTCCATTCTGGGCCTCAAACAGTCCTGACAGATGAGGCAAGATTTCAGCTGTGAATCTGTTTGGGTCATCTACTGTATTCAGTGCTCATGGTATGGCCTCCTCTACACTGATGAGGTCTGGTGTAGATTGGGGGACCGCTTTGTCAAGCACCCTCATTCCATCTGCAAAAGGTGGAATTTTCCAGGGGCCAAAAATTTTAATTCCAAACCCTATTTCCATTCTGACATGTCAGTCCATGGCCTCCTGTTTTGTCACAATGAGGCCACACTCCGGTTGGAGGAGCAACACCTGATGGCATGAAGATTGATTCCTCTAACTTCCAAGGATTTTCTTTTCTCCTCCCTTTCCCTCTTCATTTCCCCACTTTGGCCTCTTACCTTTTTCCTCACCTGGCTATCACCTACCCCTGGTACTCCTCTCCTTCCCTTTCTCCCATGGTCCACACTCATCTCCAATCAGATTCCATTTTCTCCAACCCTTTATCTTTTCCACTTATCTCCCAGTTTCTTCATTCCCCCTCCTCTACCCATCTGGCTTCACCTATCACATTCTTCCCCTCCCCACCTTATTCTGGCATTTTCCCCCTTCCTTTCCAGTCCTGATGAAGGGTCTCAACTCGAAATATCAACTGTTTATTAATTTCCATGGATGCTGCCTGACCTGAATTCCTCCAGCATTTTGTGTGTGTTGCTCTGGATTTTCAACATCTACAGAATCTTGTGTTTTTTTCTGTAGAAATGACCAGAAAATTCCGAATATCTTAAATCTTTGGGAGAAACCTTTCCTCATTCTGTACAAGGTTCACACTCTACTTAATTGAACTTTAATCTTTTGGAGCTGCAACTTAGCACTGACCAGAGAGCAGTTGCTGAGGCTTTTAGATCCCTGAGACCTGCACGACTGGTTGAGGATGTGTCCTTCCCAGTCTGAGCTGCAGTATCACATGAAAAATTTTCAAGCTCCTGTTGCTTCTGTAATATTCTTTGAAATGCATTAATTGTTTTATGTTCTTCAATAGATGGATTATGCACATGGAATCTAGGAATTATCCCTAGACTTTTCTTCCATTTTTGCCATTGAGATGATATAATGACCCTGAAATGCTGATTACCAATGTGAGCAAACTGTGGGGTGGGGGAGAGAGAACCAATATTGTGTTTGACCCAATACAATATTAGGGTCTGTAACATGCAGTTTGATGCACTTTAATTTCTGATAAAAGTATTGAGATTTGCTTGTTTAGTGTTGTCAATATTTTGAGGTATTTTAGTGTCAAACTTAAAGTGGTGCCATGTACCAAATACAAATAAAAGTGCTATGTTGAACCAATATGATGTTGACCAAATTGGATCATTAGAATTGAACCTTGTATCAGTTCACAACTTAAATAATTCATGTTAAGTATTTAGTTAAGTTAGGCTTTGCTTCATTGTTGTTCATTGAGGTCTACTTTGAGTTCTGACAGAACTGGTTCATTGCAAACTACAGCCAACCATTGAATGAATGTAGTTTAAGACTGTTGCCGCCCACGCTGAGAGTTCTCTCCAAGGAAATAAGAGATGACTCCTGTTTATGTTCATGGCTCTATTAATAATTAACAATATTGAACTACTGAACCTTGAAGGACCATGATTTTTTCTTATAAAAAAAATTCTGATGCTTAGAACAGGAACAAAAAATTTTAATTTAAAAATATTTCCCTGTGGATGTATTACATGGCTTTTTTTGGTGTTTACTACTAGCATTTCAATTCTGAGATACCACCACAAGATTAACCTTTTACTAAACCAGGTCATGTTATTGAGAGTTTGAAATTTGAGATTATTTAAAAAAAAGATAGACCCTGTCCTTACTTCATTAGAGGTAGTGTATGGAAATTAGCTGCTGTTTTAATTGCAATGTTGAAAGCAGTAAGTTAGCAATCTTAGTCACTTTAATGTGGAAGAAGCCGAGGACAGTTGGCTTCAGCCTTAGCATCAGTTCTCTTTAGCTACTCCCTATGGTAGCAAGTTCCAAATTCTTGTTCTCAAATCAATGATTAGTAAGGTGCTCTACTGGAAATGGTGCATTGAAGGAGACTACACAATACTAAAGGGCAATTGAGAAATGGTGTAGAAATTTTGCTGTGAGCTTTTAGATCCCATAATCTGACATTCTGTGGATCATTGTGTGTAGACAGATTTTGTGATTTTTTTTTAAAGGTGTCTAGAATTGTATTCAATTTCTTTAGCTATTTCAAGGAGTGAGTTGTAGCACGTGAGCATGCTCAGGTGCAGACTAATTTACAGATGTGATATGGAAGGAATTTTCCCAGCTAGTTTTTATCTCCCCTTTTTATTCTCCTTGTCCCAAATTGGTCCTCAAGGTGATGGAATTTTCACCCCATTTGATTTAATTTGGAATTTCAGCAAGATTGTTATTAGAAAGGAAAAAAAATCTAATAGGAAGCAGTTTGATTTCCACAAATGGAAAAGTCTGTCAGCAATGCTATCAGCAGCTGCTGTGTCAATTTGAATGAAACATTTTTTTTGCAAGTGCACAGAGAAAGCTCTGCATTGATTTTGTTTTCAGCAAATCATCTTGTCTGGGCTAAAATAAGCACAGGGGAGGAATAGCAGTGTGCTCTGACGCTCCTACAAAAAGGAACGTAGTGGAGCTGTATCTGTGAAGTGTTCGAATTTGGCTCAGCTCCCGGTGACCTCTCATTCAGCAGTCTGATGCTGAGCTCCTTGTAAGAACAATTGGCTTGTCGCAGCAATGGGGGCTTTCTCAGAGAGGAGGATTTAGTCATTTGGTGAATTGGATGCATGGTATGTTATAATGCAACTGATTCTAGCAAGCAAGTCTCCCTTTGTAAACATAATGCCCTCTCCAATATAAAGCAACAAATATTGCTGTGGTGAGTTGGAAGCTGTTCTAGTTGTTTTGTAAGTGCTGCTGGCACACTGGCATGTATTTATAATTTCAGATGTCTTTTAAAGTCTGTTAAACAGTTATCATTTTCTTCCGTCTTTTTGAATACTGTAAGACGCCACATCTATTTTTAAAATTCTGTCATTCATGGTAGAGATTTTGATTTGCGTATTGAATGTTGCCTGCTTGAGCACGGACAAAATGAGAAGAATCGCAATGCTGTGGCAAGGGACTATTAAGGTTTTGCCCCTTACTTTATTGCTTAGCAGTTTGATATTTCAGTATTGTTTCTTTCCCCTTCACTTCTCTTCCCTCGCTTTTTCCCATTTATTTCACTACTGGTTATCGGATGTGAGCCCTGGGCCATTGATCTGTTAGTCATGCAGGCAATATTTTACTTAATCCATTAGTTTTTATGAAATGGCCTCTATGAGTAAACAAATGATCAAGTTCAGTGGAAAAGACCACAGTTCCATCATTCCTTCTGGATTAAAATGTGTTTATGAAATTAGTGAAGAGAAAATGTGCTTGTTAAATGCCATTAAAGCCTTGTTAAAAGGCACAAAGATTTTAGTGTAATTGCATGGAGGGAAATTAACTCTGAATTAGAAATGATTTATTTAATTGAAAGTAGGGTGGAATGTATCAGCTTTGTCAGTTCAAGTGCCGTAAAGAAAGTATAAGCAGTAAATAAATAGAAGTAGTACATGGCATGAAATGTATTGGATATCTATTGATATACAGCTGTTTTTGGGTCAAATAAGCCAACTGACCATATTTATATATGGTCAACATTTGGTCAAGTTTTGATAGCTGATTAAAAGATCAAGAAATTTAATTGCAAAGAAAGGTATAATTTGTTAAAGGGTTGATCCTCAGTCAAAGTAATTGAAATTTCCTTGTACTATTTATATGAAGGTTAACTGTTCTTTGCTATATGCTGACCACTGTCTTTCAAAAGGATATAACTCTCCAGTTAGACTTTCAAGTTTGCATTTTTATTTTTTCTGTTGTACCTAGAATCATTTACGTTTTTACATTTAAAACTTTCTGATGGATTTATGGCACACTGAATATTAAACATTGGCTAACTCAGGTATTAAAAAAACTGGCAGTAATGTAGTTTTGATTGAGGTCATTTGCAAGATAACTGCTATACTTGGCATTTCTGTGCTTTGCACATTATTTTGCTTGCACTGTAAAAATAAAAATCTTACCACATACTAGAAACAGCCTTGAGTGCATCTACCCCTTCTATTTTTCATTTAATCAAGGTATTGGGGGAGTATTAAATAGTCAGTGTACATATGGGTGCAGAGTGTTGTATGGCAAGGCTATCTCTCAGAATTTTGTTTCCAATGTTTCTTAATTATAAATGAGTGCAAAACTCTAGGAGAGGTGCAGTGTAAGTAGAATTCTTGATTGCTTAAGCAGTCCAAAGTGTGGTTCAGTTGAGTCATCCCTCATGTTATAGTGTATCTATTGGCATCCTAGTTTTTTTGCATTGCCTCTCAATTCTCTATAGAGTTGATCAATTTATAGTAAATTAATAGCATGGAATAGTAAGTAGTGACATTTAGCACTCATATTTGGAGCTACTAAATTGCAACATAGAGCCCTGCTTTCATGACATGGTGTGTATTCTTCTCTATATCCTGGTACCTCCAGCAGCTCCATGTTGATAGGGTGCCATTCCTATTTGATCTGGTGCTTGCTTATAAGAAGTTTGGTAAGTGAATTGACATTGAATGCATGCTTGTTGAATTGTGTACAATATTCCACACTTAAGATTGTATGATGTATCATGCTTATACTCATTTTGGCAATTTGAGGGATAGGGAGGATTATTGGCATTTATATAGTGCCCACGAGGTGTTTCCAGTGGTTTTTTTTTACACTTATCAAGTTTTGAATTGTCACTATTGCAGAGTAGGAGATCAGTGAATTTTTGCACAATATGATCCCACAAAAAACAATGTGATTTTGATCATAACATCTGTTTTAGTAATGCTAAGTGAGGAATAAATATTGGCCAGGATCCCATGGTACTTAAGGGCTATTGAGAGCAGCATTATTACATTATATTGTATTGGAATCGGCTAAGCTTCTTTTATTCATGTTGTCTCAACTATCTGCAGTAAAATCACATACAGCTGCTGGTTTGATTAAGTGTTTGTTAAAGCTAATGGAAATATCTGTAGTTAATCTTTTGGATATAAAAAAAAGTGTTCCCCTCTCGATGAATGTAAGTATATTATTCTGGAGTTCTGAATTATCTCGAGGAAGTAGAAAAAGTATCTTCATAAGTAGGTCACAGTTGGGCAAGGCTAATCAATGAACAAAATGAATAGAAGAATTATTTAATTATGTGAAATACAGATCCCCATGAAGAAATACCATGGGTGGAATTTTTTTTAGGGCATACTTCATCTTTAAACTATGAAATAAATTGTTAAGTGTTATCCCTGCTAACTACCTTTCTCTTGTGGAATGTTTTCTAGTATCAAAAGCTGTTAATTGTTTGATTTTCACAATTCTTTTCTAAAGCATTTATTAACTTTGGTTGCATTAAATTCTCTCTTTTATGGATTATCTCTAATACAAATATTCCCACAAATAGTTAATTTAACTGCCAACAGTGTTGCTATGAAGATCAGCCCCTGATTGGCCAATGACAAGACCAATGAGCAGGAAGCTACCTACCAGAGGATTGCAGTGAAACCCCTGTCTAAATCCATTGTTATTTTTAGAAAGTGATGTCGTATTATTTTCAGGGAAGCACCTCCTAACTGCTAGTTCTTGCATCTTTGCAATTTTAATATTCTTCTGAATGAGCCATTTGCCCATGAGTTTGCAGCAACGTTTCTGCACAAAAATCACTAGTGTATTACTGCAATTTGAAGTTTATTCACCAAATATTATGAATGATGGTGTATTTTTCAATGGAATATTCCTAAAATCTCACATTTATTATCGCTTCACACTGAATGAGCTGTGTATAGATTGTATGGAAAGAATGCTGTAATTTTAAAAACTAGTACAATGCTTAAATATTCAGTT
Organism: Hemitrygon akajei; assembly: GCF_048418815.1. NCBI lineage: Eukaryota > Metazoa > Chordata > Chondrichthyes > Myliobatiformes > Dasyatidae > Hemitrygon > Hemitrygon akajei. The sequence continues at coordinate 24,643,566 of NC_133141.1, read as the reverse complement.
TCATTGAACATTTCAATTAGATTCTCAATTAGCTTTCTGTGATTAAAGTCATCTGTTTATCGGAGGTGGGGCTTTGTTATGAAGGCAGCTTTGAAACTGTGCCTTGTCGACTCCCTCATTGTCCAACCATATCACATAAGCAGCCTTTCTCCCACGGGTTGAAGCATCCCACGCTGCCCTGAGGGGCTGCTGCTGATTCATTCATCTACTTCCATGCTTTTTTTCCACCAGAAACCTTAATGAGCGGAAGAATCTATGCCGAAAGAAGGGAATGCAAGTTGCCTGATCATAAAAAGAGTGGTGGTGGGGGGGGAGGGAGCAGAAAGTGAAAGAATAAGCCATCAAAGGTTGATCTATGCTGAGCTGCGTACCATACCCTGGTGTTTTGAATGATCCAATTCATACCCACACGACTACCTCCTAATAAATGCTGCAAATAAATTGTGTTTTTAGCAGAGAAGGTGTAGCCATTGCACATGGAGTCATGCTGCATCATGTGCATATATTTGTATATATGTCATACACACAAACTTGTATAACAAGTGTCTGTCATGCTGTCACAGATGCATGCAATCATAGATCCCCTAATGGTTGTCCACATTCCTTTCTCAGTTAGTCAATTACTTTTTCAGTGCCAATTACTTGTATGATCTTTTGTCTTCAAAATTCCACTTTGTCTAATGTTTATTTCTAATTAGGGTTTTTTCATTTTCCTATTTCTGTTCATTTTTTTAAACTTGTCACAAATATAATAAAGTATATGTAGTACTGAAGGGCTAGTGTGAGTATGACTTTGGGCTATGTATATATCCTCTCTAGGACTATGGTAAGCTCGGTGCTTAAGCAATATGGAGGTGGTAAACTGTGAGGGATTTTAAGATGTCGTAGGATCCCATTTATTAATATAGCTGTTTAAAAATAGGTATTGTACAGAGTGCACTTGGTAGGTTTTTAATCAAAGCGGTGATATATTTGAGGAGCAATGCAATTTGTATTGAAGTGGTAAATTCCTTTCCGAATGAGCTGGTGATGTTTTTGTTGGGTGCTGGGGATGTGCCACTATTCTTGATGGGCTTTGACACCTTGAATCTCATCTCTTTATAGGAGCCAAAAGCACTTGCATTTATGTTGGGCATCATGAATCTCAGTAGACAGGACTGTGGTTTATATTGCTAGTTATCACTTTTTGCATTTGGCTTTGACAGTCTTAATTGCAGCTGCTGAAAAAATGCACAAGATTCTTAATCAGTCATAAAAAAGACTTTGGGGTGTATAACGGTCACATGCAAAGCTCATGTTTTTTTGCACTTATTTCATTCATACGACCCACTTCCTGCATCCTCGACCCCATTCCAATCAAATTATGGGCAGGCAACTTCCCTCCTTCACCCCTATTCTAGGTGATGTTTCTAAGTTCTTTTCTGGATATTGGCCTTCATTCCTACAAATTACATATGCTCTGGGGTAAAAAAAAAGTGCTGTTGCTCCCTTTGACTTAGCAAACATGCTACATGTTTCAATTTCCTTTAACTGGCTCATAAACCCATTTATTTTTCTTGTAACTTCATGTTTGAAGCCGTCACTATTACTCACTGCATTTGCCATGGTCATAACTGGAAAATCATCTTCAGCTTCTCTTGCCACTCGTACAACTTTACCTCTCTGTCCTTGATCTCTTTCCTCATTCTCATCCATATGCTGTCTCTTGGGGAGAGCATTCCAAAGGACAGTGTTGAGTTCTGCATGTATGGTGAAAGCACTTGGATCTACCATCTGTCTCTGAGTTATCTGCTGTTTGACATCCGGTTGTGGATGAGCAAAAATCTTCCAATTAAATATTTGTAAGACAGAAAATGTTTTTTTTGTGAACTCTATAGCCTGGCCATGTTCCTCTATCCTCTCCCTGGTTACTACTTTGGCTGAACCTTCTCAAAAAAGCCATTGCAGGCATGCATATGATGGACTACTTACATTTGCAACACTACAGATGCATGTGCATCTCACAAAATTGAGTAATGCTGATGAGTGAATATTTGTTTTACTGGCTAGTTGGGTGTCAGGGAATAAGGTGCCATCATTTGTTTTCCTTGTTCTTTGATGATAATCCATTCACTGAATATATTACCCAAAGTTGTTGGCAACTTGATGCTTTGTCTCTTCAGTCCATACTGTACATTTATTTGGGCTATTGTTAATTTGCAACACTGGTGTTCAAATAATTGAGGTATTAGTCATAAATGTGGGGCATCTGTTAACTCCAAAATCTTTATCATTAAACTGCATCCTACAGTATTTGATAAAGCTCAGATCACCATCCTATTGGAATGCTGTGTTAATTCAGGAAATACAGTGGGTGATTTATGAGGATATTGCCGGCTATAAAGAATATAAAGAGAGTGATTGAGCTAGGGTTGTTTTCCCTTTTTTTGGTGAGAGGGAAAGAGTGAGTGCTGACATAATTGAGAATTGTGGGAGGTCTACACAGGACTTAACTATGTCTTGTAGCAGAGCTACAGAAACTAGATAGAATAGATTTAAGTTGGAGTTCAGCTTGGGGGAGAAAAAGTTCTACTCGAGTAGTAGGATTCTGGAACTCGCTGTGTAAAGTGGCGATGAATGCAAAATCCTTCATGTTTAAGTACTTTTTATGGTCACTTGGAGTCACAGCCTACAGGGTAGTGGACTGAGAGCTAGAAAGTGATAACCTAATGTATTTTTTGCTGTAAATTTTATGTTAGGAATGCTGGAGTACTGACAAACTTGCACAATGCACCAGAAAGTTAATGAGTTTATGTTCTGTTTGCTTTCTGGCACAAATCTAATCGATTCCAGGCTAGTAGATTCTTGCAGATAATATACTTAAGTATATACTGCATACATTACATCTTCTCAGATACCATACCAATATATGCACTGGTTATCAAATAGCTTGGGTGAATGAGTTTTTAGGCTGCCATTCGATAGGACAGCAGAACATTGTAGAGAAAAGCTTCCTCTGATTAATTAAGAAAGCTATTTCAGAAAAGTAAGATCACTGAAATGGCAAATGAACCAGAATCAAATCAAAACAGAAAAAGAATGAACCACAGGAAGCCACGAAATAGGAAACTGGGTAACACTGCAATCATGTTGCATAATACTCATAATTTTTGATGAGTCAAGTCATGGAATGCGCTTTGTCAGCCTTTTAACAGAAGCTGCTTGAAAATATGGAAGGAACCTTCCAAACAACTGTATCATAAATTGGTAACAGGAAGGTAATAAATGGAGGTAGATTTTAAGTGGGTAGTATTTAGTTACTGTTTTGATATTCAGCTAGGCCAAAATTTGCAGTGATTGTTTGATCTTGGAGTTGTAACTGCAGATGGTCTATCAGAGCAGTCAGAGAATTTCCTGATTTTTCAGGTGTGGAGATGTCCTTTATTCTTGAGGAGAAGTGGGTACTCAAGATTGTTTAATGTCATTTTCCAGTACACAAGTGTAAAGGAAAATGCAATAATTGGTACCCTAGAGCCAATGCAGCACAAAAAACACAATAAGATAGCACAATTAGTAATAAAAAATACAATAAATATAAATACTTAGATTGCATGTCCATAACGTGATGCTAGGCACATGAATGTTTGCACATAAGGTGACTGACAGGTAATGATAAAGTCGTGGTAGTTGGGGGTGTGAAGGGCAGGTTAGTGGGTGGATGTGTTGATCAGCCTTGTTGCTTGGGAAAGCAAGTCTGGCGGTCCTGGTGTGGATGCTACATAGCATTCTACCTGATGAGAGTGGGACAAACTGCCCATGAATAGGGTGGATGGGAACCTTCATAATGTTACTGGCCCCTTTTCAGCACATTTCTGTATATAGTATATGTCCTTGATGGCGGGTAGGCAGTAGACTGGTGCCGGTGTTGTGTTGGGCAGTTTTGACTACCCATTGTAGAGCTTTCCTGTGAGTTGTATGGGGCTGCAAGCTAGTGAAAGCTCTCATCTTTATTTGGCAGGGGCTGTGGGAGGAGAGAGAGGAATTTGCTGCTCATCAAGGTGAAGGAAGTTAGTGCCAGAAAATGGAACACCTTCCTTTTTTAATTTGTCATTGCAGAGTTCTTCAAACTAGTTTTAACACTTAACAGTAAGGTGAGGCTGCACTCAACAATTCTAATAACAGTAAAGAACTAGATTGGTAAGGTCCAATAACAGCCATTTTATGCAATCTAGGGTAGATTTGCACCCAGTTCTCAAGAGTGAATGTGTTTGATCCTTTGATTTAACTAGTTCTTTATATAATATTGAGGGGGGAAAAAACCTTAATATAGAAGTCCAAAGTTCCTGATGGTGGCAACACTGGTGGGTAGGTTGGTGAAGAAGGCATACTGGATGCTGCCCTTCATTAGCTTGGGGCATAGAATAGAGGATCTGGGAACATCGAATGGGGGTATAATACGTTGATTAGGCCTCACATGGAATACTATATACAGTTTTGGTTATTATACTATAAGTGGGACATAATTACACTGGGGAAGGTCTAGAGAACGCCAAGATGTTGCCTAGAGTGGAGTGTTTCAGTTGTGGGGAGAGACTGGATGGGCTGGGTTTGTTTTCTTTCATGTAGAGGAAACAGAGGGAACCTGACAGAGGTGCACAAAATTGAGAACCAAAGATAGGATAGATAATACAAAACATTACCCATTACAAAATCTCAGTCCAGGTGGCTTAGATTTTAGGTGAGGAATAAGAGGTTGAGAGGAGCTGAGGAATTTTTTCACCTAGTGGCCCTCTAGTAGAGGGTGATTGCGAGTTGCAATGCATTGCATGCAAAGGTACTCTTAGAATGTTTAAATAGCATCTGGATTAGTGTTTGAATTGCAAAGATCATAGAAGACTATGGACCGATTGTCAGTAAATAGGATTTGTATAGATAGGCACTTGATGGTCAGCATGTGTGTGGTGAGCTGAAGACATGTTTCTGTCCTGTATGACGATGATTCAAAATTTACTGTGTGCTGAGAGTCCATACTATTTTGCTGGTCATGATGATCTTCAGTACTTTTTAAATGTGATGAAATTTCTGCCTTTACCTCCCTTTTGGCAGTAAGTTCCAGACCACTGCTAACCCTCTAGGTGAGAAAATCTTTCCTCATCTTTCCTCTGATCCTTCAACCAATTACTTTAAATCAGTAGTCTCTAGTTTTTGAAGAGGGCTCTATGTATACTGCATGGTGAAAAAGGATGGAGAGATTTTAATTGTTATCTTATAGGTCAGCAGGTTAGGGATTCTTCAGTAAGTTCAGCTAAGTGCGTCAGAAGATGGTATTACTGTTCTCTTACATTGGAAATTTAAATGAATAAGCTTAAATCTAGAAAGCAAGAATAATTTGAAGCCTTAGTGTTAATTGTCAGTTTACTGAACTGTCATTTTGAACAGTTTAAAATTTTTTTTTGTGTATCATTCCTCTTTTTCCATTAAGCTTAGGCTTCAAGTGTGTGTTGCTAATAAATACTGATGTGATATCATGTATTGCAGTTGTTGGATCTGTTACTGAGTGAATGATGCAGAAAGCGGAGATAGGAGTTGAGAGACTTTTGATTTGTCATGTTGAAGTCTACTTGAGGTACTTTGATATTTTTCTCATTTTCTCCTGATCTATGGTTACTATAGTACGGTTCCACGAGCATCTTGCCCATCTGGTTATTTCTGACATGTGAACCCTTAGAAGGATATTTGAGCATAGCTGGTTTAAATCCTGTTCTCATCTGAAGACTCTTGTTCATGCTTCCAATATGAACCATTTGATAACGATCGGGTGCTGGCTTCCTTATTCTCCCTCCTGCGGCAGTGAAATCAAAAGTCTTTGACAGCGTCAGCACTGTTTACATTTTATTTTGAAAACATATTTGAAGAGGGATAGTTTGAGATTTGATGAGAGAGGGATGATGGGGATTGGTGATGAGCAAACTAACAACATTTTCATTGCATTGGCTCTCATGGTGTCCAAGTATCATGCCAGTTGTACAGTTAATTTACATAATTGAGCGAGGCTCTTGCTGTATGATTGGGAGCCATGTTTAAATATAACAGGTACTACATGGATTTCCGGCATTCAGCAAGCCTGCCAGAAGGAGAAGGTGGAGGCTGATAACTAAGTGACTTTTATAGTTGTTACTTTGCCAGAGGAAGAGCAGGGTTATATTTCATGGCTCCTCAAAGAAGCCTTCAGCTTTCCTCTGTTGATCGCAACCTCTTCGAGTCAGAGTTATACAACGTGGAAAAGATTCTGCCATTGGGTTTTCTACCTCTACTAATGTAATTGCAGAGGATCACACCCAATTTTAATCACAAATGGGTGTTCGTTTGACATTGGAATCTTCTCTTTTCCTAAGGTCTTCAGCTTTACCATTGAAGGGTCAATTATTGTATTTCTGGGAACCTTTTCCAGTGGCACTTGACTACTGGTCAGTTGAAGAGAAGGAAATGGTGAAAAAAAATTATAACCATGTCCTGGCCTTAAACTAGACACATTTTTGCAATCCCTCAGACATTTTTCATCTCCCCATAAGTTTTGAAGCTCTAGCTAGTCCAGAGTTAGGTTTATTTAAAATAGGAAAACTTAGATGACTATCTAAGGATTATTTTTTTGGCTGGGCTACTGGTGGTGATACTGTTAAATGAGTGAGATTAAGCAGACTAGACCTTTATAGAGTTCAGGAATACAGAATTCTTACAGGGTTTCACAAAGCAAGTGCAGAAATTGTCTCTCTTCTCCCCCCCCCCCCCCCCCCCCCCAATTGGCTGGGCTGTCTAGAACAATAGAACACAATTTCAAAATAAGGCATTGACCATTCATGGACAGATGAAAAGAAATTTCTTCACCTCTAAAGGGTGGTGATTCTTTGGAGTCCTGTACCAAAGATGGCTGTGGAGGCATGGGAGACATGATTGCAGAGTATATTCAAGATGGAGATAAATAAGTTTTTAGATATTGAGGGAGTCAATGGATATGGGGTTGGTAAAGGAAAGAAATGCTGAGGTTTAAGATCAGCCATAGTCTTATTAAGTGGAACAGGACAGGGAAGCCAAGTTGTCTTGTGCTCACGTGGGTTAGAACTGATGGATAACATTGGGTGACATGAGAGAGAAAAATATAAATATGATCCTAAAACCCAGAGGTTAAATTTATCAAGAAAGACTAAATAAGCATATCACTTTCCTGCAGACCAGAATACATTTAAGTAAGAAGGCCTGACTTGCTGAGTTTCTTCAGCATTTTGTGTGTGTTATTTATTCTGGCATCTCTCCCCCCCCTCCCCAACCCCCAACCCCCGCCAGTGTCATTTCCAGTCCTGAAGAAGGGTCTCTGCATGAAATGTCGACTGGTTATTCGTTTCCATAGATGCTACCTGATTTGCTGAATTCCTCCAGCATTTTGTGTGCATTGCTTTTAATTTCCAGCATCTGCAGCCTTTCTCGTGTTTAGAAGTAAGAAGCTTCCACTTCGCGAAGATTGCTTTTATGATTCAAACAGCACAGAATTGGGCCATTTCTGTCCACTGCACTATGTCCACTGTCTCACTGTGAAACCTAAATACACTAATCCCGTTTGCCTCCATTAGACCAAATGTCCTCTGTTCCTTTCTTTTCAATGCCTTTTAAACATTGTAATTGGATCTGCATTCCAGGTATTCGTCACCCTCTGTGTGGGGAAAATCCTAGGCCTCAGGTAACATTTAAATCTCCCCCTTTCACTTCAAACCTGTGTCCTCTAGTCCTGGGAAAAAGACTCTATCCTGTGTATGTCCCTCATAATTTTATAAACCCCTATAAGGCCAACCCTTGGCCTTCTACGTCTGGTGAGAATAAGCCCAACCTGTTCAATCTCTCCTTATAAATAGAACCCTCCATTTCAGGCAGCACCCTGGTGAATTATTTCTACATTCTTTCTATTGCTGTCATATCCTTTCTGTATTGTGGTAACTAGAACTGTACTTACTATTCGGTGTGGTGTAACCAATGTTTTATACAACTGCACCATTATGTCCCAACTCTCAGACTGATTGCCTGTACTACCCTATCTGCCTGTGTTACTACTTTCAGGAAGATATGCACTTGTACATCAAGTCACTTTTGTACATCAATGTGCCTAAGGTTACTGCCATTTGCTCCGTATGTAATAGAGTACTACAGGATAGAAACAGGCTCTCTGGCCCATCTAGTCCTTGTCAAATTTATTCAGACTAATCTTGTTGACCTGCACCATAGCCTGGACCATAGCCCACCATGCCCTTCTTATCCATGTACTTATTCAAACTTTTCTTAAACGTTGCAATTGAACATGAATCTCCCCTTCTGCTGGCAGCTCGATCCACACTCTCACCACCCTCAGAGTTTCCCCTCTTGTTCCCTTTTCACTCTTAACCCATGACCTCCATTTCTAGTCTCACCCAATCTCTGGAAAAAGTCTGCTTACATTTACCTTATCTATACCCCTCAGAATTTTATGTACCTCTATCAAACCTCTCCTCATTTTCCTGCATTCCAGGAAATGAAGTCTTGACCTATTTAACCTTTCTGTATAGCTCAGGTCCTTAAGTCCTGGCAACATCCTTGTAAACTTTCCCTGTACTCTTTCAATATTATTGATCTCTCGTTGGCAGATGGCCAGAACTGCACTGAATACTTCAAATTAGGCCTCAGCAATGGCTTATACAACTTCAACATGACGTCCCAACTCCTGTACCTAACACTTAGAAGGTCATTGTGCCAAAAATTCTCTTTGCGACCCTATCTACCTGTGAAGCCTCTTTCAAGGAGTTATGGATCAGTATTTCCAGATGTCTTGTCAGAAATTGAACTGTCAAAGTGCACTACCATACCCTTGTCTGAATTAAATTTCATCTGCCAACACTCTGCTCTACTTTTCAACTGATCTATGTCCCACTGAAACCTAGACAACCTTCTTTGCTACTGGGACTCCACCAATTTTTGTGCCGCCTGTAAACTTACTAAACCTACCTCCAATATTCAAGTTAAATACCAGTCTCTGCAGTATGGCATTTGTTACAGCATCCACCACCCACCAAGCAAGCAGTAGCAAAGCCCCCAAAGAGAGACCATGATCTGTAGTACAGAAAAACTAATTGATCACCCAACCAGTTTGACATGCCACAGGCTCTCTCTTTACCTAATAAAAGGTCAGACAGCTGTCACATAGTGAGGGGGGAGACAAAAGCAAACAACTTGCTGATTTCCGGTTTAAAGTCTGCCGAGACTCGAGAATCGGCAGCAAACTCTTCCACCGTCAACTAGAGAAAGAGAGAGTGGTTTGCTGCGTACAGAGACCTCCAACAGCTAATCCGCTGTTCCCGATGTTTTTTTTCCTCATGGCACTTCAGTCATTGGCACAGGGATAGAATTGGCTCATCTACAAGGCCACAAAGTCTCAGAACCCTGAAGATGCACTTGCCTTCTAGACTGCAACCTTGTAGCAACTGGTCATTGAGTCCTGGGAGCAGGTCCCATCGCCGCAAAGGACTGCAGTTTGAGCACAGCTGCAAGTAAAGGACACTGTTAGAACCCATCCACCTTGAAAAGGGAAAAAGAGACATTAAAGGTAGAAATTAAGCTGTTTCTGCAGCTGAGCTTGAAGAAACTGTTCTTTAACACCATCATAGCTCCGCTCAAGTTCGGATCTAGATTAACACACATCAGATCCCTTGTCCAAAGCCTTACCAAAGTCCTCATAAAACACGCCTACTGCTCTGCCATTGCCAACTCTTCTTGTCACCACCTCAAAAAAAACTCGACCAGGTTTGTGAGACCTGATCTCACCTGCACGAGACCCAAATCCAAAATGAGAAGCCACGAATTTTAAATCGTCTCAAATTAACTTGAGTGAGAATTATATTTAAGTTTATTAACTAACAAGTGGTTAAAAAGTTTTCTACTACCAATAGATAAGAAGTGAACAGCATAGATGTATTTGAGTGGAAGCTAAATAATCAAAAAGGCAAAAAGAATAGGTTCATTTGATAGGGCTGGATGTATTTGATGGAAGGGGTTTCATGTCATTATAAACTGACAGACATTTGGACTGAATGCTCCTGTTCCAGTACCGCACGTTCCATGCTTTCAGTCAGGTATAATGTAGCTCCGGCTATTGCATCCATGTCTGATTTGTAGTTACAGAATATTTCAGCATTTCTCAGTCCATCACAGGCAAAGCACTTCCTCCATTGAATGCATTTACATAGAGGACTGCTGCAAGAAAGCAGCATCCAGTATCAAAGACCCCCACCATCCAGACCATGTACTCTTCTCGCTACTGCATTGGGCTGGAGATATAGAAGTCTAAGATCCCACACCACCAGGTTCAGGACCTACACTCATCAGGCTCCTGAGTGTGGATATATATGTATAATGTCTTCAAGAGATCACGAGGCTTTGTTTTACCGCATAAAATAATCTCTTGTATTCAATGCATATGATAGGAAACAAATGATTAGAAAGTTAGCAATTACAATGTCAATCCAAGAACATCTTATTTGAAACTTAAAGATGTAATACCCTAAAAAGCAGTATTTAAGCTGCCTATCCTCTGACTCTCCTATCAGATTTTTATCGAAACATAGAAAACCTACAGCACAATATAGGCCCTTCGGCCCACAATGCTGTGCCGAACATGTACTTACTTAGAAATTACCTAGGGTTACCCAAAGCCCTCTATTTTTCTAAGTTCCATGTACCTGTCCAGAAGTTTCTTAAAAGACCCAATTGTATCCTTCACCACCAACGTTGCTAGCAGCCCATTCCATGCACTTTCTGTGTATATATTAAAAAAAAAACTTACCCCTGACTTCTCCTCTGTACCTACCTCCAAGCACCTTAAAACTCTGCCCTCTCGTGTTAGCCATTTCAGCCCTGGGGAAAAGCCTCTGATTATCCACGTGATCAATGCCTCTCATCATCTTATACACCTCTATCAGGTCACCTTTTATCCTCCGCCCCTCCAAGGAGAAAAGGCCGAGTTCATTCAACCTGTTCTCATAAGGCGTTCTCCCCAATCCAGGCAACATTTTTGTAAATCTCCTCTGCACCCTTTCTGTGGCTTCCACATCCTTCTTGTAGTGAGGCGACCAGAACTGAGCACAGTACTCCCAAGTGGGGTCTGACCAGGGTCCTATAAAGCTGTAACATTACTTCTCAGTTCTTGAACTCAGTCTCAAGGTTGATGAAGGCCAATGCACCGTATACCTTCTTAACCACAGAGTCAGCCTGTGCAGCAGCTTTGAGTGTCCTATGGACTCGGAACGCCAAGATCCCTCTGATCCTCCACACTGCCAAGAGTCTTACCGTTAATACTATATTCTGCCATCATATTTGACCTACCAAAATGAACCACCTCACACTTACCTGGGTTGAACTCCATCTGCCACTTCTCAGCCCAGTTTTGCATCCTATCAATGTCCCACTGTAACCTCTGACACCCCTCCACTCTATCCACAACACCCCCAACCTTTGTGTTATCAGCAAGTTTACTAACCCATCCTCATCCAGGTCATTTATAAAAATAACGAAGAGAAGGGGTCCCAGAACAGATCCCTGAGGCACACCACTAGTGATCGACCTCAATACAGAATATGACCCATCTACAACCACTCTTTGCCTTCTGTGGGCAAGCCAATTCTGGATCCACAAAGCAAGGTCCCCTTGGATCCCATACCTCCTTACTTTCTCAGTAAGCCTTGCATGGGGTACCTTGACAAATGCCTTACTGAAATCCATATACACTACATCTGCTGCTCTACCTTCATCAATGTGTTTAGTCACATCCTCAAAAAATTCAATCAGGCTCGTAAGGCATGATCTGCCTTTGGCAAAGCCATGCTGACTAATCCTAATCATATTATGCCTCTCCAAATGTTCATAAATCCTGCCTCTCAGGATCTTTTCCACCAATTTACCAACCACTGAAGTAAGACTCACTGGTCTATAATTTCCTGGGCTATCTGTACTTCCTATCTTGAATAAGGGAACAACATCTGCAGCCCTCCAATCCTCTGGAACCTCTCCTGTCCCCATTGATGATGCAAAGATCATTGCCAGAGGCTCAGCAATCTCCTCCCTTGCCTCCCACAGTAGCTTGGGGTACATCTCATCTAGTCCTGGAGACTAATCCAACTTGATGCTTTCCAAAAGCTTCAGCACATCCTCTTTCTTAATGTCAATGTACTCAAGCTTTTCAGTCCGCTGTAAGTCATCCTGACAATTGCCAAGATCCTTTTCTGTAGTGAATACTGAAGTAAAGTATTCATTAAGTACAGTGGCTTGCAAAAGTTTGGGCACTCCTGGTCAAAATTTCTGTTACTGTGAATAGTTAAGTGAGTAGAAGATGAACTGATCTGATATAACCATATAACAATTACAGCATGGAAACAGGCCATCTCGGCCTTTCTAGTCCGTGCTGAATGCTTACTCTCACCTAGTCCCACCTACCTGCACTCAGCCCATAACCCTCCATTCCTTTCCTGTCCATATACCTATCCAATTTTTTTTAAATGACAAAATCGAACCTGCTTCTACCACTTCTACTGGAAGCTTGTTCCACACAGCTACCGCTCTCCGAGTAAAGAAGTTCCCCCTCGTGTTACCCCTAAATTTTTGCCCCTTAACTCTCAACTCAAGTCCTCTTGTCTGAATCTCCCCTACTCTCAATGGAAAAAGCCTATCCACGTCAACTCTATCTACACCCCTCATAATTTTAAATACCTCTATCAAGTCCCCCCTCAACCTTCTACACTCCAAAGAATAAAGACCTAACTTGTTCAACCTTTATCTGTAACTTCGGTGAAACCCAGGTGACATTCTAGTAAATCTCCTCTGTACTCTATTTTGTTGACATCTTTCCTATTAATCGGTGACCAGAACTGTACACAATACTCCAAATTTGGCCTCACCAATGCCTTGTATAATTTTAACATTACATCCCAACTCCTATACTCATTGCTCTGATTTATAAAGGCCAGCATACCAAAAGCTTTCTTCATCACCCTATCTACATTATAGTCCACCTTCAGGGAACTATGCACCATTATTCCTAGATCACTCTGTTCTACTGCATTCCTCAATGCTCTACCATTTACCATGTATGTCCTATTTTGATTAGTCCTACCAAAATGTAGCACCTCACACTTGTCAGCATTAAACTCCATCTGCCATCTTTCAGCCCACTCTTCTAACTGGCCTAAATCGCTCTGCAAACTTTGAAAACCTACTTCATTATGCACAACGCCACCTATCTTCATATCATCTGCATACTTGCTAATCCAATTTACCACCCCATCATCCAGATCATTAATGTATATGACAAACAACATTGGACCCAGTACAGATCCCTGAAGCACACCACTAGTCACCGGCCTCCAACCTGACAAACAGTTATCCACCACTACTCTTTGGCATCTCCCATCCAGCCACTGATGAATCCATTTTACCACTTCAATATTAATACCTAGCGATTGAACCTTCCTAACTAACCTTCTGTGTGGAACCTTGTCAAAGGCCTTACTTGAAGTCCATATAGACAACATCCACTGCTTTACCCTCGTCAACTTTCCTAGTAACCTCTTCAAAAATTTCAATAAGATTTGTCAAACATGACCTTCTATGCACAAATCCATGTTGACTGTTCCTAATCAGACCCTGTCTATCCAGATAATTATATATACCATCTCTAAGAATACTTTCCATTAATTTACCCACCACTGACGTCAAACTGACAGGCCTATAATTGCTAGGTTTACTCTTAGAACCCTTTTTAAACAATGGAACCACATGAGCAATACGCCAGTCCTCCGGCACCATCCCTGTCTCTAATGACATTTGAAATATTTCCATCAGAGCTCCTGCTATTTCTACACTAACTTCCCTCAAGGTTTCCTCAATCTCCAAAAGTCATAAAGTTAAAGATGAAACATTCTTTTCAACATTTTAAGCAAGATTAGTGCATTATTTTTGTTTTGTACAATTTTAGAGTGAGAAAAAGGAAAGGAGCACCATGCAAAAGTTTGGGCACCCCAAGAGATTTGAGCTCTCAGATAACTTTTACCAAGGTCTCAGACCTTAATTAGCTTGTTAGGGCTATGGCTTGTTCACAGTCATCATTAGGAAAGGCCAAGTGATGCAAATTTCAAAGCTTTATAAACACCCTGACTCCTCAAACCTTGTCCCAACAATCAGCAGCCATGGGCTCCTCTAAGGAGCTGCTTAGCAATCTGAAAATTAAAATAAATGATGCCGACAAAGCAGGAGAAGGCTATAAGATAGCAAAGTATTTTCAGGTAGCCGTTTCCTCAGTTCGTAATGTAATTAAGAAATGGCAGTTAACAGGAACAGTGGAGGTCAAGTTGAGGTCTGGAAGACCAAGAAAACTTTCCGAGAGAACTGCTCGTAGGATTGTTAGAAAGGCAAATCAAAACCCCCGTTTGACTGCAAAAGACCTTCAGGAAGATTTAGCAGACTCTGGAGAGGTGGTGCGCTGTTCTACTGTGCAGTGACACCTGCACAAATATGACCTTCATGGAAGAGTCATCAGAGGAAAACCTTTCTTGCATCCTCATCACAAAATTCAGCGTCAGAAGTTTGCAAAGGAACATCTAAACAAGCCTGATGCAGTTTGGAAACAAGTCCTGTGGACTGATGAAGTTAAAATAGAACTTTTTGGCTGCAATGAGCAAAGGTAATTTTGGAGAAAAAAGGGTGCAGAATTTCAAGAAAAGAACACTCTCCAACTGTTGAGCATGGGGGTAGATTGATCATGTTTTGGGCTTGTGTTGCAGCCAGTGGCATGGTGAACATTTTACTGGTAGAGAGAAGAATGAATTCAATTAAATATCAGCAAATTCTGGAAGCAAACATCACACTGTCTGTAAGAAAGATGAAGATGAAAAGAGGATGGCTTCTTCAACAGGATAATGATAATGATCCTAAACACACCTCAAAATCCATAATGGACTACCTCAAGAAGCGCAAGCTGAAGATTTTGCCATGGCCCTCACAGTCCCTGTGGATAGACCTCAAAAGAGCAGTGCATGCAAGACGGCCCAAGAATCTCACAGAACTAGAAGCCTTTTGCAAGGAAGAATGGGCAAATATCCCCCAAAGAAGAATTGAAAGACTCTTAGCTGGCTACAGAAAGCATTTACAAGCTGTGGTACTTGCCAAAGGGGGTGTTACTAAGTACTGACCATGCAGGATGCCCAAACTTTTGCTTCGGGCCCTTTTCCTTTTTTGTTATTTTGAAACTAAAAGTTGGAAATAAAAAAGTAATCTTGCTCAAAATATTAAAGAAATGTGTCATCTTTAACTTTATACCTTTTGGAAATCAGTTCATCTTTTACTTGCCTAGCTATTCACAGTAACAGAAATTTTGACCGGGGTGCCCAAACTCTTGCATGCCACTGTATCTCTGCTATCTCCTCCAGTTCTGTACACACTTTTCCACTGTCACACTTGATTGGTCCTGTTCTCTCACGTTTATCCTCTAGCTCTTCACATACCTGTAGAATGCCTTTGGGTTTTCCTTAACCCTGCTTGCCAAGGCTTTCTCATGGCCCTTTCTGGCTCTCCTAATTTCATTCTTAAACTCCTTCCTCTAGCAGTATAATCCTATAGATCTCCATCATTACTTAGTTTTTGAACCTTTTGCAAGCTTTTCCTTTCCTGACTAGATTTTTAACAGCCTTTGTACACCATGGTTCCTGTTCCCTACCATCCTTTCCCTGTCGCATTGCAATGTACCTATGCAGAACTCCACGCAAATACCCCCTGAACATTTGCCACATTTCTGCCGTACATTTCCCTGAGAGCAGCTGTTCCCAATTAATGCTTCCAAGTTCATGCCTGATAGCTTCATATTTCCCCTTACTCCAATTAAATGCTTTCCTAACTTGTCTGTTCCTATCTGTCTCCAATACTATAGTAAAGGAGATAGAATTGTGATTACTATCTCCAAAATGCTCTCCCACTGAGAGATCTGACACCGGAGCAGGTTCATTACCTGCTGTGAGAATCCAGATACTTGGTAAATGTGCGCACGACTGTTTGTACAGTGGGATGTTATCTTATTTGGGTGAAACCTTTAAAAGCCTATAGGCTTGCATGTGAGCTAAAGATTATAATTACAAATATACCAGTTACATTTGTAGGAATTACTTGGGATTTAACTTTGTCTTTGGAATTAATTAATTTGGTGGTTGGCCAATGGTGGCAGTGGAGATTTGGTTCAGTGGTTACTTTTGGGTGTGGAGAGGAGGGGTAGATATAGATTTCTTTCCTTGCCCAGACACAAGAGTTTGTAAAAATCTGTTGGTGAGCTTTAACAAAACTAAACTAATTTAAACCTAAAAGTTGGAAGTTTGCATGTAATTCATTATTTTCCCATTATTTACTGGAATCTGTTTGTCATGGTGATATTCTAGTAGTCAGTATTCACGTACGTATTCCTCAGTTAAATGTAGTTGGTGCAGATTGGAGTATTTTGTCTGGAAGATGATATAGATCTGATTGGTAACTATTTGTACATCATTAGTGAAGCTTATTGTTTGAAATATTTGATGTATTAATGCACATTATGTATAAACAGCATTTTACAACAAATCAGTTACCAAATAGACCAAATTCTTAGCTCTTGCTCTTGTACATTTTCTGTGCAATTTCATATTGGCCTGATTTTCTTTATCTCATTTCCAGTTGTGTCTTGCAGGCAGCTTTGTCGGTTGCTGAAAACTTTAATTCATGAATTTTATCTCCTTCCACCATCTACGTCAATTGTTACTGAAGCTGCGTGGGGGTGAATGAAATTCTCAGGTTCTCAATGGGATCATCATATCTTGCATTGAAATAGCTTAGCAATTTCAGAAAGAAAGCTTTGTTCTCTCCAGTATAATTGAGGCTCAGGACATGCATAGCACAAATGACTCAGACCAAGCTCTACTTGATAGTCTTAATCAGGGTCTTATTGAATTCTAAAACTTAAGTAAATGAGAAAACCAAATGAAGTTGTATGCAGTATGGTCCCAACTTACACAGTGTGTCTGAGTCATGTTGCTGCCATAACTTTTGTTGATGGATATAGTTTGCAGGACAAGAAATTCTGCACCCACTGAATACTCTTAGACATCATTGCTATACCTTTTTAAAATTTTAACGTTGAAGTAAGGTTAAAAGGCATTTGTTTGGGAAAGTTCTACATTTGCAGACCTAGACTAGTAATGAATTATAATTGTTTTTCCCTATCTAGATTGTATTGTTGTAAGGTTTGTAGGTTAAGCCTCAACTTCCCCCAACACCTGTGTTGATTGCCATGAAATTTAATGGTGTATGTGTCAAAATGAATCTGAAATAGCATGTACCAACCCTAACCTGACCCCTTATTTCAGCAACAAACTATATTCAGTGTTCTCTATACATTGCATGGATAACTTAAACAACATCTAGGGCTGAATTAGGCATGTATGTGGTCTCACATCAATGTGGTGATTACAGTCAAAGTATCCTTTGTTTTGGCAGTAGGAGCATGTACAAAGACTTCTGAACTTTAATTAAAGTTCTTCTATTTTACCATCACATGCTTCTTGTTTTCAACTAATAGCAGGATTGTTTGGTGTAGTTACAGATAGTTGTTGGCTCGCACCAGTTGGGGCTGGAGACAGAAGAGACAAAGGAATGAGAAGGCTATTAATGAAAGTAATTGACGTGTAATATTACAAGACTTAATTGGGCATCCAGTAGTGGAAAAATGACATTTTCCAAAAAAAAACTCTGCTGGAAAGATTCCAGGATAAACTTGCACCTTAGGCAGAGAAGTTTCCTGTAAAATAAGGATAATGAATATCAAGGGGTTTATTTAACACCTTGCTGGTAGATTGCAGTAAAATAACTAACTCAAATCTTTGTGTTAATGCGTGCAATATTCTAGATTCATCATTTCGAGTTACTCTTGTGGGATTTCTCCATTGTCTCTATGTAGCTGAAAATGCACACTGTTTGTAGTGTGCGTTTGCATTCCCCAATCCAAGTTTGCGGAAAATTATTATTGTGCTTTCAGTAAGTGTTTTTCTTACTAAATTAAACTATTACCGATTTGCCTTTTTATGATGCGCCAAAATACATGCCATTGTCTTGCTTCTGTAAGCCACTAATTTACAAAAGTTAGTTTATGTGTTGGAGGCTGAACTGTGATTTCTGTTGAATGACTAATGTTTCTTTTAAACAGTAGTTATTGCTTTTTGCTGTAATTATGATTTGATGCTTCTCATAGCTCTCCTCTTTTAACAGCAGTGCTGTATATTGTGTACTTCGTGCTCGTAGATCCTCTAGTCCTGGGTTGCAATTTCTTATGCTGAACAAAGATCAATAGAAGTTTCATTCCAGTACGGTTCACAAAAAGGTACGGAACTAATTTACTGCAATTCTAACCTGAACTGCCATAAATTTGTTCTGTACCTTTTTACTTCCAAAGCAATTGTTGACATTACCCATGCTCAGAATAATTTACACAGTACACCTTGGTGACAAAAAAAGGATTTTAGAAATTATTGACATTGCCTTAAGTTGAAGGTAACAATTCATTGTGTTATTGTTCCAAATGTATGTGTGATTTTTTTTGGTGTTGTAGGTGGATACAGGACAGAATACATTTAACACAGATGATGGGGAATGCCTGAAAGAATATGACGTCATCTTTTTTGTGCACTGGAAGTCTTAAGTGAAAGGTTTGACAGCCAGCAGGTTGCTGAATGTTAATTCCATTTTTTTTCTTACTGAGCAGCTGTCGTCATCTTCATGGTTTCCATAGCAACCCTTTCCTTCTCAGCAGCACGATATCTGAGGAAATGTTAACGGATTTATTCATGAGATTAGTTTTACATATATTCTGTTTAAACCTATTGTAAATCATAGTTTTATTCATTTGCAATATGCCTTCAAGATGTGTTATTTAGAGATGCCTTTTTAACTGTTCAGATCATTTAATGAAGCACTTTGAATTATTCACAGGAACTGTAATTGAATCTATATTTCACATGCTTAGGACTTCTTTTACTTTTTAATGTGGGGCTCAGTTACCATGCGTTGGTTGGATCATTCACCAGCAATTCAAAAAGCTTGAATGGTGCCATAAAATGGCAGTGCAGGTTATAATTTTGGTATGTAGAGAGGGGGAAGCCAGGGAGGATGCAGAGAATTAGCCTACTGCAGTAGTCTCTGCTGACACTTTTTCCTTCTCCCTCTGCTGGCAGTCCACAGAGGACCAACACCTTGCCTTCTTTTGCAGCCACCCCACCCTGCTTTCCCTGCCCCTTTTGCATCCCCCGCCCCTACGGCTCTTGCGGCTTGCTCTTCCTAGCTTTACTAGCTCTTGTCCAAAATTTTTATTTGCACATGTGCAAATGGTGAAAGGCCTTGATAGTGGATGTGGAGAAGATGTTTCCTACGGAGGGAGAGTCGTAAGACCAGAGGGGACAGCCTCAGAATAGAGGGGTGTCCTTTTTGAATGGAAATGAGGGGGAATTTCTTTAGCCAGAGAGTGCTGAATCTGTGGAATTCTTTGCTGCAGGTAGCTGTGGAGACCAAGTCTTTACTTGTATTTAAAGCAGAGGTTGGTAGTCTCTGGATTGGTCAGGGCATGAAGGGATATAGGTGAGGGAGGGGGTGAGAGGAGGTGGCAAGAGACTGGGACTGAGAGGAAAATTGGATCAGACATGATGAAATGGCGGAGCAGCCTTCGTGGGCCAAATGGCTTAATTCTGCCCCTATATCTTATAGTCTTGTTTATGAACAACATGTGTAACATCTCACTGGTAATTCCACAGTAGGAAATGGTTGCGTAGCAGTTAGCAATCGCTTTACATCGGCAATGATCACCGATTGGGATTTGGTTCCTGCTGCTGTCCGTAAGGAGTATGTATGTTCTCCCCTCATCTGCGTGAGTTTTCTTTGGGTGCTCTGATTTCCTCCCACATTTCAAAGGCGTATGGTTAGGGTTAGAGTTAGTAAATTATGGGCATGCTAAGTTGGTGCCAGAAGCATGATGATACGTGGGCTGCCACCAGCACAATCCCTGCTGATTTGATTTGATATAAATGACACATTTCACTGTATGTTTTGATGTATATGAGATAAATAAAACTTATCTTTATTTGTGCTTTCTGACACTATTATATATTTTAACTATTTCATTTAAATACTTAATTATGACTCCTTTTTCTTATCAAAATAATATGCAGTGAAAATGTACTTTTTGTCCATTAATGCTAAATTTTGGCTTCATGAAAATAACTAACTAATTTGCAAGGTGGTACTGACTGTCCTAACTTAGCATATGCTTATTCTGTTTAACTGTTAACTTATTTCCTTAAAACCATTAGGAATGCAATATGGTTTGCATCGGTTATTAGCAGGCACAATTGGTTTGGTGTTAGTATTTTTACACAAGTACATAAGAATCGAGAAAGAAACAAATAGCTCATTGGATTTCAATTTCATTGCTTTAGTTATTAGTAACAAAATAGATTTAAAGGAGATAACAGATGGTCTGTCAAATTTAAAGAAAAGATTTTACAATGTTTCTGAATTACTGTTTTTTAAAAAATGCTAAAGTGTTGGAGGATCAGATTTTGAACCTTTGTGTGTAATGGAAGAGATTTGTGTTCAGATTAGGTGTGTTAATAATGATAGAAAAATGGTGGTCTTAAAAAAGTGACATAATGATTTCATAGGCAGCCTTAAGTGCTGATAGAATAAAATAACTGTGCCTCACATAATAAATGCAGCACCATTATAACTGATTCCTGTGGTTCTGCAAATAATGCTATTTGCATAATAAATGAGAGAACATCAGTGGAGATTGTAATTGTAGGTACTTGAAAATTTTTAATTTGCAAATGAATTGCTTATATGTTTTGGGTTTCTGGTCATAACCCAGGATTAAATAAAGGGCATTGTCACATTTAATACACACCTGGAATATGTTAAACCCACAACAGGCATTTTCAGTAGTTAACCAAAGAGATGTACTACCGGTGGTCATTTTATTTGGTACTTCATGTACCTAATAAAGTGGCCACTGAGTTTGTTTGTGGTCTTCTGCTGCTGCAGATTATCCACTTCAAGGTTCGAAGTGTTGTGCATTCCCAGCACCTTCCTGTCAGCTTGACCTAGTCTGGCCATTCTCCTCTGACCTCTTTCATTATCAAGGCATTTTTGCTAACAGAAATGCCATTTACTGTGTGATTTTTGTTTCTTTTTTGCACCATTTTTTTAAAACTCTAGAGACTATTGTGCATGAAAATCCCAGGTTGTCAGCAAGTTCTGAGATGCCCTGTATGGTACCAACACTTATTCCACAGTCAAAATCATTTAGATCACATTTCTTCCCCATTCTGATGTTTGGTCTGAACAGCAATTGAACCTCTTGACCATGTCTGCGTGCTTTTATGCATTGAGTTGCTGCCAAATGATTGGCTGATTAGATATTCCCGCCATTGCCTGTATGGAGTTGGTATGTTTCAAGGTTTCAAAGGTGCATTTAATGTCAGAGAAATGTATACAATATACATCCTGAAATTCTTCTTCTTCGCAAACATCCACAAAAACAGAGGAGTGTCCCAAAGAATGAATGACAGTTAAATGTTAGAACCCCAAAGTACCCCCCAGCTCCCCCTTCCACGCATAAGCAGCAGCAAAGCAACAATCCCCACCCTCCCCCACCGAGAACTCAAGTGTGCTGCAAAGCATCAATAAAGACACAGACCTGCAGTACCCCCCAAAGACTACTCGTTCACCTGGTATTCGACATACCACAGTCTGTGTGTCTCACTCTCTCTCTCGCACTCACAGGAAAAAGAGTGTATCTATTTCACAGCGAGAGGGGAGACATAACGAACAACTGGCTGATTTATGATGTAAAAAGTCTATTGCATCGCTTTTTCCAAGCTCTGCTCAAAGAACTCGGGTCTCTGGGCGCACAGCCAGAGATCTTCTGTCTCCCATGACATACCAATTTCCTGCATGCATTCTTGCCGAGGCACTGACCTTGAGTCCGCCCACCTCCAGACTACAAAATCCCGAAATTCCGAAGGTGAGCTAATCTTCTAGGCCGTGTACTTGGTATATCGAATATTGGCCAGTCGTGAGACTCCGAGAGCGTGTCCATTCCCGCAAAGAACCGAAATCAGCGTGCAACTCCAGGTCAGGGTCTTCAAAAGAACCCCGAAAGGGAAAAATAGAGATATTAAAGATAGAAATAAAGCTGTTTCTGAAGATGCAAGCAAAGAAGTTGCCATTAGGCACCATTGTTTCTCGTAAGCTCACCAGATCCACATCCTCAGTGTGATTCACCCCTTCACTGAGTGGGTTTTCTCTGGTTTCCTCCTACAGCCCAAAGATGTACTGCTTTGTAGGTTAATTAGTCTTTGTAAATTGTCCTGTAATTAGGCTTGGGTTAAATCAGGAGTTGCTGGAAAGGCCTTTTCTATGGTGTATCAGAGAAATTCTGCAGATGACTCAGCAATAGTTGGGTGTATAAAGGGAGAACGGCAGGATGAATTCAGGGCCCTGGTGGAGGACTTTGTTGAAAGGTGCAAGCTGAATCATCTGCAGCTCAACATCAGTAAAACAAAGGAGATGGTGATGGACTTTATGAAGACCAAGCCTGCACTGCTACCTGTTACTATGACGGTGAGGATGTGGATGTGGTGAGGACCTACAGATACCTGAAGGTGCACCTGGATGACAGATTTGAGTGGAGTACCAAACACAGAGGCTGTTTACAAGAAGGGCCAGAGTCACCTCTATTTCCTGATACCACAATCCTGATTGAGAAGTTACAGAACCTGGGCCTCTGTACCTCCCTCTGCAATTGGATCCTCGATTTCCTAACCGGAAGACCACAATTTGTGCAGATTGGTGATGACATCTCCTCCTCGTTGACTATCAACACTGGTGCACCTCAGGGGTGTGTGCTTAGCTCTACTCTCTACTCTCTACTCTCTATATACACATGACTGTGTGGCTAGGCATAGCTCAAACACCATCTACAAATTTGCTGATGATACAACCATTGTTCATAGAATCTCAGGTGGTAACGAGAGGGTGTGTAAGAGTGGATACACCTACTAGTGGAGTGGTGCAGCAGCAACAATCTGGCACTCAACGTCAGTAAGATGGAAGAGCTGATTGTGGATTTCAGGAAGGGTAAGACGAAGGAACACATACCAATCCTCATAGAGGGATCAGAAGTGGAGAGAGTGAGCAGCTTCAAGTTCCTGGGTGTCAAGATCTCTGAGGATCTAACCTGGTCCCAACATATCGATGTAGTTCTAAAGAAGGCAAGACAGCGGCTATACTTCATTAGGAACTTGAAGAGATTTGGTTTGTCAACAGATACACTCAAAAACTTCTATAGTTGTATCGTCGAGAGTATTTTGACAGGCTGCATCACTGTCTGGTATGGAGGGGCTACTGCACAGAACCGAAAGAAGCTGCAGAAGATTGTAAATCTAGTCAGCTCCATCTTGGGCACTAGCCTACAAAGTATCCAGGACATCTTTAGGGAGCGGTGTCTCAGAAAGGCAGCGTCCAATATTAAGGACATCCAGCACCCAGGGCATGCCCTTTTCTCACTCTTACCATCAGGTAGGAGGTACAGAAGCCTGAAGGCACACACTCAGTGACTCAGAAACAGCTTCTTCCCCTCTGCCATCCGATTCCTAAATGGACATTGAACCCGTGAACACTACCTCACTTTTTAAATATATATTATTACAGTTTTTTGCATGATTTTTTAATCTATTCAATATACATATTGTAATTCATTTACTTATTATTATTGTTATTATTTTTTTCTTCTATATGATATATTGCATTGAACTGCTGCTGCTAAGTTAACAAATTTCATGACGCAGGCCGGTGATAATAAACCTGATTCTGATTCTGACTTCATGAGGAAACTGGGGTCCTTTAGTGTATGCAGCCTCTCCTTCACATGTTCTACCAGTCTGTTTTCACCATTACAATCTTCTATGCAGTGGTGTGCTAAGGCAATGGCAGCAACATGGGTGATGCCAAAAGGCTTAATAAACTGTTTAGAAAGGCTGGCCCTGTTATAGGAGACAAACTGGACACACTGGAGGCTGTGGTAGAACGAAGGATGCTACGGAAAATCCTGGCAATTCTGGACAATGTTTCTCAACCCCTGCATGCCACCTTGGCTGAACAGTGGAGCACTTTAGGTAATAGACGAAGACAACTGCACTGCTCCAAAGAGCGCTGCATGAGGCCATAGCTGGAGAAGTGATCTTGTAATCTTTGACTTGTAAATCTTGTACATCTTATTTTTAAAATGACTTGTTTTTATTCTCTCTTCTCTTCTAATATTTGTATATCTGTGCACTTGTAATGCTACTGTGACGCTGTAATTTCCTTTGGGATCAATAAAGTATCTATTTATAAATAAAAATAAATACTTGCATTAACATGCAGGTGTACCTAAGTGTGTATATTATGTATGTTTTTATAGTGGATCCTTGACAGTGGCATTTGCCTTTATTCTTTGAATTCAGACTCAGAAAGCATTTTTATCTTAAGAAACCTGTTTGAAATCCTTCCAAGTGTATATAAATTACTAAGCCTTTTCACAGCTTAGGGATAATGATCTCCACAAATGAACAAAGTAGGTCTCCTTAAAAGTTTTGTCTTCCCAAAATGGAAGCAATTTTCTAGTAACTTCACTCCATGGATCTCTACTGATTGCTGTTTTAGAAAGCCCACAGCAACACATGATGAACACAGAATGGATGTTGCTGTTGATTTCTGCTTCTTTTGTTGAATATTCTGTGTCAAACTTTATTCATTAATATACCAGTACTTCATGGAAAGACCATACTTTAAGAATCTTGACCATCCTGAGGTTGAATGGATTCTCACAATTCCTCCTTGCCTTATTTTCAATTGTAGTCGCTGTCCTCTCAAGAAAATTTAGCACTGAGAGCAAAAGTTCTCAAGAACTTTTTGATGGATAGAGATGTATGTTAACTGAGACATTTCTGTTGTCTTCACAGGAAGCACAGGAGAGATAACGGCATGCTTTGACCACAGACATACTGTACTCAATCCAGAAAACTTCACAAGTATCATCAACATGAGATACACATATATCAACACTGAACAAGTCCCGTTCCATTGAGAAATCACTTCTTGACCAGAAAGTTTGCTTTTTATGTGATACGGGTTTAGCACAAAATTACAACAGGCTGCAGCTTCTGGTAAGACTTTTATGCAAGGTTTCCTGTATGAGCTTCATTTGCCTAGATATTGTGTGTTGTTTTAGAATTTCTGTTTAAGTAGAAGTCCAGAATGGGCCCTGACAGGTTTTCTTAGATGTTTCAAAATGTCACCATTTAAATTTTTGTTTCAGGAATTATTTCTCCACTTAAGAATTTAGGTCTTTCATTTTCTTTTCCAAATGGCAAGTTACAGTTGAGTGAGGCAGCTAACTGGTTGAATGAGCAGAACAATGGTAGATGAATCTTCCTAAACCTTGATCCATTGATATGTAATATGCAACCTAGGTTTTGTTTTGGGAGAAATGGGTACCCCATACACTTTGCTGTGGAAACGGTCTAGGGTGAAGGAGAAAAGATCTTGACATTGCTCACAATATAGGCTAATGCAATTCTGTGCACACAACTTGAATACAAACAGCAGAAAGTTGTGATTGAACTGCACTTTGCTTCATTTGGACTCTTCTTTGAGAGTTTTTCCAATTGCAGTCACTGAGGGATATAGTAGAAAAAGCCATAAGGTTGACCTCTAGCATCAAGACATATGAGGAAGTATAAAAAAGACTTGGCTTTTTCAGTCTTCAGTGGTGACATCTCAGAAGTGAGCTTGTGTTTAAAATTATGAACACTTTGGACTTGTGTTCTAAATAAGAAATAGTTTTGCACATGTGCAAGACCAAAAGGCCACCGGTTCAAATTGTAAAACACAAATTTTAGGACTGATTCAGTGACCTATATATGGATCATACTCTTAAAGTACTGGAGCTTAAAACCTGTGATTCATGTAAAGGTCTTTCAGCTGTTGCACTAGTGCAGATTAGGTTGAGGTTGGCAGGGTGCGAGGAGAAGAGCCAGGGGAAATATTCATGCTTGACTAAGGTGGGCCATGGGTAATCCAGTCTTTCAATTAGTTAACTGACACTCTGGCATCAAGTTTGTTTACAGGTATATTGAGGTT
The DNA here is from genome assembly GCF_048418815.1 of Hemitrygon akajei. NCBI lineage: Eukaryota > Metazoa > Chordata > Chondrichthyes > Myliobatiformes > Dasyatidae > Hemitrygon > Hemitrygon akajei. The sequence goes on along the minus strand of NC_133141.1, from coordinate 24,617,280 downwards.
GCACATCGTGATGGATTGCAAGTTCTACTATGCTCGGGAATGGCCAGTGTTGTTGTCAATCTGGTTTAAATGCTTAATATGTGATTCAAAATTGTTTATTGTCATTCTTCAGTACACAAGTGTAAAGGTGAACAAAATGATTGTTACTTTGGATCTGATGCAGCATAAAAAGCAAAAAAATACAATAAATATAAATATAAAAGCAATCCTATAAAACACAACGTACAAGTAACACTAATTGTATACACATAAAGTGACGCACAGTGATCTGTCTGTAGTGGTCATGGGATGGATTAATGGGTGGAGGTGTTGATCAGCTTGACAGCTTGGGGGAAGTAACTGATTTTGAGTCTAGTGATCCTGGCATAGATGCTGTGTAGCCATTTTCCTTATGGGAGTGGGATAAACAGTCCAGAAATGGGGTTGGAGAGATCCTTCATGATAATGCTAACTGATATTGATATGATAAGCTCCAAGACCTTGGCCTCAATATCTCTTTGTGCAACTGGATCCTCGATTTCCTGACTTGCAGACCCCAGTCAGTTCGGATTGTCAACAACATCTCCTCCACGATCTCTATCAGCACAGATGCACCACAGGGCTGTGTGCTTAGCCCCCTGCTCTACTTGCTTCATATTTATGACTGTATGGCTAAGCACAACTCCAGTGTCGTGTTTAAGCTTGCTGATGACACCTCTGTTGTAGGTCGATTCAAAGGTGGCGATGAGTCAGCATATGGGAGGGAGATTGAAAATCTGGTTGAGTCGTGCCACAACAACAACCTCTCTCACTCAATATCAGCAAGACCAAGGAGCTGATTATCGACTTTAGGAGAAGGAAAATAGAGATCCATGAGCCAGTCATCATCGGAGGATCAAAGGTGGAGAGGGTCAGCAATATTAAATTTGATGTTGATATTTCGGAGGACCTGTCCTGCGCCCAGCATGTAAGTGCAATTACAAAGAAAGCAAGACAGTACCTCTACTTCCTTAGCAGTTTCTGTGCAGTGGAGAGTATATTGACTGGCTGCATCACAGCCTGGTATGGAAATACCAATGCCCTTGAATGGAAAATCCTCCAAAAAGTAGTGGATACGGCCTAGTGCATCACAAGTAAAGCCCTACCCACCATTGAGCACATCTACATGAAATGCTGTTGCCGGAAAGCAACATCCATCACCAGGGACCCCCACCACCCAGGACGTGCTCTCTTCTCACTGCTGCCATCAAGAAGATGATACAGGATCCTTAGGACTCACCCCACCAGGTTCAGCAACAGTTTATTACCCCTCAACCATCAGGCTCTTGAACCAAGGGGATTACTTCAATCAATTTCACTTGCCTCATTATTGAAATGTTCCCACAACCTATGGACTCACTTGCAAGGATTCTTCATCTTGTGTTCTCAATATTTGTTGCTTATTATTTATTATTGCTTTCTTTTTGTGCTTGAACAGTTTGTTGTCTTTTGCACACTGGTTGAACAGGTTGGTGTAGTCTTTCATTGATTCTGTTATGGTTATTAATCTATGGATTTATTGAGTAATCCTGAAAGACAAAATCTCAGGGTTTTATATGGTGATATATTTGGACTTTGATAACAAATTTACTTTGAACTTTTTCTGGCACTTTTCTGTACATACATCCTTGACGGTGGGTTTGCTGGTGACAGTGATGATAAAGGATATGCATTTATATGGACCCTTTTGTCACTTGAGACTCTGCAAAGTGCTTCATACCAATGCAGTTCATTTTTATGTGGTGACATTGTAATGTATGAAAGTGGTAGTTAATTTACCCACAGTGTATTCAACCGGACAGCTGTATGGTAACACACTTCAAAAGAGAGGATTGAGAAATAAATATTGTCTTAAGACACCAGGAATAATTTCAGTGCTCCAATTCAAAATGTATTTTGGAATCTTTTGTATTGACCTGAGCACACAACTTTGGTTTTACATCTCAAGGTTATATCTCTGTCAGTGTAGAATTCACTTAGTTCTGCACTAATGTGAGAGTTTAGATTACATTTTCAAGTATCTGCAATGGGATTTGAATGCATGACCACTTGAATCAGACAAGAATAGTTCCACTGAACCAAGGGTGACATTTTTGTCGAACTCAATCTTTTTTTTAAAAAAAATTATCGTTTCAATGACAAAAAAGAAATTTGATTAGTTATCACCAAGCGTCTGTTTCCCAAGTAGTGGTTATGTGTGTCGGAGAATATGGCTAACGTAGAGAACAGTGTGCATTGATTGGGTGCCACAACAATCAAAATATTTTTACTTTTGTTATTTACATTTTCTCAAGAAGCTCTTGGTATCTGTTACAGGTTTCTGCTGTGTAGCACACCCTTAACTATTTTCACATTCTGAAGATGTCAAATAGTAACAATACTCAAGAAACTCTGGAAATTATGAAGGAATCTGAAAAGAAATTGGTGGAGGAATCTTTAATTAGAAATAAATCTGCATGCCGAACGTCAAGTAAAGAGGAGTTGGAAAAAGATGGCGAAGACCCAAATGCACAGCAAGAGTTCCAGGTGAGAAACTCGTGCTGTGATATCTCTGCCTGTTTTGCAATTGTAAGCTGCTTTGACAAACATTCACCTTCTGTGGTTTTAAGATGATTACACAGTATCTTTGACAGTGCATGTAAAATTTGTGATTGATAGTATTTTCATGAATCGTAGAGTCTCAAAAGCAGGCCCATTTAGCCCACCTTGTCCATGCCTATCTTTGCTCAATCGATTTGGCTGAAATAGGCCCAAATTCCTGTACATCTTTCCTATCCAAGTACCTGTACAAACAACTTTTAAACATTAATTGTATCTATCTCCACTACCCCCTCTGGCAGCTAATTTCAGATAGAAATACCGTGTAGGAAAGTGTAAGGTCACACAGGGAGCAAAATCAGAAATCACAGGGGCAAAAGAGCTAGGGAGTTCTTTTGCAGGATTTCCTAAGGTTTAACTTGCAGGTTGAGTCAGTGGTAAAGAATGCAATGTCAGCATTCATGTGGAAATAACTAGAACATAAGAGCAAGGATGTAATGCTGAGGCTTAATAATGCATTGGTCAGACCACACTGGAAGTAATGTGAGGAGCTATCTAAGAAAGCATGTGCTGGCATTGGAGAGGATCCAGAGGAGGTTCATGAGAATGATTGCAGCAATGGATGGGTTAAGGTAGGAAGAGCATTGATGACTTTGGCCCTGTACTTGCTGGAGTTTAGAAGAATGAGGGCTGATCTCCTTAACCTACCAAGTAGTTAAAGGACTAGATCGTGAACGTGGAGAGGATGTTTCTTATAGTGGGAGTGTCTACGACCAGGGACACAGTCTCAGAATAGAAGGATGCATTCATGCATATTCATGTATGGTTGAATGACAATTGAACTTGAACCTGAACCATTATCATGGAAAAGATCCCAATGATCTGAAAACCTGAAGCGCTCCCTTCTCAACCAGCTGGTTAGTCCTTCATTCATCTGTCCTATCTTACTGTTGCTATGCTCACTATCATGTGGCACAGGGAGTGATCCTGGGCTTACAACTTTGGAGGTCTTGGTTTTTCAACTTTCTATCTAACTCTTTGAATTCCCTTTGCAGGATCTCATCTTTCCTCTTACCAATGTTATTAGTACCAATATGGGCCATGCCACTGGCTGCTCACCCTCCCCTTTTGGAAAATTCTGTACCTGCTCAGAAATGTCCTTGACCCTGGCACCAGGGAAGCAACACCCTATCTTACAGTCTTGCTCAAAGTGACAAAAATGCCAGTTTCTGCCCATCTATCAAGTCTCATATCGTTACTGCAATCTAGACTTTGTCCTTTCCTGCTGTACAGCAGAGCCAGTTGTGGTGCCACCAATTTGGCTGCTACTGCTTTCCACTGAGAAGCCACTCACCCTGACAGCATCCAAAACTGTATACCTGTTAAAAGGGGTATTACCACAGCGGGCTCCAGCATTGCCTGCCTGTCCTCCTTCACAGTCAGTCATCCATCTACTTTCTGGCTGTATCTACGGCGTGAATACTTCCCTGAAACTCCTATCTCTTGACACTTCCCGTGTGCTCCTTAGAGTCCAACTGCTGCTCTCGCCAATCCACATAGAACCACAGAACACTACAACACAGGAAGCAGGCCATTCGGCCCTTCTAGTCTGTGCTGAAACTTTATTCCGCTAGTCCCATTGACCTGCACCCAGTCCATAACCCTCCAATTTATTCTTAAAATTTAAGAGTGAGCCTGCATTTACCATGTCAGATGGCAGCTCGTTCCACACTCCCACCACTGTCGGGTGAGTGAAAAAGTTCCCCGTAATGTACTCCCTAAACCTTTCCACTTTCACCCTAAAGCCATGTCCTCTCGTATTTATATCTCTTAATCTAAGTGGAAAGAGCCTACTCGCATTTACTCTGTCAAAATCCCTCATAATTTTGTAAACCTCTATCAAATCCCCCCTCATTCTTCTAACCTGTTCAATCTTTCCCTGTAACTCAACTCCTGAAGACCTGGCAACATCCTAGTAAATCTTCTCTGCACTCTTTCAATCTTACTGATATCCTTCCTATAGTTAGGTGACCAGAACTGTACACAATACTCCAAATTTGGCCTCACCAATGTCTTATATAACCTCACCATAACATCCCAACTCCTATACTTAATACTTTGATTTATGGATGCCAGGATGCCAAAAGCCTTCTTTACAACCTTGTCTACCTGTGACACCACTTTCAGGGAATTATGTATCTGAACTCCCAGATCCCTTTGTTCCTCCACACTCCTCAGTGCCCTACCATTTACTGTGTATGTCCTACCTTGATTTGTCCTTCCAAAATGCAACACCTCACACTTGTCTGCATTAAATTCCATCTGCCATTTTCTGGCACATTTTTCCAGTTGGTCCAGATCCCTCTGCAAGCTTTGAAAGCCTTCCTCGCTGTTCACAATGCCTCCAATCTTAGTGTCATCAGCAAACTTGCTGATCCAATTTACTACAGTATCATCTAGATTATTGATATAGACAACAAACAACAATGGTCCCAGCATAGATCCCTGAGGCACACCACTAGTTACAGGCCTCCAGACTGAGAAACAATCATCCACTACCACTCTCTGTCTTCTCCCACACAGCCAATTTTGAATCCAGTTTACAACCCCTCCATGGATACCTAGTGTCTGAACCTTCTGAACTAACCTCCCATGTGGGACCTTGTCAAAGGCCTTACTAAAGTCCATGTAGACAACATCCACAGCCTTTCCTTCATCTACTTTCTTGGCAACCTCCTCGAAAAACTCTGCAAGATTCGTTAAATACGATCTACCACGCACAAAGCCATGCTGGCTATCCTTAATCAGCCCTTGACTGTCCAAATACTTGTATATCCGATCTCTCAGAACACCTTCCAATAATTTACCTACTACTGATGTCAGGCTCACCGGCCTGTAATTACCTGGTTTACTTTTGGAGCCTTTTTTTAAACAATGGAACAACATAGCTACCCTCCAATCCTCTGGCACCACACCCGTGGCTAAGGACATTTTAAATATTTCTGCCAGGGCCCCTGCAATTTCTACATTAGTCTCTCTCAAGGACCGAGGAAATATCATGTCAGGCCTAGGGGATTGTCTACCTTTATTTGCTGTAAGGCAGCAAGCACCTTCTCCTCTTTAATCTCTATATGTTCCATGACACATACTGCTTGTTTCCCATCCTTCCATATATGCTATGCCAGTTTCCTGAGTAAATACTGATGCAAAAAAAACTGTTTAAGATCTCTGAACATGTTCTGAGAGGAGCTGCAGTTGGACACACTTCCTGTAGATGTCATTGTTAGGGGCAATTGACTGCACTCTGATCTCCCACATTTCACAGGAATAGTATACCATTTTGCTTGTTGCCATTACTAGCCCTCTAGTAACGACTCAAATAAAAGTAAAGGAAAATCTTTACCTTGCTTTATCACCTTCGCCACTTAGCCATTTGATGACCCATCTCTTGTCAAATTCTCTGCACTTTGACCTGAAGTAGCTGCTCAAACTGACTGCTCTTGCTAGACATATCTCAAAGATAAGATTATCATATGCAAAAGGGCACGGTAGCAGGTGGTTAGCATGATGCTTACAGCTTGAAGATCCCAGTTCAATTGTGATACTGTCTGTAACAAGTTTGTACATCCTTCCTGTGAGTATGTGGGTTTTCTCTGGGTGCTCTGGTTTCCTTCCACAGTCCACAGGTACTGGTTAATTGGTCATTGTGATTAGGCTTGGGTTAAATAGGTGGATTGCTAGGTGGTGTGGCTTGTTGGGTTGGAAGGCCTGACCATGCTATATCTCTAAATAAAATTTTAAAAATACTTTTGTGCATAGGTGCAATGAAAAGCTTACTTGCAGCAGCATTACATGCACATTTGCATCAGTTAAGCAGCATTCACAAGGAAAAATTAAACATACAAAATTTATCCAAGAAATCAAAATTAGAACCAAAAATACTAATTTAGTACAAAGTGATGAAGGTGGTCATAGTGTTCCTGGACTAGTGATTAGAGTTGTACCAGTTGGCTTAAAAACTGAATGGTTGAAGGGTGAATCTGGTGTGGTGTGAGACCTCAGGCTTCTGTACCTCCCTCTTATGTTTATAGCTCTTGTAGGCCTTGCTTTGCTCCCTTTTGCTCTCTCTCCAGTAACTATCAACCATTAAAACAACAACACACACAAAATGCTGGTGGAACACAGCAGGCCAGGGTCTGACGAAGGGTCTCGGCCCGAAACGTCAACAGCGCTTCTCCCTATAGATGCTGCCTGGCCTGCTGTGTTCCACCAGCAATTTGTGTGTGTTGTTGTTTGAATTTCCAGCATCTGCAGATTTCCTTGTATCAACCATTAATTTCATTTTAGACTGGACACTATAGAAATATGTTTGCTAGCTGTATACACTGCTTCTTGAAAGGAGCTTGGACCACCTTAAATACACTAACGTCTTTCAGTCCAAACACGTACAAAATCATTCTTACTCTTGCATTTCAAGAGTGATTCTGGTTTAAGATGATGCTGGTGAAGTTCTGTGACTATTTGCTGGCAGCAAATAAAACAAATAAAAACAACTAAATACTTTATTGATCACTCTTTTTCTGGTAAACAATCACTGCAAACAGTAGCCTGTAACTTCCCTGTCGGAGTTGAGCTTTTGATCCGCCTGTACACATGAGCATTTTTGTGGTGTGAACTGAAGTCTCAAAGGTGCATGATGGTTGCGGTGAGGTGCATACATGCTGAACTGAGGTGTTGGATTCTGGGCCGGAGAGTAGGAAATGATCCAGTGTATGTCCAATCCTTATACACTTCAATTCCTGATCCAGAAGGCCTCAAAGCCCTCCGCTACTTTCTTGACAATAGACCTCACCAGTTCCCCAACACCATCACACATCTCCGGTTGGCGGAACTGGTACTCACACTTAATAACTCCTCTTTTGGCTCTTCCCACTTTCTTCAGACCAAGGTGTAGCTATGGGCACTTGCATGGGCCCCAGCTATGCCTGCCTCTTCGTGGGTTATGTGGAACAGTCTATGCTCCAACTCTATACTGGTACTGCTCCCCAACTTTTCCTTCGCTTTGCCTCTAACTTTCACCCAGCCCTCAAATTCACTTGGTCCATCTCGGACACTTCTCTCCCCTTACTCAATCTCTCGGTGTCCATCTCTGGAGACGGACTGTCCACTGACATATTCTATAAATCCATGGACTCTCATAACTACCTCGACTATACCTCTTCCCACCCTGCCAAATGTAAAAATGCTATTCCCTATTCCCAGTTCCTCCGTCTCCGCCGCATCTGCTCCCAGGATGAGGCTGTCCATTCCAGGACATCTCAAATGTCCTCTTTCTTTAAGAATCATGGTTTCCCTTCTGCCGTCATCTATGATGCCCTCACCTGCATCTCCTCCATTTCCTGCACTTCGGCCCTCACCCCATCCTTCCGTCACCACAACAGGGACAGGGTTCCCCTTGTCCTCACCTACCACCCCACCAGCCTCCGGATCCAGCATTTTATCCTCCGCAACTTCTGCCACCTTCAACAGGACCCCACCACTAAGCACATCTTTCCCTCTCTACCCCTCTCCGCTTTTCGCAGGGATCGTTCCCTCCGCAACTGCCTGGTCCACACGTCCCTCCCCACAGATCTCCCACCTGGTACTTATCCCTGCAAGCGTAAGTGCTACACCTCCCCTCTTACCACCATTCAGGACCCCAAGCAGTCCTTCCAGGTGAGGCAACACTTCACTTGTGAGTCTGTTGGGGTAATCTATTGCATCTGGTGCTCCCGGTGCGGCCTCCTCTACATCAGCGAGACCCGACGCAGATTGGGGGACCGCTTCGTCGAGCACCTCCGCTCCGTCCGTCACAACAGACAAGATCTCCCGGTTGCCACCTACTTCAATTCTGCTTCACGTTCCCATTCGGATATGTCCGTACATGGCTTCCTCTACTGCCATGATGAGGCCAAATTCAGGTTGGAGGAGCAACACCTTGTATATCGTCTGGGTAGTCTTCAGCCCCTTGGTATGAACATCGAATTCTCCAACTTCCAGTAATTCCCTCCCTCTCCCTTCCCCTATCACACTTTCACTCTGCCTCCTCTTCTAGCTGCCTATCACCTCTCTCATGATTCTGCCGCCTTCTACTACCCATAGTGCTTTCCCCTTACATTCCTTCTTCACCTTTCCTGCCTATCCTCTCCCTGCTTCCCCTCCCCCACCCCTTGCTCTTTCCTCTGATTGGATTTTCACCTGGCACCTTCCACCCTCCCACCACCTTCTTTATGGGGCCCCTGTCCCCTCCTCCTTCAGTCCTGATGAAGGGTCTCGGCCCGAAACGTTGACTGCTCATTTCCACGGATGCTGCCCGACTTGCTGAGTTCCTCCAGCTTGTTTGTATGTGTTGCTGTTGCTGGAGCGACTTGGAAGCATTCGATGCACCAGAACTGAGGAGAGGCGGAGCCTGGGCCCAAGAGCGAAGAAGGATTGATTTAAGCGTTGGGCTGAATTGTGAAGGCCGGGACAGGTCAAATTGAGGCGGTGGGTCTTGGGCCTGAGACTGTATCAAAGTGGCGGGGCTTGGGTCCGAGAGCAAGGAACGTCCTGAAGTTTGGACAAGTTAAGCGCCAGGCCAGGTTGAAAAGTTCAGGTGACGGGCCCGGAGGCAAGGGATAGGCCCGTTCAGCTCTCTGCTTTGCAAGGTTTCCTTGTCTCTGCTGTGGTCTGCAACTAACGGGCACCTGAATCAGCTGTGACGCACTTTGGTGAACTTCAGTTCTGAATGCTATTTGCTTACTTTTATTGTTGGCATAATTTGTTTTTTCTTCTCTGCGTATTGGGTATTTGATGGTCTTCTTTTGCTTTACTGGGTTCAGTTGGGTTTCTGAGTTTTGTGGCTCTAAGGAGATGGATTTCAAGGTTGTATAATGTATACATACTTTGATAGTAAATGTACTTGGAACTTTGGTGTAACAAGTGAAACAAATCATTCTGCAGCATTTAGAGGTTAAACCGCATTATGAAGGTGGAGTAATGCAAAAATTATTCTGCATCTAGCCCATTGATATGACTTTCAAGTATTTGTTGCTGAGAATGAATACAGAAAGTGCAAGCTTGTATTCCAGAGTGCTATTCAATCATATTTAAATTTTTGCTTTTCTATCTTGTTTTTTTTTAAAGCTAGATATGGTAATTGAAGAGTATAACAGGTGGGAAGAATTTTTGCTATATGGCTGCAGTTTTTAAACAAATTAGCATAAGAATTTAACACACTTCAAGTGGAAATTAAGGCTTGCACAAATCTTTTGAGTTGGTTTTGAACTGGCTGGATTCATCACACTAGTGTCATCTGCAGGTTGAATTACTCAACACTGTCAGTTTCTGCAAACTATACCACCTTTGTAACCCTTGGAAGAAGCTTTTAAAATTCCTGGAGGCTTTTAGGCATCTTTGAAAAGTCTTTTTAATATAAAATATTTAAATTGCTTTAGAAAAACCAATACGTTGTAAATAGTGCTGTATACTATAAAGTCACTTTCAATTATTTAAGTTCAGATATTGGGATGGGTACTTTGATTAGATGTTTATTTTTTATGATTATTATATTGAATTAACCTTTCTCAAAAAATATTTTTAGTACAAGAGAAAGTATAGAACTGAGCTCTGAAATGTAAATTGTGTTAATTGGTAAATTTTGTATTTGATTATATAAATAAGTTTGAGCAGAAACTTGAAACCATAATTTCACTTTAAAGGAAACCCAGAAGAATTTTGGGTATCATTTCTGAAGGCATAGATTCTAACTCAAGGGTTTCCAACCTCTTCTATCCCATGGGCCAATACCATTAAGCAAACGGTCCATGAACCCCAGGTTGGGAACCCCTGATCTAACTCATTTTCTAAAAAGAACATTTGTAAACAAGTTCAGAATCTGATGAACTGCCACCTCATCATTAAGAATTAAAGTACAAGACAAATTTAGCCTCTTCATCTTCCTGTCTTGCATCAAGTGTTGCTCATGCATTGTATTGCTTTTCCTCAGCTGGTAGAATGGGTAGGCTTTTCCATAGGGAAGTTAGTTGGTTGAAAATGTTTGTATCACTCAATAGCTTTGACCCAATCTACAATTGGACTGGCATTGTCAGTGGAATTACTGAGTTTCCTAACCTTCTGGTGTGGTTTCTTTGCAGCGAAGAACGCAAAATCATGGGCACTCAAGGAAGCGATCCAAGGTTAGAATGTTCTCGTTAGAAATAGAAAAATACTATTTTAATCTTGCCTTCATTGGATCAAATAGATAACTTTGAGTCCCAATGGCTGTGTAGAGAAATTACTTTTGGAAAAATTACTGGTGGTTTCGGTATAAGCAGCATGATGACATTTTAGTTAACTGCGGATTGACCTTTTTAAGTGATATGTTTGGTTTCTTTTTAACTTTGGCTAGCAGATTATGTGCATTACATAAATCCAAGCTAAAAAACCAAGAATGGCAGCTCATTTTGTGATCTGTGTCAAATGAGGCAATTAATGTGGAGTTGATTGAGGTGTTATAACTTAAATTGGCATTCTTGAGCTATGGATGGAATCAGTTAGTAAAACCAGCATTGCGCTGAGCTGACGGTGGTCTTTCAATACCTTTTTAAAAAATTCTTTGCAGTCCAATTCCAAGTTGAAGTTGGTACGAAGTCTTGCTGTGTGTGAAGAATCTTCCCACCCATTTACATGTGATGGACCTCAGGAAATTCAGGTAAATTTTGGAAAAAAAATGTTTGTTGAAAAGAAGTCAGCAGTTGAATATTGTGTTAAAATTAAATGGTGTGTAAAATTGCATTTATTCAAGGTTTTTCATGCATCATAATTTAGAAATGGTTACGTTATGGAAAACCAATCACCATAGACTGTGGTTATTTTTCATTACCCAAAGACTTGCATGTGCAATTTTTAAATATTGGCCAGGTGTCTTGGGTGCATCAATTGCCCAGTGAATTTTCTGTCTCCTTGCATAACACCATACTCTATTTTCAAAAACTTGCTTTTTCTTCCTGGTTGAAGTCTGTTTTTCTCAGTTTGTTCAAAGTTTGTCAGTAGTGACTTTGGCCACCAGTGCCTTAACTCTTTTTCTGCCCAAGTGATTGTAGAAACAGAGGAAATTGAAAAAGGTATAGGCCATTTAACAATCCCCCCTTCCCCCTGCCATTCAGTATCATATAGCTAATCATTCAAGTTCACTGCCCTGTTCCAATTTTCTTTCCATATCCCTTTATCCCTGTAGCGTACTGGGTTAGTAAGTTTGCTGATGACACAAAGGTTGGCGGTGTTGTGGATAATGTGGTGGGCTGTCAGAGGTTACAGCAGGACATTGATAGGATGCAAAAGTGGGCTGAGAAGTGGCAGATGGAGTTCAACCCAGATAAGTGTGGTGGTTCATTTTGGTAGGTCAAATATGATGGCAGAATATAGTATTAATGGTAAGACTCTTGGTAGTGTGGAGGATCAGAGGGATCTGGGGGTCTGAGTCCATAGGACGCTCAAAGCGGCTGTGCAGGTTGACTCTGCGGTTAAGAAGGCATACAGTATATTGACCTTCATCAATCATGCAATTGAATTTAGGAGCCAAGAGGTAATGTTGCAGCTATGTTAGGACCCTGGTCAGACACCACTTGGAGTACTGTGCTCAGTTCTGGTCACCTGATAGAGGTGTATAAGATGATGAGAGGCATTGATTGTGTGGATAGTCAGAGGCTTTTTCCCAGGGCTGAAATGGCTGCTACAAGAGGGCACAGGCTTAAGGTGCTTGGGAGTAGGTACAGAGGAGATGTCAGGGGTAAGTTTTTTTATGCAGAGGGTGGTAAGAGCGTGGAATGGGCTGCCGGCAACAGTGGTGGAGGCGGATACGACAGGGTCTTTTAAGAGACCTTTGGATGGGTACACGGAGCTTAGAAAAATTGAGGGCTATGGGTAACCCTAGTAATTTCTAAGGTAGGGACATGTTCGGCACAACTTTGTGGGCCGAAGGGCCTATGTTGTGCTGTAGGTTTTCTACATTTCTATCCTTCTTGAATATGTTTCATGAACAAAATAGAAAGAAATGAAATACAACTCCACGATATTTGTAGTTTTTGGAAGAACTGCTTTAACCTGGTGACCCTATATTGGGAATCAATGTGGTGTTGATTTCCCATTCTGCCAAAGGCTTTAAGATCTGCATTAAATGTGCTAGCCTAATTAACAGTACTGATGCTCTGCTCAATGTTTGCCTTGACTCCCACAAACACCGGATTACTAACCTATGACAATTGCCTCAGGATTTGAACCTCTATGCTTCATGGACACTTAAATCGAATACATTGTATTATGCACAACAGAATTTATCAAAGAATTCCAAGACATGAGGCCTAGCCCCAGCAAGATGTTTAAAAGTTCATTCAGCCACTGTATTTCTTGGTACCAGGAAGTTCTGAGTATCTCTCAGTCAAGAGCTAACCATTCTCAATCATAAAACAACCTGGTGATACTGATGTTTCCATTTAGCAAGATAGATCTGGTCATTCTGTGTGTGGATTGCTTCTCTTGCAGTCATAGAGTAATAATGTACAGACAGGCCCTCTGGCCCACTAAGTCCATGTTGACCATCAAGTACTAAACCCATTTAACCAACACTTGGTTCAGAACCTTTTATGCCTTGGTAGATCTGTGCTTGTCCAGAGATGGCTTTGATATTGAGTCTTTGCTTTCTTAGGTAATGGTTTGCAGGTTAAAACCACCCTACCTGCCTTTGCTGCCAATTTTAGAGATCTTTGTACTTGTACACCAAGGTCCATTTGTTCCTCAGTACTCTCTAGGGCCCTACCATTATATGTCCAACCTTTATTTAATCACCCCAAATAACATCACCTCACCTTTCTGCTGTTACTCCTGGGTGTTACACATCAAATGAATCATATGAAACTGATGCTAGCCAAATATTCCATGACATTATAACTGCCAAAATTTGTTGATTGTGTTAACTGCAGCTCCAAGTAATTCCAAGTAATCTGATTACCAGATTTCCATCTTTCATCGGTTGGAGAAGCCTCACACCCCACCCCTCTCCCAAAGTTAATAGACTTCTGGTTTCCACTAGTGATGCTCTTGTGTGACTCCACTTGTGTGCTAATTGGGAGTTGCCTTCCACAGAGGCTTCAGTATAGTATGCTGCAGAGAATGTTTACATTGTGATCTATTATGTGGAAGCGTATGAGGCCTGCTGTTGACTACAGGTATCTGATGACACAGTAGCAGCTAATTACCTGGTCAGTTGCAGATTGCAGATGCTGCTGGCTACTTGTTGTCCTTAAGCATATGACTGTGACCTGTCATTTTAGGGCACTGTAGTCTGTCTGGTGTAGGTATTCCTGCAAGACTCTTGGATTTGAAGTTTTGATATTTTGCGCCAATGATGAATGATCAGCAACATAGTTTCACTTTGGGATGACCTGGAGAAGATTTCAAGTGGTTGTGCTCCTATATGCTTGTTGCCCTTGCACTTTGGGTAAAGGTTATATGTTCAGGAGGTGCTAAGAAGCCTTTGTAAGTTGTTACAATGCACAGTGCACTTTATGGAAGTTGCACAGTGTAGCTAGTGAAGTGAATGCTTAAGGTGTTGGATAGTATATCAATCTGGTGGCTGCTTTGTTCTGGACACTGCCTGGCTTTTTATGTGTTGTATGTGTTGTAGTAGCTGTATTCATCCAGGCAGTGGCACTCTTGATGAATCCTATCAATTTTGTTAAGGCTTTGGGGAGCTGTGAGATGTCCTGCTCCTGTGTCTAATTAAGGTTCTGGTCAGTGCTGACCTCCAGAATACTGATGAAGTACTGGATGATGATAACGCCATTGAACATCAACCTTGGGTGGTTAGACTCTTGTTGGAGATGAGCATTGCTTGGCACATGACTGTAAGTGGTTAGATCTTGAGAAACCTCTAAGTACCACAATCATCTTCATTTGTGCAATGTAGGACGTGGCACAGTGAGTGGTATGTGGTGGAACCCATTCTGAGCATCAGTGAATAAATGCCACAAGATGGCACTATCAGCAACACCACTCTGTCACTTAGCTGATGATTCAGGGTAGACGATTGGGACATACTTAATCCAACTGGATTTACCTTGCATTTTGTTAACATACCTGGCAATTTTCCATATTATTGGGTAGAAGCCAGTGTTGCAGCTGTAGTAGGACAACTTGGCTAGAGGCACAACTATATTTATGAGTCATACTGCCCAAATAACTTCTAGTCCTACATCAGCAGTGTCCAGTATACTCTACCATTTCCTGATGTATTCAATCATTTCTTGCTATCACATGGAGTAGATCAAATTGGATAAAGATGGGTTTCTACGATGGGGACCGCAGGAGGAGGCAGCTATAGATTATCTACCTTTCAATTTTAGCTGCAAATGCTTCTGTCTTTGGGTTGGACTTCATCATTGTTGCGGATAGGGAAATTAATGGCACATTATCCTCACCTGGCTGTTTACTTGTCCACCACCATTCGTGGATTGATGTGAGAGGACTGCAGGTCCATTGGTTTTGGGATTGTTTGACTTCAGCTATAGCAAGCTGCTTTTGCTGCTTAGCACATGTTAATGCTTTGTTGTAGCTCTGTCAAGCTGGGACCACAGTGTACCTGCAGCTGTTATTGCCGTGCCCTTAATGGTTTATGATAGAGTGTGGATTCACATCTGGTGTGTTTCATATCTGTTCAAATGTGCCTGATCATTCTATACAGTGTGATAAAGGATGAACTCAGGGACACTCCCATCATAAGGATTATGCAGTGGTCACTCTTGGACATGTGCTGTCATGGAAGTGAGAATGTGCAACTGTCATCCTCGGGTAGTCCCTTAGGATTGATGGTATCTTGTTTCCATTCTGTGGCTTCTGAGGTGACCGATGAGGTCAATGTCGAACAGGGATGAAGGCAGGAGATGATTGATGAGATGGGCTGGTGGGTAGTTTGTGAGGTGGTGTGCTCCTTCTGCCATTTACATTGGGCTCTGTTGTATTTTGGACATGTGGATTCGAGGTGCTTGGGTGCTCCTCCACGATGAGCACTTGTGGGCCAGGATTTCTTCGGAGTTGGTCAGGGTGTTGCATTTTAAGGGATCTTTGAGAACATCCTTGAATCACTTCCTCTCTTTACCTAGTAACGTCTTCCCATTATGAAACTCAGAATAAAGTGGTTTTTCCAGGAATCTGATGTCATGCAATCAAATAGCTATCTGATGGGTCAACTAAGTGTAATTCAAGGCCAAAGCTTGGGATGTTTGCTTGCAAGAGAGGATGCAGTGAAGAGTCCCCTATCTTTCAGATAGATTTCGAAGATTTTGCAGAAAATGTGCATCTCAAGGTCTGTAACACGAATGTAGCAATGGGTGATCTCAAAGCCTCTTTTAAATTATCCTGATCACGATGTGTCATTTTTTTCTGTTATATCGTTTAAGTATTCTGCCAGATATATTCCCTGGTGTTTGCTATTTTGAGGGCTGGTATCAAACCTAGGTGTGGTCAGAGAGACTGGATGGGTTTTCTTGTTATCATCACTGGTAGAGAGATTTATTGGATCTCGCTGTTGCCTGCTTATGACCTAGTTTGCATTGCTCTGTAAAATTTGACTGTGACCTCTACCTGTACTGTACTTTTTAGGATGTTATCCAACTCCAGTTCACTTGCCCCTCTGATAAAGAAGAAGAAAGATCCTCAAGGGATGGCTCTGAAAAAGAAGACAAGGAAAAGAAAGAGAAACTGGAGAAAGTACCTAGAAAAATGTTATCAAGAGGTCAGAAGCTAGCTAACTTTCTGCTTGATAAGTCATTGTAGATTTTGTGTAAAATCTGGGAAGGAATTGAGTAACTTCAGTAGAATGAGTTTTGAAATAATAAGGCTTTAAAAGCAAGAATAAAAACTTGATTTGCAGTTCATAAAAAAAACAATGAATGAGTGGATAAGCTTACTTTGCAACGACAGCATCCTGTAACATGTTATTCTGTGCCATTTAGTTTGAAAAGATGTATTTTGTTGATGCAGATTTTGTGTTACAGAAACATTCACTAGAATGGAATCTAGCATTGCTGTAATCTGCTTCCATTGGTGCATACACAAGGTGTTGGTACATGTGTAGAGGTCTAAATAAGAATACATGTTTATCTGCATTCTCTATTGTTGGATTCTGGTGTTTTAAATCTAGTGTTCTTTCAAAAGTCAAAGAGGCATAAAACTTGTTGCTTCATGATCATTTTATTTAACACTAATAGAACAAAGGAAATTGGAAACAGCAGGAGTCTAAGAGGAAAAAGGGAAGGAAGGGAAAGAATAAAGATGGTGGGTCAATGTGTTCTGCCCTCTTTATACCATAGATAAGGAACATTCCATTCAGATAAGAGTTAATCAATCAGATAAGAGTGAAGGCAATCATGTAGACCCTATTCAAATAATCCGATACCAAGATGCTTCCGGAACCTTGCAAAGAACTGTAACCACTAGGGGACACACCAAACAATTGCGTATACATACTCTGACCACTAGGAGACATACTAAACAGTTACATGTATATAGGTAGTTAATAAAATGCTGGCAGGCATAAGTTAAGATGTACAGAAAATAACAATTATACTGTCTAATGCAACATTTCCCCTTTCATTCTAAATCTCACATTTAGAATCATTATATCTGAAAGTTCAGAGGCAGAAAAACTTGTATCTATGTTAAATATAAAATAATCAAAAGCTAAAATTATGGAAATATCAAAAGGGTATATCTTCAAGGTATTCATATGATTATGTCATCGTTGGGCAGATTAGTAGGCACACTTACATGAGTTTGAACTACTCTATTAATCACCCATACAAGTTTTAGAAAGTGCATTAATTATGATAAAGCATATCTGGACTAATATTAGTACTCATTGTAAGTAGGGAAAATTGACAAAAATATAACAGCCACTAATATCAGAGCAGTCTTCATAATGTTTAGTAGTTGTCGACTTTACTTGAAGTCTTCTGGCTGTCTGATGATTCGTTCACTGTAGCCCAGCAGTATAGGCATTGGGTCAGAGGTTACTAGCACATTAACCACAGCAGTACCACTTTAGCTTACTTGCAGTTGCTGGTACGTATCCAGTTACTTTTACTTTCTACTTTCACCGCAGTTGGTTAATAATAGCACTTGACAAGGACCTTCCCATTGAGCTCCCAGTCGTTCCTTGTGCAGATTCTAAATTAGGACTCATTCATCAGGAATCAGGGTGTGTCCTTCTGGATCACTCCAAGTGGCAGAAACCTGTTGAGAAGTAGACTGTATAGCTTGGGTTAATTTCACATCATAGTTGACTAAACTGTCTGCTGTAATGTGTATATCAGCCTCTCTGAGATTGAGAGCTCCTGGCAGTGACATAGGGTGCCCTTAAACTACCTCAAATGGACTTGGTTTAGTTTTCTTGTTTGGGGTTGCTCTGATGATGCATAAGACCATAAGAAGAGCCGTAAGCCGTGGTAAAGCCCTTGTGATAGATGGTCATTCTTCGATTATTCCATTCATTTATTCATTTGACTTGTCACGATGACTCTGGATGATGTGGACATTAAGTGTTTATTTGTCGACATCATTCCTGGCAAAAACACTCAATGAAATGTCTTCCTTGGTTAGAGTCGATGTGACATAACAATACCCATTTAGGAATATAGTCCTTGATCAGAGTTATTGCTGTATGTGTGGCAGTGGCTGCTTTTGCTGAAATAGCTTCCACCCATCTTGAAAACATGCCCATTATTACCTGTACATCTGAGTATCCTTGATACTTTGGTAAAGAAATGTAGCCCACTTCTAAGTGTAAAAATGGACCAGGTAGGACAGGAAAACTTAATCATGGTAGCTTTCCTGCTGCTCCAATATTGTGTTTTCTGGCATGTCGTGCATCTGTTAAACGTTTATTGAGCTTGTGCCCTGAATTTTGGATTCCACCACTACTAGAAGAATCTATTGATCATACTTTCCACTCCATTGTGTCCTGTGGAGTGTATCTGCTGTGCCAGATGAAGCAGCAATTGGCCTATGGCTTGTACCATATCTCCATGCGCCATCACTGTTTAATCTCCGAACATTCTCTATCCTGGTTGAGGTATTGAGCTTGTATATCTCAAATATCTTGTATGTTCTTCTGTGATACAGAGCTTGACTTTGTTTCCATAATTTCAATTGTCAGGTTTGCTACATATGTTCTTGGTGGTACTTCCAATTCTTTGACCTTTTTAACTTTTACTACTGCTTATTAAGACCATAAAAAATAGGGGCAGAATTAGGCCTTTTGACCCATTGAGTTTGCTCCGCCATTTCATCATGGCTGATCCAATTTTCCTCTCAGCCTCAATCTCTTGCCTTCTCCCCGTATCTCTTTGTGCCCTGACCAATCAAGAATCCATCAACCTCTGCCTTAAATATAATGTGCTTAAAGACTTGGCCTGCACAGCTAGCTGCCTGTGGCAAAGAATTCCACAGATTCAGTACTCTGGCTAAAGTAATTCCTTCTCATCTCCATTTTAAAAGGACGCCACTCTATTCTGAGGCTATGTCAATAGACAATAGGTGCAGGAGTAGGCCATTCGAGCCAGTATCGCCATTCAATGTGATCATGGCTGATCATCGACAATCAGTACCCCGTTCCTGCCTTCTCCCCATAACCCTAGACTCTGCTATCTTTAAGAGCTCTATCTAACTCTTCCTTGAAAGCATCCAGAGAATGTCCTCTATTCTTAGACTCTCCCACCAACGGAAACACCTTCTCCACATCCCCTCTATCAAGGCCTTTCACCATTGAGGTCACCTCTCACTATTGTGTGACATTTGCATTTTAATGCAGCAACCGCTGATGGCAATTGTATGACATCCATGAATTCTTGTACTAGTTGGCCTCTGACAACTTACAGGCTTCAATCAGAGCTTTCAGTTCTGCTTGTTGCACAAAGGTACCAGGAGCCATGCTTACTGATGCATGCTCACTTCAGTTTCAGAAACAATGGCCTATCCAGCCATTCAAATTCCGCCCCCCTCCCCCAGTTGTTTAGCTATCAGTGTACAAAATCAGATCTCTGGCAGAGTAATAGCCAACAGGGCCCTATTGGTCTCATGTTTCAGGGTCACGTCAATGCCATGTTTCAGGGCAAATGATGCAGTATACAATGTTGCCTTCAAAGTTTGAAACACTTTCATTTGCTCTTTATTAAGAGTCGGGGTGTCTAAGCACTTCCTGCCTTTCAGCAGATTGAGTAGTGGGTAATAGTTGATGGATCTGCCACTAGAGGGGTTAGCTTTTCAGTATATTGATTAGCAACCAGGTAATCCACTGTCAGTCTCCTTTCATAAGTTTCACCTCCTTTGGTCTTTATTGGAGCCAGCTGTGACATTGCTGCCAGTCTTATTGTTTCACCATTGTCATCTTCACATGAGTTGCTAGAGGCTGCTGTAGTATCTGTGTCATATCCATTCTGTAATTCCTCAGAGTTTGTATAGTGTTACTGTCTCGGAGGACTGTCTGATGTAGGGGGTGTTGCTCGAGGAGAAGCATCGCTGGAAGTGACATTGACAGATCCACCTCCTGGAAGTCCCTGCTCAGCATTTAGATTTTGCTTCAGTCTGCTCTGAAGCTCCGTATAATGCACTTTGAGTTTATTGCAAGGTTCACTTTTCTTTCCCAATCTATCAGTAAGCACCTTTACTCACCCCGTTAACTTTCTCATTCGCTCAGTTAACTCACAAATGTGATTCTCAAACTGACTGCATGTTCTTATCTTTATCTCTCACATTTTAGGTTTTTCCTTTCTCTCTGGCATTCTCTCTTTCTACATGTCTTCTAATTAAACTTAACATTGTTGTTATTTTTCATTTGGTTTTCATAATTTTATCAAATTGAGAGATTTTATTCAGGTAAGAGCTTGGTTTCATGATCTTGGCCATTGTTTTAATTGTACATTTTATTACATTCACTGCTTCTCGAAATATTAATAGATTGTAATTGATAGATTGTCCTGCAACTGAAGTATTAATAGGTTACAACCAATAGATTGCCCAACCAAAGTTTCAATAGATTGCTGTGCAGCCAAAATTTCAGAGATTGACCTGCAACCAAAATATTTCCCATACCCCATTGATTTGTACAACCAAGCATGACAATGCTCATCTTGATTTTTACAGATGTTTTTTTTTCAAGATAGCAACTAGTAGTTTCCTTTCTCCTGCTTCCACCATATGGTGTATCTAAGTCAGAATAAGTCAATTCTCTCAGACAATTTGGAATTGAGGAAGCTCTTGTATCTTTTGCATGCATGCTATAAAATTTCCACTGATCTGGGGTTCTTCTGAGTCCTTAAATCCTACACCAAAGATTGATGGATTTTGATGTTTTTAATTCAATGTTCTTTTGGAAGTCAATAAAGAGGCATAAAATTGGTTGCTTCACAATTGTTTTATTAAATGTTAATAGAATAACGAGAACTAGAAATGGACAATAGCGGGAGTTTAAGAGGAAAGGAAGGAAAAGAATAAAGATGGTGAGCCAATGTGTTTCACCCTCCTTATATCACATGGATACGAAACATTCCATTCAAATGAACAGATAGGAGTTAACCAATCAGATATCCCCTCTTCAGATAATGCGGAACTAAGACGCCTCCAGAATCATGCAAAAAAAAAACTCACTACTAAGGGACACACTGAACAATTGCATATACATAATGCCTCCACTAGGAGACATACTTAACAGTTACATGTATGTAAGTTGTATATAAAGTGCTAACAACCATAAATTGTTAAGCTACACAGAAAGTAATAATTATTGTGTAATCCAACACTATAGTCCAACTGGATTAGGTTGGTTGAAAGTCCTAGGAATTTGTACAGGTTAGAACACTAGGTGTTTGCTGCAGTTGAGAGGTAGCTCTAAGGAAATAATTCTGATTCCTAATTACATTGTACTCATCAGTATAAATTGAACACTTCTCAACTTATCCTGCCATGTTACTGCTTAGGTCTGCTTTGGTACAGTTAAAATACAGGGTAACATATCTACCACTTTGAAAAATGTGCCTAAATCTATCCTTGTGACAACAATGGATCATTATTTTCTGTGCCCATAGAGGCAGCTAGTTAAACTAAATTCAAAGGTGTGTTTCTGGTATGCATTTTTGCATATTATTTTACCCAGAGCCCAGCTTGGATGAGTGAATCAGGGCTTCTGTATTGCATTGGTGGGCAATTCTTAGAAAAGCGTATTGAAACGGGGTTCAGATCCTGGTCTGGACTGAGTTAGCTGAAATCAGCTAGGATGGTAGAGCTAGTACATCACATGTGACATCACTGGGCTAGGGATGGGCATACAACAAAACAAAAATTAGTGGGAAGATAAAGGATTGGGAAATTTTTAAAAACCTACAGAGAGCAACTAAAAGAATCATTGGAAGGGAAAAGATGAAATATGAAAGCAAGCTAGCAAATAATATCCAAGTGGATAGTATAAGTTTTTTCAAGTATGTTTAAAAATAAAAGAGAAATGAGAGTGGATGTAGGATCACTAGAAAATGAAGCAGGAGAAATAATAGTGGAGGACAAGGAGATGGCTGCTGAACTAAATGAGTATTTTAGAAACATAGAAAACTTATTTTGCGTCAGTTTTCACTGTGGAAGACACTAGCAGTATGCCTGTTGTTGTAGTGTGTGAAGGAAGAGAAGTGGGTGCAGTTACTGTTTCAAGAGAGAAGTTGCTCAAAAAGTTGAAATACCTAAAGGTACATAAGTCACCCGGACCAGATGAACTGCACCCTGGGGTTCTGAAACAGGTAGCGTTAGAGATTGTGGTGGCATTAGAAATGCTCTTTCAAAAATCATTGGACTCTGGCATGGTGCCAGAGGACTGGAATATTGCCTCGTGTTTGGAATATTGCAAATGCCACTCCGTTCTTTAAGAAAGGAGGAAGGCAGTAGAAAGTTAGCCTGACCTCAGTGGTTGGGAAGATGTTAGAGTCAATTGTTAAGGAATAGGTGATGGGAGTACTTGGTGACACAGGACAAGATAATACAAAGTCAACATAGTTTCCTTCAGGGATAATCCTGCCTGACGAACCTGTTGGAATTCTTTGAAGAGATTACAAGTAGGATAGATAAAGGGGATGCAGTGGATGTTGTGTATTTGGACTTTTGGAAGGCCTTTGACAAGGTGCCACACATGAGGTTGCTTACCAAGTTAAGAGCCCATGGTATTACAGGGAAGTTACTAACATGGTTAGAGCATTGGCTGATTGGTAGGAGGCAGAGATTGGGAATAAAAGGATCCTTTTCTGGTTGGCTACCAGTGACTAGTGGTCAGTGTTGGGACCACTTCTTTTTATGCTGTATATAAATGATTTAGATGATGGAATAGATGGCTTTGTTGCCAAGTTTGCAGATGATACGAAGATTGGTGGAGGGGCAGGTAGTGTTGAGGAAACAGGTAGGATGCAGAAGGACTTAGACAAATTAGGAGAATGGGCAGAATGTGGCAAATTAAATACAATGTTGGAAAATGCATGGTCATGCACTTTGGTAGTAGAAATAAATGTCTGGACTATTTTCTAAATGGAGAGAAAATCTAGGAATCTGAGATGCAAAGGGACTTGGGAGTCCTTGTGCAGAACACCCTGAAGGTTAACTTGCATGTAGAGTCAGTGGTGAGGAAGGCAAATGCCATGCTAGCATTCATTTTAAGAGGTCTAGAATACAAGAGCAAGGATGTGATGCTGAGGCTTTATAAGGCACTGGTGAGGCCTCACCTTGAGTATTGTGAACAGTTTTGGGCCCCTCATCTTAGAAAAGATGTGCTGGCATTGGAGGGGGTCCAGAGGAGGTTCCCAAGGATGATTCCAGGAATAAAAGGGTTATCATACAAGGAACATTTAATAGCTCTGGGTCTGTACTCGCTGGAATTCAGAAGGATGGGGGGGGGGGGTATCATTGAAGCCTTTTGAATATTGAAAGGCCTAGACAGAGTTGAAAAGATGTTTTTGATGGTGGGAGAGTCTAGGACAAGATGGTACAGCCTCACGATAGAGGGGTGTCCTTTCAAAACAGAAGTGGAGAAACTTCTTAAAAGCCAAAGGGTAGTGGAATTTGTTGCCACATGCAGCTGTGGAGGCCAGGTGGTTGGGTGTATTTAAGGCAGAGATTGATAGGTTCTTGATTGGACACGGCATCAAAGGTTACGGGGAGAAGGCCGGGCACTGGAGTTGAGGAGGAGATGGAATAAAGGATCAGCCATGATTGAATGGCGGGACAGACTTGATGGGCCAGATGGTCTAATTCTGCTTCTATGTCTTATGGTTTTATTTGCAAATGTGCTGCAGTTTGCATTTCCTATTTACTAAAATTCCATTCCAGTAGAAAATCGTTTGCTTGGACAGTGGTTTAAATGGTCAGATTTTTCCTAAGACGTTGCACTGAATGGTCAGTTGAATAAGACTCGAGGCTACACGTGCTTAGGTCTGCAGCAACAACTAATCTGCTGGACAAACTTCGTGGATTGAACAGCATCTGGGGTGGGGGGGAGGGCTGATGAAGTCCTGCATCCGGACCTGAATCTTTCCTCTCCACCTTTGGTCCTGATATATTGTTTCCCACAGATGCTGCTTGGCCTGCCGAGTTCCTCCAGCAGATTGTTTGTTGGGCCAGTTGAATAAATTATGTGTGACTTTCACTCCTGCAGAACAAATTAGTGCCTTCAGGGGAAGAAAGAATAAAAATTGGGTCCTACCACTTAAAATATCCATGTCTTAAAAAAAGTGAAGCACCTATGTTGTTTGAGACTATAGTAACAGCGTCTTTATTATCTGTTTACATTTAATGGGATTTTTAAAGTTGTTGGTTTTCGAATCTTGATTGTACTATTTATTTCAGGGAGAAACAGCTCTGTTCACTATGAATCACCTGCATGTGAAGAATCCTCAATCAGAGGCTAGGATTTTCAAAGGGGGGAAAAAACATTTTGTGTATTTCCTAGACTTGGGGAAAAAGTAAAAAAGTTGGATGAATCTTTGCTCCAAGTATTTTTTCCAAACATTGAAAAAATACTTTTAAGTGTAGATCAATTAAAAAATAACATTTTCCAAATCTGAGGTTATTTACAAAAGAAGTTGATGACATTTTGCAATAGGAACAAACTGAATGGCATTATTCACATCTTCAACTCTGGCATTATACTTGTTTTGATCCATTTGGCTTAACTAGCTGCTTTTATAATAATTCTAGGGATTGATATATACAGTACGTAATGCAATGCCATCAAGTCAGGGCAGTTTTTATCTTCAAATGTCAAGATAAAAGTTCCACACACACTATTAATTTGATTTTAATAAACAATTACAATATTATTGTCAAAAGTGTAATAAATGTAAATTACTAAAGTGCATTAAATTTTCTATGCACCAGTAGCTGCCTAGTATAAAGTCTGTCAAATGATATGGGACAATTAACTGCTGTAACATTTAGGCACCAAAAGCATTAGAATTTCAAGATGCTTCAGTTTGATCACCAATACTGCCTCTGCAAATTACATGTCCACTAAGTGGTGGGGAATCAAGCTGCTTTCATTAAAATGAATGCTAAGACTTGTGACAATCAGCACCGTACTGAAAAGTCAAAGTGAGGTCTGACTAGGGCACTCTATAATTTGACTTGGATTTTTGATCATCTCAAAAATGTGATCATTTGTTGGATTTTTGTCTCAACAAGGAAGTTTTGAAATCCAGTCAAAAACCAATAAATGTAGATACCGATGATTCAGGGAAAGTTTCCATGCAGTGATGTTAAAGAAGGTATTAATCTAAGGGCATGATTAAATTTACTGGAAGTTACACAGTCCTTCTGGTTATAAGGATTACAGTCAGTAGAATGTAAATAAGTAAAATTGTGTAGATCTGCATATAGTGAAATGAAAGAGATGCAAATAACAAAGTGTGTTGTAAAGCACATCTTTAAGGCAAAGTTTTAGGTTCCTGGTTCCTGAAATTCAAATAAGCCCTAGCATAAGGTTTGTTCAGATTTTTGGGAGTTCCTTTTAATACTTCATATTCTCTGTAGAAAAATTTGGGGGAGAAAAGTTCTTATGAGCTATGTACATAAAATGTCCTTTGGAGAGGCCTTTTTTACAAGTAAAAGGTAACTGGGTCATAGAATTACACAGCATTGAAATGGGCCCTTTGGTCTACAGAGTCCACACCAACTGTTGCACTCCATTTACAGTAATCCTACACTAACCTCACTTTACTCTTCCTGCCTTCCATTAATTTCACCCCATTCCTTCCCCCTCCCCCCCCCCCACCCCACAAATGCTACTACCAACCATTACTTGAGCATTTAACACAAGTGAATTAACCAAGCAACCACACGTCTTTGGGATATAGGAGGAAGCTGGAGCACCTAGGAGAAAATCCATGTGTTCACAGGGAGAACATGCAACTCCACACAGACAGTGCCTAAGTCTCTGGAGCTGTGAGATAACACTCTATTAGCTGACTGTGATCTTAGCTTTATAACTAAGACTCTACTTCAGCCCATGTGCTGCTAAAGCGCTTTGTCCCTGCAAGACTACTTATTCCAATGTTCACTTGTCCATCGTCCCAATCTGCACATCTTTGCATACCTTAGTTTATGCAAAATTAATCCTTTGACCTTATCCCATGCTACATCATGCTAAATTGGCATCATAGTTTAGTCACCATTCCTATCTATAATCCTTCACCTCAAACCTCCCCCATCCCAAACATTCAAATGTCTTTATTCCTTGGACTAGGTTCTGTTCAATGTCCTTTCCTACATCCTTTACTCCACCATTGGCATTTGTGTCTGACACTTGTTCTGTGGAATGAAATGCTCCATGTTATCTATTTCAACAACTGCTTTATCATCAAAAGCAGGAACCTTGACTTATTTTTGTTAACTTGTCAGTTCCCATTTTGAGGACTTAGAGGTAAAATGCTCTTTGCCCAGCTCTATCCAATTATTAGGGCAGTTAATTGCATACAGCCCACAAATCCAACCAGACGTCTTGTTACTCTTTTGTCTTGTTTTACTTTTAGAAGCAGTGTATACTGTGCCAAGCTGCTGGAATATTAAAATCAATAATCAGAATGCTTTTCATTCTATTTACTCTCAAGGCCTTTATTGTCTTGCTGTATTAGAGAGTATTAGGAAGCAGGACCATGCTTATGATTTCCCTGAATGATGGTGAGCTGTTTAAGAACTAGTAGTAGAATCAGGTTTATTATCACTGATGTATGTCATGAAATTTGTTGTTTTGCAGCAGCAGTACAATGCAATAATTTTAAAAAATTACCATAAGTTATAATAAGAGATTATTTAAAATGTCATTCAAAAGAGCAAAAAAGTGAGGCAGTGTTCATGGACAGTTCAGAAACCTGATGGTGGAGGGGAAGAAGCTATTCCCAAAATGCTGAGTGTGGGTCTTCAGGCTCCTGTGCCACCTCTCTGATGGTAACAATGAGAAGAGAGCATGTCCTGGGGTGGTGAGGGTCCTTAATGATGGATGTCACCTTCTTGAAGATGTTAATGGTGAGGAGGCACTTAAGATGAGTGAGGTCTGACATGATGCTGAAATGTTTTCGTGGACTGATAGTCTTCTACAGGATTTAATCAGTTTTTAATTGTTGAAAAGTGTTCTCTTTCACTATGAAAATTAAAACACAAATTATTTTGTTAATATAATTTTAATAAACAGTTACCATGTAACTCAACAAAATGCAGTAAATGTAAATCTCCGATGTGCATTAAGTACAGTGTACCAAAATGTACTTGTACTTTCTTGATGAAACAAGGGGTATCTTCTTGATGCTCTCCTCTATCCCAGGAGCAAACACCAAGTTCTGCAATTCCCCCTTTCTCTTCTTTTAAAAATGATCATGAATGAGTTTTTCCTTGGTCCTCCAAGTATCTTCTTTCTGATTAGGCCTTTGTGTAGCACCTTGGTGATTTTTCTATGTTAAAATGACTACATAAAGGCAGTCTATTGTGGATGGAGTACCTAAGACTGGAAGTTTGTAGCGTGGGGAAAACTGGTCTCTAATCTATACCCTGCTGCTTGGATTTTATTTTCAGGGGTTCTGATCCCAGTTGAGTGTGATTTTGTTTCATTGAGAGATGACCTCACATTAGGGTAGCACACTGAAAGCAGTCATGTAATGGCGATGCTGTTTTAAATTCTGATCTTACAGTTGAAGTTTCATTGCAAGTTAAACAAAACAGAATAGCAAAATGTAATCATATACTTTCTCAAAAGTTAGCACTATGTTAGTGCAATAAATTTGTGTTCTTTTTCTCAGATTCTAGTCAAGAATACACAGACTCCACCGGAATTGATCTTCATGAGTTTCTAGTAAATACACTGAAGAATAACCCCAGGTAATACTTCACACACATTGACTTTTCTTATTCTTGTTGGTTTTGTTGGACTAATATATTATTTATATATATATTATATTATATATATAATACATATAAATATATAAATTTATATATATATGATATAATATATTATTACTAATATATTTATTTACACACATGCAAATGTTTGGGCACGTCTGGTCAAAATTTCAGTTACTGTGAATAGTTAAGTGAGTAAAAGATGAACTGATCTCCAAAAGTCATAAAGTTAAAGATGAAACATTCTTTTCAACATTTTAAGCAAGATTAGTGTATTATTTTTGTTTTGTACAATTTTAGAGTAAAAAAAGGAAAGGAGCACCATGCAAAAGTTTGGGCACCCAAGAGATTTGAGCTCTCAGATAACATTTACCAAGGTCTCAGACCTTAATTCGCTTGTTAGGGCTATGGCTTGTTCACAGTCATAATTAGGAAAGGCCAGGTGATGCAAATTTCAAAGCTTAATAAATACCCTGACTCCTCAAACCTTGTCCCAACAATCAGCAGCCGTTGGCTCCTCTAAGCAGCTGCCTAGCACTCTGAAAATTAAAATAAATGATGCCCACAAAGTAGGAGAAGGCTATAAGAAGATAGCAAAGCATTTTCAGGTGGCCGTTTCCTCAGTTCATAATGTAATTAAGAAATGGCAGTTAACAGGAACGGTGGAGGTCAAGTTGAGGTCTGGAAGACCAAGAAAACTTTCCAAGAGAACTGCTCGTAGGATTGCTAGAAAGGCAAATCAAAACTCCTGTTTGACTGCAAAAGACCTTCAGGAAAATTTAGCAGACGCTGGAGTGGTGGTGCACTGTTCTACTGTGTAGCGACACCTGCACAAATGTGACCTTCATGGAAAAGTCATCAGAAGAAAACATTTCCTGCACCCTCACCACAAAATTCAGCGTCAGAGGTTTGCAAAGGAACATCTAAACAAGCCTGATGCATTTTGGAAACAAGTCCTGTGGACTGGTGAAGTTAAAATAGAACTTTTTGGCCGCAATGAGCAAAGGTATGTTTGGAGAAAAAAGGGTGCAGAGTTTCATGAAAAGAACACCTCTCCAACTGTTAAGCATGGGGGTGGATCGATCATGCTTTGGGCTTGTGTTGCAGCCAGTGGTATGGGGAACATTTCACTGGTAGAGGGAAGAATGAATTGAATTAAATATCAGCAAATTCTGGAAGCAAACATCACACCGTCTGTAAGAAAAAAAAAGCTGAAGATGAAGGCTTCTACAACAGGATAATGATCCTAAACGCACCTCAGAATCCACAATGGGCTACCTCAAGAGACACAAGTTGAAGGTTTTGCCATGGCCCTCACAGTCCCCCGACCTAAACATCATCAAAAATCTGTGGATAGACCTCAAAAGAGCAGTGCATGCAAGACGGCGAAAATCGCCGAAAGAAAAATTGAGAGACTCTTAGCTGGCTACAGAAAGCATTTACAAGCTGTGATACTTGCCAAAGGGGGTGTTACTAAGTACTGACCATGCAGAATGCCCAAATATTTGCTTCGGGTCCTTTTCCTTTTTTGTTATTTGGAAACCGTAAAAGATGGAAATAAAAAAGTAACCTTGCTTAAAATATTAAAGAAATGTGTCATCTTTAACTTTATGACTTTTGGAAATCAGGTCATCTTTTACTCGCTTAGCTATTCACAGTAACAGAAATTTTTGACCGGGGTGCCCAAACTTTTGCATGGTATGTTTTATATATATGTATATATATGTGTGTGTATATATATATGTGTGTGTGTGTGTATTAATGCAAATTAGGAAGTGCATGTTACAATATCTTAACAAATTGAAAATTTTTGCTTTGATTTTTTCAGTGCATAAACTTGATTCACAGTGTAATTTTTCACTTTTCTACATTAGTGTACCAATGTATTTTGCCCACCTTTTCATTTTACAAAAATCATTTTCCAAATAGTTTTCCAAGAGCCCATTCTAACACAAGTTATGACTATTCTTAACAGGAACTATGGGATATTTATATTTATATTAGGATTGTTACAAAGTAAACTTGTGTCTTGGATCTTAATAGTCTCTTAGTCTTGTTTTCTAGAAGCTGGTATCCTCTTAGGATTTTTATTGATAATTATTGATGGCCATCAGTTTTGCTGCCAGGCCACCTTTGGTATTCATTCTGAGTTGCCCACCGCAGCTTGAAATATTACAATTTATTTATTTAGAGATACCACACAAAATTGGCCCTTTGAGCTGCGGCGCCCAGCAATCCCCCAATTTAACCCTAACCTAATTGTAGGACATTTTACAATGACCAATTAGCCTACTGACCCGTACATCAACTGACTGTGGGAGGAAACTGGAGTACCCTGAGACAACCTATGCATTCCATGAGGAGGATGTACAAACTCCTTACAAAGGATGCTGGGATTGAATTCTGAACTCCGATACCTCGAGCTCGTATTGGTCTTCATGAAGGAAATAAAACAGATGAATGTATCAGGTCATCTACATTGTGTGGAGATGCTATCATAGAAAATAGATCAGATTGCAGCAATGGGGAAATTTCAACCATTGCTTTTTTCCTCCTAATAAATATACGTTTAAAATAAAACCACTTGGCCACTGAAAATCAAGGCTTTTACAAAAAAATAAAGTTGGTCAAATGGTTCCCTTTTTGAAGGCTATGGTTTTGAGAGTATAAAAGCTTACTGTTTGTCAGTTAGTGATAGAAATTGGTTTCTTTCCGAATATTTGTTATGAGAGCAATCCATTAAAGCATCCACGGGGAGGTTCTGCAAAGGATATGACAATTTGCAAAAGTTGACAGTTCACCTTATGAAATCGAAATCTTCAGAACTGCATTTATGAAAAAGCCAGTCAGCCATGATTGAATTATCTGAAGCACTCCCTCAGGTTGAGGGTGGTTTGCTTCCACTCCATTTGTGTGGCCACTGAGAACTCTGATGATGCTGATAAGGGATCTACAAACTTTGCTGCAGGTGGGATAAGGAGGTGCGCTGTGAGGGGGTGGTTTTATGAAATGGTGCTCATCTGTTTTCACTAGCCTTCTGAATACTGCTGAAGAAGAGACTGTTCTCGATGCTTTCTCATATGTTCCCCCTCCATGTTAAAGTTCAAAGTAAATTTATTATCAAAGTATGCATATGTCACCAGAAGGTATTCTGTGATACACTTTTGCAGGCATTCACAATAGAACAAGAAATGCAATGGAATTAATGAAAAACTACACATAAAGACACACAAACAGGCAAAGTGCAAAAGACTACAAATTTTAAAAAAATAACTTATTAATAAATAGAACATGAGTTGTAGAATTCTTGAAAGTGAGTCTGTAGGTTGTGGAATCAG
The DNA here is from genome assembly GCF_048418815.1 of Hemitrygon akajei. Taxonomy (NCBI): domain Eukaryota; kingdom Metazoa; phylum Chordata; class Chondrichthyes; order Myliobatiformes; family Dasyatidae; genus Hemitrygon; species Hemitrygon akajei. Next base: position 24,585,904 of record NC_133141.1, on the reverse strand, counting down.
TTTGGTGTTGAGGTAAGTGAGGTTATTCACTCTGGTTCAAGAGCCTGATGGTTGAAGGGCAATAGCTGTTCTTAAGCCTGGTTGTATGGAACCTGAGGTTCTTGTAACTCCTTCCCAATAGCAGCAGTGAGAAGCGAGGGTACTTGATGAGGAATGCTGCTTTCTTGTTGCAGCGCTCCTTGTGAACGTGCTCAGCAGTGGAGAGGGGTTTTCCTGTGATGGATTGGGCTGAATCCGCCACTTTGTAGGCTTTTCCCATTTTTGGGCATTGGCGTTTCCATGCCAGGTTGTGATACAACCATTCTGGATACTCTCCTCTTTATCTGAAGAAGTTTGTCAAAGTTTTAGATGATGTGCAGAATCTGCACAAACTACTAAGAAAGTAGAGCTGCTGCTGTGCCTGCTTTGTAATGGCATTTAGATGCTGGTCCCAGGAGAGATCCTCTTGTATGATAATGACACTGAATTTAAAGTTACTGACTCTCTCCATCTCCAGTCCCCTAATGAGAACTGGCTTATGGACCCCTGGTTCTCTCTCTCTCCCCCCCCCCCCCCCCCCAATGTTAGGTTGTTAGACAGGAATTTCCAAGGTCAAGGTCAAACTTGTCATACGCACAAAACTAACTTGCAGCATTGTTGCAAGCACATAACATCAGATAAGCATCATTCACATGAAAAATCGTAAATTTAAAAGTATCCACTTTTTTTTACAAGAAATAATAATTAGAACCAAAAATGTCCATTTCAGTGCAGTGATCAAATTAGTCATAGTGTTGCTATGCTGAGGTAGTAAGTTTCCATAAGTTCTGAGGATGTTATCTATCTTTCCAGTCCTGATGAATGGTTTCATCCTGAAACATCGACTGTTTACTCCTTTCCAATTATAATTACAGCCTGTGTCTAACATGGTTGCTAAAGATCAGATGGCACATTCATCAACATTTCATTACTGCTATTTTCTGGGAGTTGTTGGTTTAATCCAGTGCCTTGAGTCTTAGCCTTACTCTTTGATTTCCTGTCTGACAGAGCTTTGGGAACTTGTATTTCGGATAATAATTCATCCATTGAAACCAGTATTCTGGTTTTGAAGCCGCTGGTGCTAGTTTTTCCAATCCTTACGGATTGTATAGGAACGAGCTACCATCTTGCATTTGGCTTCCTAGCTCAGTTGTTTTATTTTATCATTCTCCAGATGAAATTCATACTGTGATTACAGTTGGAAATCTGGCTTCAATTTTGATTTTTCAGGAGCTTTTTCGTTGAAGTTTCTGCTGAAACTTATTTTCACATCACTGTAAAATTGATGTTTATTTTTTAGGATATAATAATTTTAACTATTAAAGCTATGTCTTTATGTATTTGAGAGTTATAACTTGGTGTTCTGTTGATACAGTTGCAAATGAGCTGATCACAAAATTTTTCTGAATTTCTTTAGCCTTTCATGTGATTTTGCTGAATTTAGGCAAATTGTGCTGAAAAAGAAACTTCACAATCAAGTAGAAATCACGGACTCTGATCTTTTGTAAAGTACGTTCAGCAATAGTTATTGTCAAAAAGTTGTTTTCTCCAATGCTGTTCCCTGCTGTGAACTATTTTGGCAGAGCGGCAGTCAAAATGATGCACTTCCCAACAATTTGGATACATTGTTTTTAACTGCACAGATTCCTGCCCAAGTTTGGGAGATCGTACTGGTTGCTTTGAGCTGTACATCCTTCCAAATTTTAGCATGTTTATGCATAAACCATCTTGTAATTTTATACTCATCTCTTATAGGGACAGGATGATGCTGCTAAAATTAGAACAAGAAATCCTGGACTTCATCAGTGATGATAAGTGAGTAAAATTTTAGTATAAAATTTAGTATAAATAGTATTGAGTGTGGTGACCAGCTTGTCCATGAAGTCAAACTTGCGCTTTTATCATGCTGCAGACAGCTTTACATGTTAGCATTATTTCACATATTGTGAATGTAACGTTTTGCAAAGATGGTTTTGCATATTTTCACCTTCGGAGCTAAACTTTATTTGGAAAATACCGGTTTCTGTTTTTCATTTGTAAAAATAGGTACAAAATTTGTTTCTTATTTACTCAGGAGCTCTGTTTGTGTAGTTAAAGCATGTAATTTTAGTACTTATTGTTGAACACAGTAATTTGAATTTGCCTGGAGATTATATAACAGAATCCTATAAGATTATGGTTGTGTGGTGATGAGATGCAAAGTTTTTGAAGTAGTACATGCCGGCTCCATGCATTCACTTACAATTGCTGGCATAGTAGCAGATTTCATAGTAATCTCTGGTACTGGGGGTGGTGAGGCATGTGCAGGTAGGAATCTACTTGGCTCTCCTGTGTGGCAGCTGATGTTATTCTTGTCTGGTCCAAAGAGAAATGCCCAGCAAGATCAAATTGTCCCATTGTTCTGGTAACCCTTCTAAAATGGAGAAATAAAACACTTTTTTTGTCTTGAAGTTGTTGAAGAATTTCTTGGATAAATGGTGATGGAGTGTTGGTTAAATCTGGACAAAGTCTCCTGATGTTTTTCAAACTTCTCACAGCTATTGAAACAGTAAAGACCATAAGATATAGGAGCAGAATTAGGCCATTTGGCCCATCAAGCCTGCTCCACCATTTCATCATGGCTCAGCTCCAATCTCCTGCCTCCTCCTTGTATCCCTTAATGCCCCGACTAATCAAGAACACCACTTGTCACCAGCAGCCAACCAGAAAAGGCTTCCTATATTCCCACTCTTTGCCTCCTGCCAATCAGCCTCTGCTATATCCGTGCTAGAATCTTTCCTGTAATATCGTGGGCTCTTAACTTATTTGGCAGCCTCATGTGTGGCACCTTGTCAAAGACCTTCTGAAAATCCAAATACACAACATTCACTGATACTCCTTTGTCTATCCTGCTTGTTATTTCTTCAAAAAATTCCAAAAGATTTTTGTTGGGCAACATTTTCCCTTGAGGAAACTATGTTGACTATGGCCTATTTTATCATGTGCTTCCAAGTACCCAGAGACCTCATCCTTAACAATGTACTCCAACATCTTCCCAAGCACTGAGGTCAGTCTAACTGGCCTATAATTACCTTTCTTCTGCCTTCTTGAAGGATGGAGTGACATTTGCAATTTACCAGTCCTCGAGAGCAGTGCCAGAATCCAGTGATTCTTGAAAGATTATTACTAATGCCTCCACATTCTCCTCAACCACCTCTTTCAGAACCCTGGGGTGTACACCATTTGGCCCAGGTGATTTGTCTACCTTTAGATCTATCAGTTTCCAAAGAACCTTCTCCATAGTAATGGTAACTTCACACACTTCTGCCCCTGACTCTCTTGAATTTCTGGCATATTGCTAGTGTCTTTCACAGTGAAGACTGATTGAAATTTTAAGAAACCTGTAGTCCTCCTAATAATTGGCTATGGTTGAGAAAGAATTATAAGTAAGGACACTTGCCATCCACCAAAATGCTATGCAGTCTCCTTATTGAGCTTTGTCAAGTGCTTTAAGCAGCAGTTAGTCCTTATTATTCCTAGTGTAATTTTCAGTTTCTTACCAAAATGGTGTCTTGAGCTAAACTGTTATTTCCAATTTTAAAAAAACATTTTAGTTACCTCAAGTCAATTGGTATTTAAAATATGAGTAAACTTGTCCTCATAAGCTGAACCTAAGTTGTTCCATTTATATTTTTAGTCTTTGCTTTTAATGTAGCCATTTTTATTTCTGATGGTATCAACCATATCATCTTATCAACCATAACCCTCATCTTAAAAACAGGCACCCCGCAGGGCTGTGTGCTGAGCCCTATGCTCTACACACTCTTGGCACATGACTGCACCCCCATCTACACCTCCAACTCCATAATTAAATTTGTGGACGATACCACAGTGGTTGGCCTGATCTTGGATGAGGATAAAACAGCCTACAAGCTTGAAGTAGATCATCTGATGAAGTGGTGTAAGGACAACGACCTGGTCCTTAACACTTCTAAAACAAAAGAGATGATTATTGACTTCAGGAGATCAAAGGACAGGGTACACACCCCCCTCCATATACATGGAGAGGTAGTGGAAAGTGTGGAAAAACTAAAGTTCCTTGGAGTTATGTTGTCAAAGCAGCTGACATGGACCACCAACACCTCGCTGCTTGTAAAAAAAGGCACAACAAAGACTCTTCTTCCTCAGAAAGCTGAAACAGGCCAAACTCCCACAAAAGCTGTTGCTTAACTTCCACAGAAACACAATTGAGACCATCCTGACCAACAGCGCCACAATGTGGTATGCCAGCTGCACAGCCTATGAGTGACAAGATCTGCATTGCGTGGTGAAGGCGGCCCAGCAAATTGTCAGGATGCAGCTCCCAGGACTGTACACCATCTATTCCAGCAGACTCAGGAGGAAAGCAATCAGCATAACCAGAGACACCACACACCCCGGCCACTCCCTGTTTGACCTGCTGCTGTCCAGCAAAAGGTTCAGGACACTAAAAGCCAGAACAAATAGACTGGGGAACAGCTTCCACCCCAGAGCTGTGGCCTTCATCACACCACTCCCACAGAACAATGACTGAAACAGTGAGCACACACATGCACACACAAGGACTGAAATACTTGGACTAACAGCACTTTGTGCATTACTGTGATATTCTGGTGCTGCTGCAACTTATTATCTGCCACTTATCTATTTAATACTGTTTTTCTATTACTGTCTTGTTTTTATCTACTGTTTTATTTAATTACCTGAGAGGAAGCCAAACAGAGTTTCATTGTATCTATGTATAATGACAATAAAGATCATTCATTCATTCATTCATGTATACAGTGGCATGCAAATGTTTGGGCACCCCTGATCAAAATTTCTGTTACTGTGAATAGCTAAGCGAGTAAAAGATTATCTGATTTCCAAAGGGCATAAAGTTAAAGATGACACATTTCTTTAATATTTTAAGCAAGGTTACTTTTTTATTTCCATCTTTTACAGTTTCAAAATAACAAAAAAGGAAAAGGGCCCGAAGCAAATGTTTGGGCACCCTGCATAGTCAGTACTTAGTAACATCCCCTTTGGCAAATATCACAGCTTGTAAATGCTTTCTGTAGCCAGCTAAGAGTCTTTCAATTCTTCTTTGGGCGATTTTTGCCCATTCTTCCTTGCAAAAGGCTTCTAGTTCTGTGAGATTCTTGGGCCGTTTTGTATGCACTGCTCTTTTGAGGTCTATCCACAGATTTTTGATGATGTTTAGGTCGGGGGACTGTGAGGGCCATGGCAAAACCTTCAGCTTGTGTCTCTTGAGGTAGTCCATTATGTGGATTTTGAGGTGTGTTTAGGATCATTATCTTGTTTTAGAAGCCATCCTCTTTTCATCTTCATATTTTTTTCAGACGGTGTGATGTTTGCTTACAGAATTTGCTGGTGTTTAATTGTATTCTTCTCTCTACCAGTGAAATGTTCCCCATGCCACTGGCTGCAACACAAGCCCAAAGCATGATCGATCTACCCCCATGCTTAACAGTTGGAGAGACGTTCTTTTGAAATTCTGCACCCTTTTTTCTCCAAACATACCTTTGCTCATTGCGGCCAAAAAGTTCTATTTTAACTTCACCAGTCCACAGGACTTGTTTCCAAAATGCATCAGGCTTGTTTAGATGTTCCTTTGCAAACTTCTGACGCTGAATTTTGTGGTGAGGACGCAAGAAAGGTTTTCTTCTGATGACTCTTCCTTGAAGGTCTTATTTGTGCAGATGTCACTGCATAGTAGAACAGTGCACCACCACTCCAGAGTCTGCTAAATCTTCCTGAAGGTCTTTTGCAGTCAAACAGGAGTTTTGATTTGCCTTTCTAGCAATCCTAAGAGCAGTTCTCTTGGAAAGTTTTCTTGGTCTTCCAGACCTCAACTTGACCTCCACCGTTCCTGTTAACTGTCATTTCTTAATTACATTACGAACTGAGGAAATGGCTACCTGAAAACACTTTGCTATCTTTTTATAGCCTTCTCCTACTTTGTGGGCATCATTTATTTTAATCTTCAGAGTGTTAAGCAGCTGCTTAGAGGAGCCCATGGCTGCTGATTGTTGGGACAAGGTTTGAGGAGTCAGGGTATTTATAAAGCTTTGAAATTTGCATACTTGGCCTTTTCTAACAATGACTGTGAACAAGCCATAGCCCTAACAAGCTAATTAAGGTCTGAGACCTTGGTAAAAGTTATCTGAGAGCTTAAATCTCTTGGGGTGCCCAAACTTTTGCATGGTGCTCCTTTCTTTTTTTTCACTCTGAAATTGTACAAACCAAAAATAATACACTAATCTTGCTTAAAATGTTGAAAAGAATGTTTCATCTTTAACTTTATGACTTTTGGAGATCAGTTCATCTTCTACTCACTTAACTATTCACAGTAACAGAAATGTTTCGACCAAGGTGCCCAAACCTTTTGCATGCCACTGTACATGTCATCCATTCAAAGGCACATTCAAACTAAACTCTGTCTTCCATTATGGTGGCCAGCTCTGCATAGTTAAGAATTTATACTTTACACAACTAGTTACTGTGCAGATTCTGTATTTCTGTCTTTCAAAGTTGCATTAAAATCACATAACAGTATCTTCTTTCTTCATTCCTGCATTTAATCTTTGCGTTATTTTCTCAAGTTGATGCATCACTGTCAGTCAGTTTGTAAAGCACTGTTAAAGACAGATGCATAAGCCTTGAGCTAACGAGTTATAGAAGTTAATTTCCATTGAATTAAGCAATGCCTGTTTTATATGCAATTAACAGATAAAAGAAGGTAGCTGTTTCCAGTAATTTACTGCTAAAAGTTATTTTTTTGTTTTTCTATTCTGACAAATGAAATTGCAGGATCATATCAATATGTGCTCATTGTAGAATTATGTACGAAAGCACAAAAAGCAGGATCCTATTATAATGAGGCTTGGGTCTGCAGCTTGGAGTTGAGTGCCAAATCAGAGATTTTGATGCTTTACATTTGTTGACTCTTGTTTTCATTTTGCTTTTGACTTATTTCTGCTTCAAGCTAATGAAAGTGTCATAATGTGAAATCAAGTTCAAGTTAATGTCAACTGACTGTACATATATACAACCAAATGAAACAACGTTCCCCCAGACCATGGTGCACCCACAAAACATATATTACACACAGCACGTAAGACAAAATACTACTATAAATAGTTTAATAAAATTATTTCAAAATGCATGTAGTGTGCAGCATAGAGTACAGTAAACAGTTCACTATCCTAGTGATGAGACCTTGGTAGTGGCAGGCTATTCCTCTCAGCCTGAGGGATAAAGCTTATCTGGCAGTCCAGTCAAGACTTAAATATTGTAATGAGAACCAAATAGTGCAGGAAACAGTGATATGGAGTATTATTTGTTTCTTGCAAAATACTGAGGGTGCTGGGAAGCTGAAAAACAGTTTCTGTAAAAGCTCTGCCCATTGGGCAGTATCTGTGGAGAAAGGAAGATATGAATGGTCATCAATTGAAATGTTAACTCTAGTTCTTTCTCCACAAATGCTGCCAGACTTGCTGAGAATCCCTGTCATTTTTTTGCTTCTATTATTTTCTTTTAACAATAATAATCAGACTTGATAACGGAGCAAAGAATAGCTTTGGGGGGGGGGGGGTGGAAGAAGGGCTAGGATTTGTATTGCACCTTAACACATCCCAAAAACCTTTCACCCCTTTTGACATACTTAAAGCATTGTTGCACGTACTGCCATTGCCCTCAAAATATTGTAAAACTTGCTGCAAGTAAGTATGTAATAGTATGGTTTTCACTCAAAAACAATTTAACTCCTAACCAGTGTAGTTCTCAAAAGAGGAGAACTTATTGCTAATTTATTGCCATTTTAAAGGTAGCAGCGGTACGTGCAACCATGCTTTGAGTACATGCCAAAAGGGTGAAAGGTTTTTGAGGGGTGATCAGGATAGTGGAAAAGCACTTTATGGCTGACAGAGCGGAGAGAGCACCAGAGTTCTCTGAGAAAGACATTGAAGTACTAGTGAATAAAGTGCATGCAAAGGAGGTGAACATGTGCAGTGGAGAAGTGCTACATAAGGACAACCATTGATGATGTGAAGCTGATAAGAATTACTATCTAAAAGTTAAATAATGAGATTTATTCTCTTATTTTTTGTTTTCTCTCCTGTCCTTTTCTATCACTAGCCCACTCCCACCTCCCCTACATAACCCTTACTACACAGACATAGCCCAACACATGCCCCACATGAGGGTGGTCTATATATGCTCATTAAAAAAATGGTTATGTGCAGCATATTTTCCATTGAAGCAGTAGCTGCCAGGAAGCTGGACTAAAAAGTCCTCCCTTTTGGGCAGATGCACCAGTGTCACCCATAAGATCATAAGTGAGTTTGAGTTCCTCAATAGTTAAATTCTTGTACATTTGAACATGTTGGGAGGTCTCTCACAGTTTCCAGTGAACTTTAGAATTGCTTTGTGTTGTATCCCATTGTAAACTGAGTGGCCCTTTTCGTCATCCCTGAATTGTGAACTCAATGACTTGTTTTTTGTGGCTGTTTAACATCAGTGTTTTACTGGATCTGGGAGCTCAAATGAGCAGAGCTAGTCTATTAATGTCATTGGGTGCAAGCCAGATGTTAAAAAATTGTCAGCCAAGTAGCATGGATCCTGATCCACTGCCCAGTTCACCTCAGTGATTGATGCAGTTTTTCCCCTGGATTGATCGTTAGCAAATTTACTCTAGCTAACATTGATTTTAGTTCATATGGTGCTGAGGGAAAAAAAGTGCTATGTAATCAATTTGTTGGCATTCAGGTCCAATTAATTACTTTTTGAATCTAGCCACTTTTAATCCATGATCAATTTGGTAGCTAGTTCGTACAACAAAACTCTTGCATAAGTTAACTAGATAAATTACCAGTTGAAATAAAATACTGGAAATATTCAGCATGTCAGGCAGCATCTGTAGAAAGAAAAGCAATTGACCTTTTAGATCAAAGACCCTTTTTTCTTTGGCCTGAATTTTTCAACATTTTCTGTTTTTAAATTCAGATTTCCAGTATCTGCAGTTTTAAAAATATTTTCATTTGGTCTGGTTTGCTAGTGAATAAAGTAGGAATATGGTGTTTTGGAATAATATCATAGTACCATGTAACCATATAACAATTACAGCATAGAAACAGGCCATCTCGGCCCATCTAGTCCGTGCCGAACGCTTACTCTCACCTAGTCCCACCGACTTGCACTCAGCCCATAACCCTGCATTCCTTCTACTTTTACAACAGATAGTATATCATTCACAGAATGACATCTCTGAAGAAGCTGTATCTCAAAACCCTTCATTGGTTAAAAATTTATGTAAATTGTTTTCCTTTTTACTCTTTTGTTAAAAGTCTACTATCTAAGTAAGGAAAGTTTCTGGTGCAACTTCATAACTAACTTTTCATGATTCTGTTATTTTTAGTAATCAATACAAGAAATTTCCTCAGATGACTTCCTATCACAGAATGCTGTTACACAGGGTAGCTGCATACTTTGGAATGGATCACAATGTTGACCAAACTGGGAAAGCTGTTATAATCAATAAAACAATAAATACAAGAATGTAAGTATAATATAAGTTGTTATTTATTTAGTATGCTGTTTCTTAGTGAAATCCTGATAGATGTGATTAGACTAATAAGTTGACTATTCCCAAGCCCCTTTTTTATTATTGATCTAATAATATCACAATTTCTGTCATTTTAAACATCCGCACAAAAATGGCCATTTGCTTACATCGTCCAAAAGAAGGCATTCCCTAACACTTTGTTTTAATGCCAATTTCAAAGTTGCCAGTCATAGCAACTTAAATGCTCTGTTTATCTTGGGCAGATGCAGTTCAACACATTTTCCATTAGCCACTCCTATATTCAGCCCTTTCTTCTACTTTGACAGAGTTACAGCCACTTTGGGAGCTCTTGTACATGCTGTGCTCCAATCTTTGTAACTAGTTCACATTCCTCCTGATTTTACACTTTCAATCATTGGCTTAAAAGGTGCATTTTTTAAAGAGGATTTCCACATCTGTTTGTCTGCCTTTGTTGTGAGGAATTGTGAAAATAGAAACCCATGATATAACTTATTAACCAGTAGACCTGAACCAGTTGTCTTGTTCTCCTTCCTGTAATAACCTATCCAGAGATTCCCAATTTCCAGCCTCTTTGGTAACAGCATTTTGGTGAAACGTGCAGAAAAAAAACAAATCGTGCAAATAAAAGTAAGCCAGTAACGTTCAGAACTGAAGTTCACGAAAGTGAGGCAACACCCACAAAGCCAGTCATCACTGCAGCTGATTAAGGATCCCTTAGTTGCAGGCTGCAGCCTCAGTTCAGAGCACCAAGCTGAACCAGTCCATCCACAACACCCTGACTTTTTTAATCTTGAAAAAATGAGGCTTGAATCATCCAAACCTCAGACCATTCCTTGCTCTCGGATCCAGCCCCTACTGCTTCAATACACTCTCTGACCTAGGCTTGGGCCCCACTTCCTTGACTTTGCATCACCTCCATTCTGCAGCATTGAATCACCTCCAGGTCCGAGTGCTATGACATTGATGAAAATAAGTGGGACCTTGTGTGAGATGGGGAAAAGGGAGTGAAATTTTGAATGAGCTGAAGTTTAGAAGCCAAGGGATGGGAGACCAATTAAGGAAGCAATGGAATAATTACTTTTAGTAATAACAGCATACTATAGATGAGGGAGGTGGGGTTAATTAGGGACAAGAGAAAATCTGCAGCTGCTGAAAATCTAAGCAACACACACAAAATACTGGAGGAACTCAGCAGACCAGGCAGCATCTGTGGAAAAAAGGAAGGGTCTTGGCCTGAAATGTCAATGGTACTTTTTTTTCCCCATTGATGCTGCCTGGCCTGCTGAGTTCCTCCAGCATTTTGTGGGGGTTAATTAGGGGCAGCATTTAGTGGTGTCATGTGAATATGGTCTTTCTGATTAAATGTAGAAACAGTAGGACATTCAACCCATTAAGCCAGGTTGGGGTTGCAAATGTAGTACCACAAGATGCCAGAATTACATTTTATCAGCCAGAGACAGTACCTAGGAAGAAGAACATAATCAGACTGAGCTTTTCAGTGTTAAAATGAAAGTTCATTATTTAAGGATTTTCTTTTTCTTCAATGTAGACCAGAGCAGAGGTTTTCAGACCATATAAAAGATGAGAAGAGTATGGATTTTCAAAAGAGATTTATCTTGAAAAGAGATGACACAAGTCTAGACAAGGATGACAACCAGGTGAGTTCATGCATGGTGTAGCATTCATTTATAGAAAAGATTAAAGAAAAAGGGCAGCACTCACTTCCATCAAAGTGAAATGGTGGTGCAATTGATCTAATTCATTTATCTCAGACATTTTGAACCTGGTGAACCCCGTAACTGGGTCACCTACCAGCAAAGATAGAGAGGTCCGTTGAAGTCTGATGGTACTATTTTTAACAGTATTTATTGATAAAAATACACAAAAATAACATCGATGCAAACATACAGATGATATACGTCGTCAATACTAAATCTAAAAGCGTGGGTATAATAATAATCAATAAGAAATAGCTCTATCGTTGTCTAGAGGATAATGTATTGTCCGATGGAAATATAAAAGTCACTCAAGTTCATTCAAGCTGCAGCTTTTGGTTGGAGAGAGAGACGGATTAAAACTTGCCCATTCCTTTTATGATGTCAATCCTTCGAGAGTCGTTGGGGCTGATTTCTCCTTTGCTGTTAGCTAAAGCCGTTCTTCTGTGGCAAGGCCCACCAATTCCGAGGCAAATGGAAAAGGACGCACGTGGCTTTCCACCGGCTTTCGCTATTACGCTGTTACAGGATTTCTAGCGTTTCTTCTGGTGCGTCTGAGGGGCTGTTCCCACAGACCCTCTCTTATCCCCACTTACGGGGTCTCAGATGTCAATCAGGGTGGAATGATGCCATCCCCCAACCAGCCCACATTGCCTGAGGGCCTCCACGAAGCATAGTACTCAATACACAATTCCGTCTCCACGAGACAATGGCCGTTTCCCGTAGCTTTGTATCGCCGAGGGGCCAAGACATTCCAAACGTCTCTCTCATTTCCTGGGTCTCCTGACCTGAATTAATAGCGATCTTGCAATTCTCAAAAAGGAGGGGGCTACTCTGCACCCCTTGGCCCCTCAGAGTTGGGCACAGGCGTAACACCCCCTTTCTTCAACGCGTTTTTACCATTGGTAAAAACGAAGTAATACAGAGTCTTACAGGATTTTGGAATCCAACACAATACAAAAGGTTTTTTTCTTTCACTACAGAGCAATACAGTTATACATTCAATTCAGCATCCAAACAGTTAACGATTACATTGTCACTTCCTTTAATATCTTAACATCTGGTACCTTACTAAAGTCTTGTAGCATCAGACTTCAATTTAATAACCACCTTTTTTTTTCTTATTTTTCTTTAGCAAACAAAAACTAAAGAGTTGTGATCTTAGCTTACGGGTATACTACAAAAGTTCATGCAAATACTAATCTTTATGTTACTTTCAAACTTAACAGGCAAGCTTCCATGGGGGTTGTCTTTATTATTCACATGCTTTGTCGAAATCCCTTAAAACCGGCTTCTGCTGTTTTAAAAAAATGGCGTCCCCATTAACCCTCGCCTCTTTTCCGGTTAATTCCCACGTGGGGAGCTTGTGCACCCTGGCGAAATAGGCTTTCATCCGCTCCTTTCATTGGAGTTATTTTATCAAAAATGTGTTCCAGACTTAGACCATTTCCCGAATTTCCACCCAATTCTTTAATTTTACGCAAGTTGCTAGTTTTCTCTGCAGGACCCTTGAGGCTATTAGTTTTCAGTTTAAACTCTTTATTCAAACAGCATTTCAAATTCTGCCTTTTTACACCACACTCTGGAATAACAATAGCGTGTGGGGCCCCTTTACCTTCCAACTCAACCTGTAATTGATTCACAGGCTTTGTGGTATCGAGCCATTGTCTCTGTAGCCTGGTTGCTGCTTCTGATATCAGTCCAGCCTTTAAATTTTCTTCATTCAATTTGGGAACTACACAGTTCCCTTTTCCTTCGATAATAATATTCACCCCACCACCTTTGATCTCCTCACTGACTTTTACCACACCTTCGAGCACAAACACCTGGGAACTCTCACTTCCCATTATTACCAAGGTTAACCCTTTTTTCACTGAACCAAGTCCATCTGACCCACAAGGATTGCATTCCTTTTCAACTGAATCAAATACCTCAGACTTTTTCTGAGCTCCATTACTAGGTTCAGTACCACGTGCATCCACATCTTGGACAGACACAAACGGGACATTTGCCTCTTCCAGGCTTTCAATACCCGTACCCGGTCCAAATTCTAAATTCCCCCTGATCCTCCCAGCTACTCTCTGGGCAACTCCCTTCCGGAGTAAACTCAACCCCGCGGGCTGAAACAACCTCATCTGCCAACCCAGCAGACTTCTTCAAAGTAAAGGCACCCTTTTCATCTAGGACTGCCCTCATTTCATTATCGGGAACACCTTTAGAAGTTTCCACTTCTTCAAACAGTTCTGCCAAACCAGACAGATCATCCATGTCCAACCCTGGACCTTTCAACTGCTTTATCTGTTTCTCATCTTTATTTCATGCCTCTAGAACTTTTCTCCTCGCTAAGGGCAGGTCTACCTCCTCTCCCTTACTCTCTTTCACTTTACTACTCTTAGTTTTACCACCCTCTAAACCCTCGTGGTACAGGGTCGGTAAAAATGTCTCGGCCAACTCGATACCGGCCGGATTAAAACTGCTCTCGTTCTCAGCTGCCTTTCTCGACAGGCTGCGAGTGATCGCGCATGCGGGATAGATCTTTGGATCTAGGGGCGGAGCCTCAACACTCACAGGTTGTCTTGTCAGCGTCATGGCTGCCCAAACCTTACCACCGGCTAAATCATTACCCAGAAGGACGTCCGTGTCAGTTCTCGGGAATTCTGATCGCACCCCCATTTCAACTGGTCCAGAGACTAGCTCACAATTCATAATGATCCTATGCAAGGGTACCATTTCCGTCCCTTTTCCTATTCCTTTCACAGCTACCATTCCCGTCTTGCGACCAAAATCTAGTACCTTACTGCTAATCAATGACAGTTCAGCGCCCGTGTCTCTCCAGATTCGCACGGGAACTGGTGGGTCTCCCTCCCTCACAAACACGGTTCCGTTTGACATACAAGTCTCAGACCCTTCTCGTACTCTGTCTACCCGGGGATCTCTTGTCGATTTACTGATTACCACGGCACATCCGATAGGGACCGCTGCTTTCCCTTTTCCTGTCTCCTTCCTCGGAGCAAAGCACCTAGATGCAATATGTCCCCCCTTTCCACAATTAAAACAGGTCAAGCCTGGAAACCTCTGGCCGTCTTGCCTCTCCTCCCCAACCTTACCACTAGCTCCCGGCGGGACCTCTGCCTCAGCCGGCGGGCTTTCTCTATCGTTCCCACGGTCTCTCTGGGAACTTTTATTCGAGGAAAACTTTGTCTTGTGGGTTAGGGCATATTCATCTGCGAACCTGGCAAATTCTGATATAGACTTATTCGGCTTCTCATTCAAATACATCCGGATATCCTCCGAAACACCACTTTTAAATTCCTCAATCAGAATTAACTCCCTGAGACGCCAAAAATCCTCTCCCACTATTTCTGCTGTGCACCAGTGATCCAAGAGCACACCCTTCTCATAGGCAAACTCGGTATACGTCTGATTCCACCCTTTCTTTAAATTTCTGAACTTTTGTCTATACGCCTCAGGTACCAATTCGTAAATCCGGAGAATGGCCTCCTTTACTTCGGCATAATTCTCCGCTTCTCCCTCCTCCATGGACAACGCCGCATATGCTCGTTGTGCCTTCCCTTTTAACACACTTTGTAACAACGCCACCCACTGCTCTTTGGGCCACTTCTGATTCACTGCCACCTTTTCAAAAAGCAAGAAATAACTATCAACATCCGTCTCCTGGAACGGAGGTACTAACCTCAACTCCCGACTAACATTAAACCGCTCCTCTCAGTCTGACCCTTGATCGCTTCGCTCTTGCCTTAACTTCTCCATCTCCAAGTCATGTTTCCTCTGTTTCTCTGCCTCCCTCTCCTTTTCAGCTCTTTCCTTTTCTTTTTCAGCTGCTTCCAGCTGTTTTAACTGAATTTCATGCTCCCTTTGTTTCTCAGCCCTGTCCTGCTCTAACTCCTTTAGCTGGAGCTCATGCTCCTGTTGCTTCTCGGCTCTTGCTCTCTCTTTTTCAGCTGCTTCCAGCTGCTTTACTTTAATTTCATGTTCCAACCTTAATTTCTCCAACTCTAACTGAGCCATCCCACTGGCTGGTACCTTTTCAGGGATATTTTCCAATACCTCAGCTGCAAACACATTCTTCTCAACATAATACTGAGTTATGGCCCTTTGCACCTCCCGCTTTTTCATTGACAACCTCACCTCTGCGAGGTTGAACCCCTTCGCCACATTTATCAAGTCTGATTTGGTGGCCGCCTCTAGCGCCTCCAGAGTCGGGTTTTCTATAAATTCACCCACGTCCATCTTTGCTGGTTTCCCGTCTGGCTACCCGCGTAACCAGATCCAAGTTTGGACTTACAAGCTCGATTCACTGGCCTCCCAATTTGGTGTCAAATCCCGAGACGAGAACCCCAATTGTTATGTACCCCCGTAACTGGGTCACTTACCACAAAGATAGAGAGGTCCGTTGAAGTCTGATGGTACTATTTTTAACAGTATTTATTGATAAAAATACACAAAAATAACATCGATGCAAACATACAGATAATATACGTTGTCAATACTAAATCTAAAAGCGCGGGTATAATAATAATCAATAAGAAATAGCTCTATCGTTGTCTAGAGGATAATGTATTGTCCGATGGAAATATAAAAGTCACTCAAGTTCATTCAAGCTGCAGCTTTAGGTTGGAGAGAGAGACGGATTAAAACTTGCCCATTCCTTTTATGATGTCAATCCTTCGAGAGTCGTTGGGGCTGATTTCTCCTTTGCTGTTAGCTGAAGCCGTTCTTCTGTAGCAAGGCCCACCAATTCCGAGGCAAATGGAAAAGGACGCACGTGGCTTTCCACCGGCTTTCGCTATTACGCTGTTACAGGATTTCTAGCGTTTCTTCTGGTGCGTCTGAGGGGCTGTTCCCACAGACCCTCTCTTATCCCCACTTACGGGGTCTCAGATGTCAATCAGGGTGGAATGATGCCATCCCCCAACCAGCCCACATTGCCTGAGGGCCTCCACGAAGCATAGTACTCAATACACAATTCCGTCTCCAAGAGACAATGGCCGTTTCCCGTAGCTTTGTATCGCCGAGGGGCCAAGACATTCCAAACGTCTCTCTCTCATTTCCTGGGTCTCCTGACCTGAATTAATAGCGATCTTGCGATTCTCAAAAAGGAGGGGGCTACTCTGCACCCCTCGGCCCCTCAGAGTTGGGCACAGGCGTAACAATACAGAATGCCTGCACTTACAACTACACTTATCTGAACCCCTGTCTTTTATGTTTAAAGGGCAGTAACATGATGGCTGAAAGATAAGTGTCACCATATCCTGCAAAGCTAAAAAAACCACTGACCAATCCTGAGAGGAAATTTCTACAGTAATTTTTACGTAAAAAAACAAGTATGCACTAAATGCAAAGAATCTGATGAAACACTCCTTGAAATGTTAATCTAGTATTTTTCACCTGCAGTTGTATTCATTTGCAGATTTTATTTCAGAATTTTCTACTTAAAGGGATCATGTTTTGAGTGTGTACTATAGTAACTTTTTTATTATTGGTCTTAAGTTAACTTCATTAATGGCATTAACCGAACCTCTTCAAATGAATATTGAAGACATGTTCTTTTGCTTTTTGTACAGCTGTAGCGATTAGCAGATTGGCATTCAGAATAATAGAGAAATCAAACCTACAAGTGACAATAGTGTAGGTTAAGAGTTTCAGAAACAGTAAACTTGATAGTGACATGGACAGAAATGTGACAATACAAGTAAATGATGGTAATAGGTAGAAGGTGGAGGTTGAAGCTTATTTTTGAATTGAGAGGGTTTTAAAGACAGTTTTCCAGGCAAAAGGAAATGCAGTTGGTTATAATACCATAAGATATAGGAGCAGAATGAGGCCATTTGACCCATCGAGTCTGCTCCACCATTTCATCATGGCTGATCCAATTTTTCTCTCAGCCCCAATCTCCCTGTATCCCTTCATGCCCTGAGCAATCAAAAATCTATCAACCTCTGCCTTAAATGTAACATGCATAAATACTTGCCCTCCACAGGTGCCTGTGGCAAAGAATTCCACTGATTCACCACTCTCTGGCTAAAGAAATTTCTCCTCATCTCCATTTTATAAGGACGCCCCTCTATTCTGAGGCTGTGTCCTCTGGTCTAAGACTCTCCCACCATAGGAAACATCTTCTCCACATCCCCTCTATCAAGGGCTTTCACCATTCAATAGGTTTCAATAAGGTTCCCCCCTCCCCTACCCCATTCTTCTGAATTCCAGTGAATGTAGGACCAGAGCCTTCAAACGCTCTTCATATCATGAGCCATTCAATCCTGGAATAATTTTTGTGATTCTCCTTTGAAACCTCCCCAGTTTCAGTACATCCAAGGGACCCAAAACTGCTCACAGTACTCCAAGTGAGGCCCTCGTTAGTGTTTTATAAAGTTTCAACATGACATTCTTGCTTTTATATTCTATTCTTAAAATGAATGCTAATATTGTGTTTACCGGCTTCACCACCGACTCAACCTGCAAATTAACCTTTAGGAAATCCTGCACAGGAATTCCCAAGTCCCTTTGCACGTCAGATTTTTTTTTGTATTTTCTCTCCATTTAGAAAATAGCCAACCCTTTCATTTCTTCTACCAAAGTGCATGACCATACACTTCTCGACACTGTGCCATCTGCCATTTCTTTCAACGTTCTCCTGATCTAAGTCCTTTTGTAGCTTCTCCACTTCCTCAAAACCATCTGCCTCTTCACTTATCTTCATATTTTCTGCAAACTTTGGAACAAAAACATCAATTCCATCATCCAAATCATTGCCATTTCACGTAAAAAGAATCGGTCCCAACACAAACCCCTGTGGAACACCACTAGTCACTGGCAGCCAACCAGAAAAGGCTCCCTTTATTGCTATTCTTTGCCTTCTGCCAATCAACCACTACTTTATCCATGTTAGAATATTTCCTGTAATACCATGAGCTTGTAGCTTGTAAAGCGGCCTCATGTGGCACCTTGTCAAAGGCCTTCTGAAAATCCAAGTACACAACATCGACCAATTCTCTTTTGTCTATCTTGCTTGTTATTTCATCTAAGAATTCCAAAATATTTTTGTTAGGCAAGATTTTCCCTTGCGGAAACCATGCTGACTACGGCATATTTTATCATGTGCCTCCAAGTACCCTGAGACCTCATCTTGATTCTTGAAAAATCATTACTAATGTCTCCACAATCTCTTAATCCACCTCTTTCAGAACCCTGGGGTGTACACAGTCCAGTCCAGGTGACTTTTCTACCTTCAGATCTTTCATTTCCCAAGAACCTTCTCTCTGGTTGTGGTAATTTCACACACTTCGAGACCCCTGATACATGGACCTTCTACTGTATAGCTAGTGTCTTCCACAGTGAATATCGATACAAAATTCTCATTCAGTTCATCTGCTATCTTGTTGTCCCGCACTATTACCTCTCCAGCATCGTTTTCCAGCGGTCCGATATCCATTCTTGCCTCTTTTACACTATATGTATCTGAAGAAATATCTGGTCTCCTCTTTAATAGTATTGGCTAGCTTAATTTTGTATTCCATCTTTACATTAGTGACTTTTTTAGTTGCCTTCTATTGGTGTTTAAAAGCTTCCCAATCCTCTGACTTCCCACTATTAAGTACCCTCTCTTTGGCTTTTATATTGGCTTTGACTTCTCTTGTTAGCCACAGTTGTGTCATCTTTCCTTTAAAATACTTCCTCTTTTGGATGTATATATCTTGTGCCTTCCAAATTGTTTCCAGAAATTCCAGCCATTGCTGTTCTGCCATCATCCCTGCTGGTGTTCTTTTCCAATCAATTTTGGCTAACTCCTCTCTCATGCCTCTGTAATTAGCTTTACTCAACTGTAGTACTGATATAACTGACTTTAGCTTTTCCTTCTCAAATTTCAGGGTGAATGTGATCATGTTATGATCACTTGCCCTGAAGGATTCTTTTACCTTAGGCTCTCTAATCAATTCCGGTTCATTGCACAACACCCAATCCAGAACGGCTGATCCTCCAGTGAGCTCAACTACGAGCTGCTTTAAAAAGCCACCTTGTAGGCACTCTAAAAATTCCCCCTCTTGAAATCCAGCACCAACCTGATTTTCCCAATCTACCTACATATTGAAGTCCCCCATGACTATTGTAACTTTTACCTTTTAGCATGTAATTTTGATCCCTTGTAATTTGTAGGCAGATCCTTACTAATGTTTGGGGGTCTGCTTACAACTCCCATCAGGGTCTCTTTACCCCATCCACAATGATTCAGTAACTTACGACTCCATGTCACCTTTTTTGAATGATTTGATTTAATTTTTTACCAACTGAGCAGTGCCTCCCCCTCTGCCTTCTTGCCTGTCCTTTTGATACAATGTGCATCCTTGGATGTTAAGCTCCCAGCTATAAACTACTTTCAGCCATGATTCAGTCATGACTATAACATCATACCTGCCAATCTGCAACTGTGCTGCAAGTTCATTTAACTTATTCTGTATACTGCATGCGTCCAAGTATAACACCTTCAGTCCTGTATTCATCCTTTTCGATTTTGTCTGCGTGTTACGTTGCAACCATTCCTCTTGGACTGCAACTTTGCCCTGTCAACAGCCTCTCCTCAATACACATTGCCTCTCTTTGTAAACCAGCTACCTTATCTTCAGCACTATATCCGCTTTTCCTACGATATTACTTGCATTGAAATACACGCAGCTCAGGACACTAGTCGCACCATGTTCAACCTTTTGATTCTTGACTTTGTCTGAGGTCTTACCAACATCTGTCTCCACAACCTCTCCACTAACTGCTCTGGCACTCTGGTTCCCATCTCTCTGTAATTCTGGCTTAAATCCCACCGTGCAGCATTAACAAACCTTTCCGCTAGGATATTAGTCTGCCTCCAGTTCAAGTGCAAGCCATCCCTTCTGTGTAAGTCCCACCTTCCCTGGAAGAGAGCCCAATGATCCGAAAATCTTATGCCCTCCCTCCTACACCAACTCCTAAGCCACGTACTAAACTGTATAATCTTCCTAGTTGTAGCCTCACTAGCACGTGGCATGGTAGCAGTCCTGAGATCAGAACCCTGGAGGTCCTGCACCCAATAGACAATAGACAGTAGGTGCAGGAGTAGGCCATTCGGCCCTTCTAGCCAGCACTGCCATTCACTGTGATTATGGCTGATCATACACAATCAGTACCCCGTTCCTGCCCTCTCCCCATATCCCTTGACCCCGCTATCTATAAGAGCTCTATCTAACTCTCTCTTGAATGCATCCAGAGACTTGGCCTCCACTGCCTTCTGGAACAGAGCATTCCACATATCCACCACTCTCTGGGTGAAAAAGTTTTTCCGCTTCTCTGTTCTAAATGACCTACCCCTTATTCTTAAACTGTGGCCTCTAGTTCTGGACTCACCCATCAGCGGAAACATGCTTCCTGCCTCCAGTGTGTCCAATCCCTTAATAATCTTATATGTTTCAATCAGATCCCCTCTCATCCTTCTAAATTCCAGTGTATACAAGCCCAGTCACTCCAATCTTTCAACATATGACAGTCCTGCCATTCCGGGAATTAACCTTGTGAACCTATGCTGCACTCCCTCAATAGCAAGAATGTCCTTCCTCAAATTTGGAGACCAAAACTGAACACAGTACTCCAGGTGGGTTCTCACCAGGGCCCTGTACAGCTGCAGAAGGACCTCTTTACTCCTATACTCAATTCCTCTTGTTATAAAGGCCAGCATGCCATTAGCTTTCTTCACTGCCTGCTGTACCTGCATGCTTACTTTCATTGACTGATGTACAAGAACACCTAGATCTCGTTGTACTTCCCCTTTTCCTAACTTGACTCCATTTAGATAGTAATCTGCCTTCCTGTTCTTGCCACCAAAGTGGATAACCTCACATTTATCCACATTAAACTGCATCTGCCATACATTTGCCCACTCACCCAACCTGTCCAAGTCACCCTGCATTCTCATACCATCCTCCTGAGATTTCACACTGCCACCCAGCTTTGTGTCATCAGCAAATTTGCTAATGTTGCTTTTAATCCCTTCATCTAAATCATTAATGTATATTGTAAACCGCTGCAGTCCCAGCACCGAACCTTGCGGTACCCCAGTGGTCACAGCCTGCCATTCCGAAAGGGACCCGTTAATCACTACTCTTTGTTTCCTGTCAGCTAGCCAATTTTCAATCCATGTCAGTACTCTGCCCCCAATACTATGTGCCCTAATTTTGCCCACTAATCTCCTATGTGGGACTTTATCAAAAGCTTTCTGGAAGTCCAGGTACACTACATCAACTGGCTCTCTGAATCCAACTACATCCAACTCCCTGAACTCCCATCCTACCCATGTCATCGGTACCTACATGGACTACAACTTCTGGCTGTTCACTCTCCGACTTAAGAATGCTGAGGACTTGATCCGAGATGTCCTGGACTCTGGTACCATCTGGAAACCTCGTTCTCACCCACAGAACCTCCTGACGGTTCCTCAAACTAACGAATCCCCTAGCAGTACATTGTTCCTCTTCCCCCTTCTCTTCTGAGTCACAGAAGCGAATGAGTAACGTATGAGTAGTGTATGGCTTGGGGGAAAACTGTATACTGATACCCCATTTAATGCCACCCTGCTGAGTAATTAATAAATGTTCTTGGCCCCAGTCTGAATGCTGGCAGTTATATAGTGTGAACCTCTGTTCTCAGCCAATACTCCCACAGAAATGAATTGTTCTTGGATTGATGTGAGGCTGGCCAAAATTAGTACAGCCCTTTGGCATTTCTATGCAAACTGAGGACTGCAGCTTGTTTGGCACTGAGAGTGTAGCCATTGGTGGGGACTGGAAGCAGCTGCTCCACATGTTGGATAGACTGCCTGAATCTTGCAATCTCCCTCATCGTCTGCTGTTGGATGTGATAAAATCATAATCAGGTTTATTATCACTGAAGTGTTGTGAAATTTGTTGTTTTGTTGCAGTAGTATAGTGCAAGACTTAAAAAAAATTAAGTTACAATAAGAAATATAGTGCAAAAGAGGAATAGTGAGGTGGTTTTCGGAGGTTCATGTACCATTCAGAAATAGGATGGTGCAGGGGAAGAAGCTGTTCCTAAAACATCAGTGTGGGGCTTCAGGTTCCTGTAGCTCCTCCCTAATGGTAATAATGAGAAGAGGGCATGTCCTGGATGATCAGGGTCCTGAATGATGGATGCCGGTGGCTTGCAGCATCACCTTTTGAGAATGTCCTCGACGGTAAGTGGGGCTTGTGCCTACGATGGAGCTGGCTAGGTCTACAACACTTTGCAGCCTCTTGAGATCCTGTACATTGGAGCCTCTATACTAGACAATGGTACAATGAGTCATAATACTCACCATGGTAGATCTATAAAAATTTGCTACAGTTTTTAGTGACATAGCAAATCTCAAATTCCTAATGAAGTACAGCCATTGGCATGCTGCCTTCATGATTGCATGAATATGTTGTGCCACTGTTGACATTGTCACCGCAGAGGGCAAGGAAGGTGAGTTCACACCATGCTGCTGGCACAAAAGTGCTGTCAGTAAAGCATATGGATGTCTCTGTAGAGTGCTGTGTTAATTTCACTTAACACTGATTCCATTAATGCTCTCATTTTTAGGAATGCATCCTGAGCCCTTAAGTGAAACAACATATCAATTATGATGGTTAGAACACATTTTCAGGTATCAACACAGGCAGTCTGACATTATGAACAAAGTTAAAGGAATTGATGAGAGCTGGGTGTCATCAGCATGTAATTGAGGAAGAAGGAACAACGAAGGATAGTTCTTGAAATCCATAGGTGACAGTGCTGAATGGAATAAAAATTATTGTCAAGATGTGCTTACAATGCTTGTACAGACAGGACTTGAATGACATGAGGTCAGTTCCTCTAGACTCTAGAAGAGCTCTGACCAGCGACCAATCCAGACATCAGAAGTTTGAGAGGAGGGGATTTCACTCAGGTCCACTGCATGAGTAGAAAAAGGCAGCGGTTGATTGCGGCAGCGTAATTGAGTTCTGACCAGTGACCAATCCGTGTTTGGGATTGATTAGCAAGAGGAAATTAAAGGAAGGCAGGGGCAAGCACAGCAGCCATCATTGCAGCAGCCATAGTCTGAGTGGACAGAGTAAGAGTGGTGATCTTGAGGCTTTAGCACTTCAAAGCTTCAGCAAAGAGAAATCAAAGAAAAGAAAAGCTCTAGGTAAAGTGTTTTTTTTCCATCCCTTCGTTATATCTGCTTAGTTAGGACAGTAGAAATGCCAGGCAGGATAGTTGAATGCTCCTCTTGTAGGACGTGGGAAGGCAGGGAGACCTGTAGCATCCTTGATGACTACAACTGCGAGAAGTGCATCCAGATGCAGCTTCTTATAATCCACTTTAAGGAGATGGAGGTGGAACTGGATGAACTCCAGATCGTTCGGGAGGCTGAAGGTGTGAGAGATAGGACATATCTAGATAGGATAGATGGCGATAGTTACATCCAAGGTACAGGACACAGAAAACTGGGTGACAGGATGGGAAAAGGGTTAAACAGCGAGTGCAGAGTGGCCATCCCCCTCAATAACAGGTATATCATTTTGGATACTGTTGGGGGGATAAGCTAACAGAGGAAAGTTACAGTGGTCGGGCCCCTGGCACTGAGTCTGCCTCTGATTCAGAAGGGATAGGGGGAGAGAAGAGGAATGCTGTGGTGATGTGGGATTTGTTAGAGGAACAGACAGAAGGTTCTGTGGACGAGAATGAAATTCCTGGATGGTATGTTGCCTCCGAGGTGCAGGGGTCCAGGACCTCTAGGATCGAGTCCTCTGCATTCTTAAGTGGGAGGGTGAACAGCCAGAAATAATGGTCCATGTAGGTACCAATGACATGGGTAGAATGAGTGATGAGGCTCTGCAAAGGGAGTTAGGTGCTAAGTTAACGGGCAGGACCTCTAGGGTTGTGACTTCAGGATTGCTACCCCATGCCACACGCTAGTGAGGCCAGAACTAGGAAGATTATACAGTTTAACACGTGGCTAAGGAGTTGGTGCAGGAGGGAGGGCATAAGATTTTTGAATCTGTAATCTCTTCTAGGGAAGGTGGGACCTATACAGAAGGGACAGATTGCACCTGAACTAGAGGGGTACTAATATCCTAGTGGGAAGGTTTGTTAATGCTGCACGGTGGGGTTTAAACTAGAGTTGAGGGGCATGGGAACCAGAATGCCAGAACAGTTAATGGAGAGGTTGTGGAGACAGATGTTGGTAAGACCTCAGACAAAGTTAGGAATCAAAAGGTTGAGCATGGTATGACTAGATTCCTGAGGTGTGTATATTTCAATGCAAGAAGTATCGTAGAAAAGGCAGATGAGCTCAGGGCATGGATCAACACCTGCAATCATGATGCTGTAGCCATTAGTGAGACAATTGCAGGAGGGACAGGACTTGACAGCTCAATGTTACAGAATTCTGTTGCCTTAGACGTGACAGAGTGGGAGTGTTTAAGAGGAGGAGGGGTGGTGTTACTAGTCAGGGAAAATGTCACGGCATTGGTGCTCCATCAGAAGTGTAGGGAATTGAAGGGGATGGCAGCAGTAATAGGGGAGTCTATAGTCAGAGAGACAGATGGGCGACTCTGTGGATGCAAAAAGGAAAAGTTGATCGTAGTTTGCTGCCCAGGTGCCAGGGTTTGTGACGTTTCTGAATGCATCAACAATATCCTGAAAAAGGAGAGTGAGAAGCCAGAAGTCGTACATATTGGTACCAATGACATGGGTAGAAAAGGGAGGAGTTCCTGAAAAAAGAATACAGGGAATTGAGAAGCTGAGAAGCTGGACCTCAAAGGTAGTAATCTCAGGATTGCTGCCTGTAGCATGCGACAGTGAGGATAGGAAAGAATAAGTGGCTGAAGAATTGGGGCAGGGATTCAGATTTCTAGATAACTAGGACTTCTTCTGGAGCAGGTGTGACCTGCACAAAAGGGACGGGTTGCACTTGTATCCTAGGGGGACCAATATTCTTACAGGCAGGTTTACTAAAGCTGTTGGGAGTGGTTTAAACAAATATGGCATGGGGATGGGAACCAGTATGATTGAGCTGAGGATAAGCCAGCAGGTTTACAAATAGATGATGTATGTAACATGAATGTAAGGAAGGACCAGCCAATGATTGGGTACAAATGCAAAGAGTTAAAGTGTACCACAGAGGCAAAATTCAAAAGGTGAAGAATGTAGGACTGGAGGTGCTGTAATTAAATGCACGTAGCATTCGGAATAAAGTGGGTGAACTCATGGCGCAGTTACAGATTTGGGAGCTCATAGTTGGGATCTTAATATCAAAGCGTATACTTTGTATCGAAAGGACAAGCAGGAAGGCTTAGGTGGTGGTGTGGCTCTGCCGGTAAGAGGTGACACGGGGTCGGAGATTGTTGAATCTTTGTGGGTGGAATTAAGAAGCTGCAAGGGTAAAAAAAACATTATGGGAATCATATCTAGGCCTCCAAATAGTAGTCAAGATGTGGGGTTGAGATTGCCAAGGGAGCTGGAAAAGGCATGTAATAAGGGTAATGACATAATTGTAATTGGGACTTCAATATGCAAGGGGACTGGGAAAATCAGATTGGTGTCGGATTGCAAGAGAGGGAATTTGTTGAATGCCTACAAGATACTTTTTGGAGCAGCTTGTTCTTGAGTGTACTTGGGGAGGTGAGAGTTGATATTGGACCACTGAAAAATTATGCTGGTGAGGTTGTAATGGGGAACAAATAAATAGCAGATGGACTTAATGGGTGCTTTGCATCAGTCTTCACTGTGGAAGACACCAGCAGTGTGCCAGAGGTCTGTGAGTGTCAGGGAGCAGGAGTGAGTGCGATTGCTATTGCAAAGGTGAAAATGCTAGGCAGACTGAAAGGTCTTATGATGGATAAGTCACCTGGACCAGCTGGGGTACATCCCAGAGTCAGAAGAGACGTTGCTGAAGAGATAACGGATACATTGGTCATGATCTTTCAAGAACAACTTGATTCTGGCATGGTCCCAGAGGACTGGAAGATTGCAAATGTCACTCCACTCTTTAAGAAGGGAAGAAGGCAAAATAAAGTAAATTATAGAGTCTGTTATTAAGGATGAGATTTTGGGGTACTTGTAGACTAATGATAAAATAAGTCAAAGTCAGCATGATTTCTGTAAAGGGAACCATGTTCCGAACTGTTCTGTTGGAGTTCTTTGAGAAAGTAACAAGCAAAGTGGACAAAGGAGAGGCATTTGATAAGGTGCTATACATGAGGCTGCTTTAACAAAATAAAATCCTATGGCATTACAGGAAAGATACAGGCATGGATAGAGGACTGACTGACAGGCAGGAGGTAGCAAGTGGAAATAAAGGGGGCCTTTTCTGGTTAGCTGCCAGTGACTAGTGGTGTTCCTCAGGTCAGTATTTGGACTGCTACTTTTCACATTGTTTGTCAGTGATTTGGATAATGGAATTGATTGCTTTGTGGCAAAGTTTGTGGATGTTACAAAGATAGGTGGAGGGGTAGGTAGTGCTGAGGAAGCAATGCAATTGTAACAGGACTTGGACAAATTAGAAGAATGGGCAAAAAAGTGGCAGATGGAATACAGTGTTAGGAAATGCATGATAATGCATTTTGGTAAAAGGAACAATAGTGTGGACTATTATCTAAATAGGGAGAAGGTTCAAACATCAGAGGTGCAGAGGGACTTAGGAGTCCTCGTGCAAGATTCCCAGAAGATTAACTTACAGGTTGAGTCTGTGGTAAAGAAGGCAAATGCAATGTTGGCATTTACTTCAAAGGGAATAGAATATAAAAACAAGGAGATAATGCTCAGCCTTTATAAGACACTAGTTTGGCCGCAGTTGAGTATTGTCAACAGTTTTGGGCCCCTTATCTCAGAAAAGATGTATTGTCATTAGAGAGAGTCCAGAGGAGGTCTACGAGGATAATTCTGGGAATGAAGGGGTTAACATATGAGGAGCGTTTGGCAACTTTGAGCCTGTACTCACTGGAATTTAGAAGAATGCAGGAGGGATCTCATTGAAACCTACTGAATTTTGAATGGACTTGTTACGAACCCCGTAACTGGGTGTCTTACCAGCAAAAATAGAAGTGTCCGTTGGAGTCTGGTGATACTATTTTCAACAATATTTATTAGCAAAAATATACAAAATAATATCAATGCGAATGTACAGAGAATATATGTTAGCAATACTAAACCTAAAAGTGCGGGTATAATAATAATCACTAATGAAACAAGCTCTATCGTTGTCTAGGGGATAATGAATTGTCAGATGGTTCAGTTCATGCAGGCTGCGGTAGTTGTTGGTCGCGGTGTTTCAATTGTTGGAGAGAGAGAGAGAGAACGTGCGAACAGTAATAGCTATTATCTTGCCAACCTTCCTTTACGATTTTGATCCGTCGATGTGTCGTTGTTGTGGCCATTCATGTATGACCCCTCCGTCCTTTAGCTAGACCGTTCTTCCATGGTGGACTCGTCACCCAGGCAAGGGTGGACACACACACAAGCCCCCACCGGTCTCGCTACAAAACACTGAGTTAAAATTTACCGACCCTTCATTCGGTCTCCGGTCTCCCACCCTGTCTCGTGGGGTTCTGATGCTCACTAGCGTTTCTCCTGGTGCGTCTGAGGGGTGTTCCCCAGACCTCACTTTTATCCCCACTCACGGGGTCTCAGGTGTCAATCAGGTTGAGATGATGTAACCCATCAAACCAGCCCACTCTGGTTGCCCCTTGAGGGGTTTCAATGAATAGAACAGTACCAAGTACACAATCCTTCTCCAAAAGACAATAGCAGTAATCAATGGTTCCGCTCTCCTTTTGTTAGCTGGAGCCATTCCACCTTAGCTGTGCCTCTCTCTCATTAACTTTCATGAGCTGTTATCAATAACAACTGCCCTGGCAGAGTCTCTTTTGTCTCTCTTACTTCCTTGATAACAGCATCGAAATAGTAGCGATTTGTGATTCTCCAAAGGGGGGGGGGGGGGGGGCATTGGCGATTTTGTACCCTTCTGCCCATCACCCATCAGAGTTGTTCATACTTCGTAACAGACTAGATAGGGTGGATGTGGAGAGAATGTTTCCTGTGGTGGGGATATTTAGAACTAGAGGGCACAGTCTCAAAATTGAGGGGCAGCCATTTAGAACAGAGATAAGGAGTGATTTATTTTTTTAGCCAGAGAGTGGTGAATATGTGGAATGCTCTGCCACAGACTGTGGTAGAGGCCAAGTCCGTGGGTATATTTAAGGTGGAAGTTGATAGATTCCTGATTGGTCACGGTATCAAACAGTATGGTAAGAAGGCAGGTGTGTGGGGTTGAGTGGGGTCCGGGATCAGACGTGATGGAATGGTGGAGCAGACTCGATGGGCTGAATCCAGTGTGGCCTAATTCTGCTCCTATGTCTTGTGGTCTTATCAGTACAGACTGGAGAACCTGAGTAGTGAGGTGTTACATTTGGAACTGAGAAATAAGAAAGGTATGACCATATTAATGGGGCTATATTACAGACCACCTAACAATCCTAGGGACTGATAGGAACAATTTTGTAAAGAGGTCGTAGACTGTTGCAAGAAACAGAAGGTTGTGATAGTAGGTGATTTTAACTTTCCACATATTCATTGGGAATCCCATACTGTAAAAGGACTAGATGGGATAGAGTTTGTCAAATGTGTTCAGGAAAGTGTCCTTCATTAATACATATAAGTCCCAATGAGATAACGTGCAATACTGGATCTGCTATTAGAGAATGAGACAGGGCAGTTGACAGAAGCTTTAGGGGAACACTTCGCATCCAATGATCACAGTGCCATTAGTTTCAAAGTAAGTATGCAAAAAGATAGGTCTAGTCTGCAGTTTGAGATTCTAAATTGGAGAAAGACCAATTTTGATGGTATCAGAAATGATCTGGCAAGTGTGGATTGGGACAAGCTGTTTCCTGTCAAAGATGTACTTGGAAAGTGGGAGGCCTTCAAAAATGAAATTTTGAGTGCTTGTATGTGCCTTTCAGAATAAAAAGTAAAGATAACAAACGTTGGGATCCTTGGTTTTCAAGAGATATTGAGGCCCTGGTTAAGAGGAAAAGGAAGTGCAGGTATAGGCAAATAGGAACAAATGAGTTACTTTTGCAGTACAAGAAATGCAAGAGTACGCTTAAGAAAGAAATCTGGAAGGCTGAAAGAAGGCATTAAGTTGCTCCAGCAGACAACGTGAAGGAGAATCCTAAGGGATTCTACAGGTATGTTAAGAGCAAAAGGATTACAAGGGACAAAATAGGTCCTCTGGAAGACCAGAATGGAAAGTCATGTGTGGAGCCAAAACAGATGAGGAAGATCTTAAATTAATTCTTTGCATCTGTATTTACTTAGAAGACGGACACAGAGTCTATAGAAGTGAGGCAAAGTGGCATCAACTTCATGGACCCTGTACAGATTACAGAGGAGTAGGCGTTTGCTACCCTGAGGCAAATCAGACACGGACTGGTTAAGGATAGTCAGTGTGACATTGCGTGGTAGGTCATGTCTAACCAATCATTTAGAGTACTCTGAGGATGTTAACCAGGAAAGTGGATGAAAGCAAGGCATGGACTTTAGTAAGGTATTTGACAAGGTCCCACATAGGAGACTGGTCAAGAAGGGTCAGCTGCTTGACATTCAGGATGAGGTAGTAAATTGGATTAGATATTGGTTTTGTGGCAGAAGCCAGAGAGATAGTAGAAGGTTACCTCTCTGACTGGAGGCCTGTGGCTAGAGGCATATCACAGGGATCGGTGCTGAGTTTGTTGTTTGTCATCTATATCAATGGTCTGGATGATAATATGGTTAACTGAATCAACAAATTTGCAGATGATGCCAAGATTGAGGGTGTAGTGGACAGTGAGGAAGGCTATAGTAGCTTGCAGAGGGATCTGCATCAGCTGGAAAAATGGGCTGAAAGATGGCAGATGGAATTTAATGCAGACAAATGCGAGGTTTTGCACTTTGGTGGGACCAACTAAGGTAGATCTTGCACAGTGAATGGCGGGGCACTGAGGAGTGTGGTAAAACCAAGGGATTTGAGAATACAGGTCCACAATTCATTGAAAGTGGTGTCACAGAGAGATAGGGTCGTAAAAAAAGCTTTTGCACATTGGCCTTCATAAATCAACGTATTGAGTACAGGAGATGGAAAATTATATTGCAATTGTATAAGATGTTGGTGAAGCCTGATTTGGAGTATTATCTGCAGTTTTGGTCACCTGCCTACAGGAAAGATGTAAGCAAGATTGAAAGAGTACAGAGAAAATTTACAAAGATGTTGCCGGGTCTGGAGGACCTGAGAGAGATTTCAGAGATATGCAAAATTATGAGGGGTATAGATAGGGTAAATGCAAGCAGGCTTTTCTTACTGAGTTTGGGTGGCACTACAACCAGAGATCATGGGTTAAGGGTGGAAGGTGAGAAGTTTAAGGGGAACATGAGGAGAAACTTCTTCACTGAGAGGGTTATGAGAGTGTGGAATGAGCTGCCAGCATAAGTGGTTCATCGAGATTGATTTTGACATTTAAGAGAAATACGGATAGGTATATGGATTGTAGGGATATGGAGGGCTATGGTCCTGGTGCAGATTGATGGAAGTAGGTCATTCAGCATGGACTAGATGGGCCAAAGGGCCTGTTTCTGCGCTGTGTTCTCATTGACTCTAAGAATGCTGGTTGAAGGGAATGATCTCATGTACATAGACATTTTTACTTATTAATTCAATAACAAATTGTAAATATCTCTGACAAGGCCAGCACTTATTCTTCCCTCATTACCGCCTGATCTACATGGCATGCTGGGCTATTTTTGGGGAGAAGTCAATGAAGGCCTAGGGGTAATTCACCGAGGGTACAATCCCAGCAGATGTCATTGTTGCCTTTTACAGGGTGGTTTTGGTGTTGTGAATTACATTGAAACAAGTAATTTTGTAAGCAATCATCAAATCATTCATTAAATGCATTTATTGCTTTGTTATACATGGAACAAGGGAAATGTTATTTCAGAATATCCTTGCTACATTGAAATGACAGTCAAAGCCATTACTTTATTATTATAATTTGCACCTACCTATTTGGAACGTTTTGCCTTACATGGATTCATTGTCCCTAGCCTGAGGACAGATTCTGCTTAACCGTTTCTCATGACAATTGTAATTGGCAGTTTTTCACCTTGCTGTACTCCAGCAGTTGCGTGTTAGGGAAAACAGCTTTTTTATATCAATCAACTTAAAAAATTCATTTGCAGAAATTTCCTACGCTTCATAGTTTGGTACTATTACAGATGAGAGTCCCTTTGCGCGATGACCGGAGGAGTAAATCAATAGAGGAGAGAGAGGAGGAATATCAGCGAGTCAGAGATCGAATATTTGCTCGAGAAGTAAGTCATAATAATTCCTTGAATAATTTTACTTGTTTTTTGCAAAGCTGGATATTTTCTATAGAATAATAAATAGTGAAAATTCAGAACCTGACATAATGAATAGTTCTGGCTTTTTCAGTTTCCAATTTACAGATTTCTGATTTTCATTTGCCTTTGTGTGTTCTTTGAGACATTCAGCATTGATTTTCCTGCAACAGCACATTTCTGCCGACAGAATGACATAACCTAATGGGTCCCAGTACCAGGATCAGTGATGTTGCCATCATGTTTGTGCTTGTAACCCTGACAAAACAGTGTTGTTTCTGACAAGAGTATGCTCCAAATATCTTGGCAGGAGGACTCTTCCACTCTCATCAGCTTTCCGTACTCTCCCACGTCAGTCATGTTTTTCCAAAGGATTGTGTTCTTTTTTTCTAACTGGCACTAAAGCCACCCAGAACAATGCAGATCAGGGTTTTTCCTCCCAACATTATAGTAGCAGACACACTCGCTCTCACCCATAACTTCCAAGGTCAGGATGCATGTGCTGATGACTGTAGCATGTTAGTTGCATGTTAAAGTGTACTGGGGGGGTTATCTCCAAGATGTTCACTAATCCCACAAATGATTCTACATGCTAAAATAGCTCATTGTTGGCCTCAGATCCTTCACCATAGAGATGATGTTCCTCTTTGGGTTCACGATTCCAGAACAAGGTGTAGCCACCTCCTTGTTCTTTGAGCTGGCCGTTACTTGCCCTTTGCATCTCAGTTATGGGGATTTCCAAGTATCTGAGCTGTGATTGTGAATGAGCTATGTCATTCAGGTCTGTCAGTTTTGGGATCCTGAATTTCATGTTAAGGAGTAGAGTTTGCTTGTTTGTTGTTTCTGTTTTTGTGGGGTGGCTGTTGTACACCAGCTGCCTCACAGACTTTGACACAGCAATGTCTTCAACCATGCTGAGGAAGTCCAAAGCGACTGAGGCCAGGTTCTGGCGTACGGGTGTAAAATATGTGGGCATCTGTATAGGAGTCTATCAGCGTATATGTATGCTCCTCCCTTCGCCCTCTCCTTTCTGCCCCTTCTCTCCCTTTTCTTCCTCCCCCTCCTTTTGCTCGCTCACTCACTCCGTCCCTCCCTCCCCTCTGTTCTTTCAGTGACCTGTAAACTTCTCTCACCTTCCTTCAGTCCTCCTCCCTTCAACTTAGTTCCCCTTCTCCTCACTAACACACAACTGTTTGCTCCCCCCAGACCTCACCACTCCTTGCTTCCCTTCATCCATTACCTTCCCTTTTCTCTGGCCTTCTGCTCTCTTCTCTTAACACCTTTTTCTTTCTGCCTACTGTACTCTTCCCTTTCTCTCCAGTTCTGAGCAAAACCCCCATACACTGTCACTGAGTGGCAGTCCTGCAGCATGGGCTGTGTCAGGGTGATGGCAGGGCACTGTGACCTGCCCTAGGGTGGTGGTGTGGGCAGACGGTAAATGAAACCTACTGAGCGAAGATTGACCTTGGTGGTCCCTTCCCCCTCCGCCCTTTTTGCCTTTACTTGCTCCCATCCATCTTGGACCCTCTCCCTTTTTTCTCCCACAATCCCATGTTCTCTTCCCCCACCCAATCTCAGTCGCTGAATGCTCAGGTTGCAGTTTAGCCCACATCCTGCCTTCCCATACCTTTCCCTGAAAACCATGGGGAATCTTCAGTCTTTTGGCTGGTGCAGCTCCATGCCCACCAATCATGATCTCCTGGCCACTGTAGGTCAATTAATTAGCAGGCCACGAAAATGTACTGTATTTTAAATAATTTATAGCTATTTATAGCCATTTATAATAATGATTTAGATTAGGTATTTTTCTTTGTTCAGGCAAGAGTTCCAGGCGCTATTGATTTGAATGTGTAGAAAGGGATTAATAGAATGGCCAAAAATTTATCCAGCAGTTATTTTGTTAAACATGTAGTCATGAAGATAGGTTTTACTATATGTAGTAATATCTATCTTCTGTAGTTTAATGATTTTGTGGTATGTTATTTGCAAATGCTGTGAATGTAATATGGACAGAAATGAAAGCTATTTTCCACCCAGCAAGATACTGAAAACTGCAATCAGATAAATAGCAAGTTAGTGTGTTTTGGTTGTGTTGATGAAGACAGCAGGGAAACTCCCCCCTTCTCACCACATAACAGCATAAGGGTCTAGCTACACACAATGCCAAATCAAACAGCACTGTTCAGTTGAAAATAGGCTTAATCTTACAGTAAAATGGCACCAATTTATGGGCCTTGTTGTGTCTGGCAGGAGGTGTAACCCCTAATATAACCCAGTGGGATTTTTGTTAGTAAAAGAAACATCTTTCAATTGTAATCCTATCCATCCCTCCCTGCCTCCCAAAATAATGCCAACAAAGTATAGTGCCCAAAATGGTCTCCAGTGTGAAGTTGAACTTCACTGGTGTAAAAACCAACAACTGGTGTGCACTCTGGGAACAACTAGTTTTTAGTTACGCTGCTTCCTCTGAAACTGGGCTACTGAATGAGGCAGCGATCAAACTTCCATCTTTGTCAGGTCATTCCACAACACACTGCATTCTTACTGCTCACTCCACAGACCAATCACATGAGACCAAGTTTTCATCGACAATTGGTATTCTGCAGCCAAAGGTTGCTTCCAGAGGATCGTAGAGAGATTCACAGAAATTGCTACACTTTAGGGATCAATTTACAGGGCCAATTAACCCACCAACCCACATGTCTTTGAAATGTGGAAGGAGCCAGAACACCCAGATGAAATCCATCTGGTAATAGAGAGAACATGTAAACTCCACATACAGTACCAGAGGCTAGGATTAAACCTTGTTTTTGGCACTGTGAGGCAATGGCTCTCTCTGCTGTGCCACCACTGTATTTATTTGTCTACACCTAGCATTTCTCCAGTGATTGTTATGGATTTGGACAAGCATCATCTTGGACATAGCATCAGCTATAAGGAGCACATGGAAGGAGGCAGGGAAGATGACTGTATCCATCTAGAGTTTATATGGATAGCTTATTCATTTAGCGATACAGTGCAGAATAGGGCCTCCAAGTCACGCCCCTCCAGCAACCTTACAGCCCTGATGAACCCTAACCTAATCACGGGACAAATTACAATGACCCATTTACTTCTCACTATGTCTTTGGACAATGGGAGGAAACTGGAGTACCCAGGGGAAAACCCATGCATTCCCTGGGGAGGACATACAGAGACTCCTTACAGAATGGCACTGGAATTGAAGTCCAAACTCCAGAATGCCCTGAGTTGCAGTAGCGTTGTGCTAACTACTATGCTACTGTGGTGCCCAATCTTCTTTAAACAACTCTGGGGAAGCTGCCCATACTAAGGCAGTTCTCAATCAGATCTTTGGCCACTAGCAACCTCATGTAGGCTCACAGATGAGGCTCCACCATGTTCTCCATGGAACTGTAGGTTGCAGGCTGTGGCCACTAACCACTGTTACATTTCAGTTTGCTGCTCACTTGACAGAAGTTGCCCAAGCTCCATTCTAAAGAAGAAAAAGTTTCATCTACTTTAACCCTACAGAAGCAGGGGAATCAGGCACACAAATTTGCCTATATTGTAAGAATTCCAAAGTGCAGCATTCATATTATTATGCACGTGTCCTTACAAAGGCATTCCTGGCAACCTCTGTCATAAAGGACTCATCTCATGTTCTCCACCAACCTGCCAGAGTCCCACTGAGCACCTCTCCCATAAGCTGCATGACTTTGCTGTAGTTGAATTTGCTGTTTTTAAATGTATGAATGTGCCTATCTCCATGTCGCATCTATGAGGCTAGTTATTTATTGGATTTATAAGGGGAGTCTAATCATGCTACTCTGAAAATTTGAAGATCTTTATGAGCAATTTTAGAATGACAGGTAATGCTGTTTCACCTCTATTAAAGAGTAGTAAAGCAGTGTCTCAGCTAAGATTTTCAATGAGTGCCACAACAGATATTTATTAATATTATAATATTGAGGTAAAAGCCTAGATTGTTTATTTAAAATAAGATCAATAGTGTTCCTTTTGTCAAAAAAGGAAATAAACCTATCTGCAATGCTGCAGAATGTTTGAAGAATGTGCTGTATATGATGGTTTTCAGGTGCTGGAATAGCAAGATCATACTATTTAAAAAATATATTTGACCCACAGTCATAAGATTTATAAAGTTCTCTCTTCTCTTTCAGTCTTCATACAATGGCTACTTAATGGAGAGCAGGTCAGTATCACGTGCATGGCACCTGTATATGTAGTTATTCTAATCTAAAGAATGTTGCAAACCTTCAGAAATATGTTTATTTTTGTAATACAATCAACAGACTCTCCAAAGAAGGCAGTTCTTCTATTTTGCAAAAAAGGAGGCAGCTTTTTAGGTATTCAACTATTTATTGGAGCTTTAGCTTCCTAAGCAGCAGTGCTATGCCAATGCATGGGTGTTTGTTGTTGGATGGCTTTGCAGTATGTTTTTCATGGTTCTATGTACTCTTCTGTCATTGAGAAGTTTTTTCTATTTTGCTGGTCTATGTCTCAGTGCGCAGGTTTCAACTTCCAAAACTCATTTGATCAATCAAAGTTAGTTTTAAATTTGACAATCAATTTCCAGTCGCTCATGATTTAAATCTTAATCTGCACTAAATAGAAAGTAGTAATAATTGCATTAAAATGTGTAATTTTGAGAGCTGGTTAGCTATAAAGGAAGCTGAGTGATCATTTTACATCTTCTTAGAAGGTTAGCTAAACATGATTTCAGTATTATCCACAATGACAAATGAATTTGCATGTTACGGTGCAGCCACTTTTGATGAGGAAATATTCCACATTTTCCAATTTTTTTTCCAACTGTATGGTTCTCTCCCACCCATAAAATGACAAATATGGATCTTCAGAAGAACTCAGGATTGTGTGGAGATCATTGATAAGTGGGAAAACATTTTACTCCAATTACTTTGGGTATCCGTGCAAGACTAGAGTCCTAAGCGAGCACAGAAATAGGTCCCACAGCCCACTGTCTGCATCAACCACCTACTTACACCGATCCTATATGAATCCTATTTAATATTCTTCTGACATTCTCATCACACCACCCCAGAGATTTTATCACTCACTGGCACTATGGGCAATTTACAATGGCTAATTAACCTACCATGCTGCCCATCTTTGGCGGGATGCAGGGGAGAAACTAAAATACCCAGGGGAGACCCATTAGGTCACACGGAGAACATGCAAACTCCATACAGAAAGTAGGGTCGAACCCAGGTCTCTAGCTAAGCAAGGTAGTGGCAAGGTAGTGGTTACTATCTGCACCACTGTCGCCAACTACTGAGAGTGTTTCCATGTAATGGAATTGATGGATTTAATACATGAACAGTATAAGTTTAAAAATATTCTTTGCTAGCTTTTATACTGTGGTCTGATTGTGCCTGATCAACATTGTGGAGAAATGTTTGCCTGTAATCCATGTCAACAATTTGAGGCTGTGCCTTAAGGTTAAAGTGTGTGTGCGTGTGTTCATAATTTATACTACCTGAATTTTGTTGCCTGACTTTGAATGCTTGTTTATTTTATTTTGACAAGATGGTTTAAAGTTAGACATCACACATGAAAATGGGGTACTTGCTTTATACAGATTGGATTCATGTACCTCATGGATTTGCAAATTTAGTATATAATCCCTGGACTAAATACCTGTGTTTGATTGTTGGTGTGTGTTTTTTTTGGTTTCTTTCAAAGCAATAGTGAAGTAGCTGAACATCAAATGTAGTGGAATAGTATAGCAGCCACATTGTGGCAAAGTTTGTGTGGAATTTCTGTCATCCAAGTTAATATTTAAAGTCGCAAGAATGTTATTGTCAATAAATCTATTTTTTTAAAGATAGGAAATTGTTAGAAACATAAGAAAAAGAAGCAAGTGTAGACCATTTGGCCCCTCTTGCCTGCTCTGCTATTTAATAAGATCATGCTTTGTTTTAAGTGTCTATTTTCCCTAGTAACCTAGATGTATCAAGGTAACTGAAACATTATGGAACAGGGCAATAGAATAGGACACTTCACAGTTGTGAGTTACTTTGAACAGGGCATGCCAGTGCCACTGATTAATATATCCATTTTTACAGAGGGAACCGAGAGTGCCTAAGCAGAGCTTCTAGCAGCCGTCAAAGCAGTACTGAGAATGAGCTGAAATCCTCTGAGCCTCGGCCGTGGAGTAGCACAGACTCTGACAGCTCAAACCGCAGTTTGAAGCCACCAGTAACCAAAGCAAGTAGCTTTAGTGGAATCTCCATCCTGACTCGAGGGGACAGCCTTGGCAGCAACAAAAGCGTAAACAGGGTCTCCAAAACAGGTATGCATTTTGCTGAGGTGCTTGAATTTTATTTCCATGCAATCTCTGGGTAAATAAGTTGGTTTCAAGCCTTTTGCAGAAGTGCAAAATATGTATTTTTTTGTCCCGTCGTTTTGAAGACCCTCATGCCATTTATGACAGACTGCCGTGCTTCTCAGGTCTCATTCATTACACTTTTTATATTGAATGCTAACAAACTGTATTTGAATAGCTGGCACGAGGAAATCTGCAGACGCTGGGGTGGGTAACCATCTTATTTCTTCCTCCCTTCCCCCCCCCCTCCATTTTGTGCTGTCACTCATGAGTTGTTCCTCCTTGAGAGGTCCTTGTTTTATGCTTCTACTTTTATGATTTTGTTATTTCTTTATTCTATATCCTTTGTTTTGAGGGATCCTTTGATTGTAAGTACTTTCTTGGAGCAGCTGTTATCCTTTCAATGGTTTCTGTTAGGAATTTCTAGTGTGATCAGTTGAAACTACAAAAAATGATAGAAATGTTTGGATTTTGAACTGAGGCAAAAACATTGTGTTTATTTATCTTAATCAGAATCAGGTTTAATACCACCAGCAGATGTCGTGAAATTTTTTAACTTTGTGGCAGCAATACATAATAAATATAGAAAATACTGAATTATTGTAAATATGTGTGCTGTATATTAAATAGTTAAAATAAGTAGTGCAAAAACAGAAATTAAAAAAAAAGTAGTGAGGTAATGTTCATGATTTCAATGTCCATTTCAAAATCAAATGGCGGGGGGGAAGAAGCTGTTCCCCGAATCACTTGAGTGTGTGCCTTCGGGCTTCTGTACCTCCTACCTGATTGTAACGGTGAGAAAAGGGCAAGTTCTGGGTGGTGGGGTTCCTTAATGATGATGCCACCTTTCTGAGGCATCACTCCTTGAGGATGTCTTGAATACTATGGCGGCTAGTACCCCGATGCAGCTAACTGTTTACAACACTCTGCAGTTTACTTCGGTCCCCCCGTACCAGACTGTGATGCAGCCAGTTGGAATGCTCTCCATGGTACATCTGTAGAAGTTTTCAAGTGTTAAAGGTGATAAACCAAATCTCCTCGAACTCCTAATGAAATATAGCTGTCTTGCCTTCTTTATAGCTGCATCGATATGTTGGGACCAGGTTCGATCCTCAGATATTGACACCCAGGAACTTGAAATTGCTCTCTTTCCACTTCTGATTGCTCTATGAGGATTAGTTTGTGTTCCCTTGTCTTACCCTTCCTGAAGTCCACAATCGGCTCTCTGAGTGTTTTATATTTTTTACATGTTTATAAAATGAACAAAATTGAAATAAGTTAGGACTCCTTCTAAGACTGCTTCCGTTGTAAAGGAAGACACAATTTTCAATCTTTTGCCAGTTAATACATTTCTAGAAAATCATAATTAATTTTTTTTTGGTAACAATATATTAGCTATTTTTCCTTTTGTCACACACTTCAAATTTTGGCCTTATTATTTTGAAGTGCTATGAACTTGGCATATATGAGCAAGAGGAATTGAATAAGAAAAGTGAGTAGATTTTGATTGGGAGCTGTTTGTAAGTTAGTACAGCAGCCATTTAAAGCTTTGTAAGATCATTCTATCCATCTTGTAAGAATTGAAACTCCTGTTCTAGGTTTACCACTTGGGACTCCTGAATTAAGTTCATCGGGTTTTGTGCAAGCTTCTGCACAGCAGCCTGGAAGGACTGTCCTATCTAATTCTGTACAACAGCAGCAACTGCCACCCACTCCTCAGCAACAGCCAATGACCAATCATATGATGTCACAGGTGAGTCACCATCCAGTATCCCTTCCCTTGCCTTAGTGTCCTAGATTATTTGCCTGGGATATTTCATAAATTGCGGGCAAAACTTAACTGTGTTCAATTCAAAAAATATTTTAGATTGCCAATTTATGAAGAGATAGGAATGAACACTTCATAATATAATCATTTTATTATCTCAGTATGTAATACAGGAAAATTTAATCCAAATGTCTTTAGAATTTCACTTGTGCATGAACATGGATCCCAAATTGTATGCTTATTGTTGGTTTATTTATTCTCCTGATATTGGGGAGCCTCAGTCAACTTGCCTCTTTATTAGTGGCGGTGGCAGATTTTCGTATTTTGTCACGGATGTGCTCAAGATGATAATGCAGCTGATCATCAATTTTCACATGCACCCTTGTTCTATTTATGAACAGAAATATTTTGTGGAAATTTTTAAGTTAAATGCCATTTCTAGTATAGCAAGACATCAGCAGAAGTTCCTAAATTATGTTAGTCTTTCACAGGAAGTCTGAATGGATAAATTGGTATTTAATCGGATTTGTTTTTGGTGTTCTCCATCCTGAAGGTGGTGCCTTTTGCTATTACACAGTTTCATAAGTCAATTAAGACCTTTGGTGCAAAAACAAATTACTGGAGGAACTCAGCAGATCAAGCAGTATCTGTGGAGGGAAAGGGATCGGCGACGCTTTGGTTCAAGACCATGCATCAGGACTTGTCTCCATTTGATCTTTGGTGCATGTATGACTTATTTATGGGACGTCAGGACTGGGGAAGACGGTCAAGGGTGATCCAGTCCTTGCCTGATAACTCCAAGCCTGTACTTCTCCAGCACTTTTAACAATGGTGAGAAATGCTTGGTGTTTACTGTTCAGTGCCACACCAGAAAGCAATAGAAGGGTCCCTTTTGTTTGATGCTTTATTGTCTAGTAGATTAGATTAGTCACTATTGTGAAAGAGGGGACTTAGTTGCCATTTGTTTTGCACACTTACCTGTAAACTAGCAATAAAAGTACTTGTTGACATGCAGTTACTAAATGGATCAATGATGTTTGTGTGTTTCTGTGGCAGTAAATGGATTGCTTATCCAGCTTCATGTAAGATCCACATATCAAATTTCTCAGTATTTGATTATGAAGACTGAAAAATCCAGGGTGGAGGTCCGCCTCCGTCATACTGTCCAGACGTAGAGTAAGCTAAAGAACAGAGGCGGAAATGAGACACAAAGACATTGAACACAGCTTAGGTTTTTTCCACACCCCAAATTTTACTGTTGCTGTTTTGTATATCTGCCAACTCTAATCTATACAGTTTATTGACAAAATCGAAATAAGTTAAATTTCTGAATATTGGCAAGTACTTTTGATATACAAAATGCTTTATAACAATTCCTTGTTCTCTGAAAATGTCCCCACAAATACTATCCCCCCCTAAATCCTATATAAACATCAAAGGTGGTTTGGAGTATGGCTTAAAGGCAAGAAAACAAAAGGAGTAGACGCTGAGCTTGTTGCATCCAGTCACATCTAATCGTGGCTATGAGAAGTTTCCATAAAGGTCTCTGCTTGCTGCCTGCTAGTGCCAAGCATTGCACTAAACTTCCTCCTTTCTGACAGAGGTCAATGAATTATTCAAGTTGTATTCAAAATGGTTTCATTAAGGCCTTCCAGGTACTCAGCTATATTAACAGTTTTGGGGCTATAAGACTTGCAAAAGTGACCCAGTTAAAACATAAATGTCCCAATTTCTTTCCATAAATTGACCACCAAAGCTATTCTCTCTTGTCATTAACTAGCCTGGACTTTGGACACTTGGCCTTCTTGACTTGGAAAACCAATAGAATTTTAGAAAGGGAATCCCATGTCTGCATCCTTACCAGGGTCTGTCTAAGAACTCTTTTGTCAGTTAGAAGTAGGGGTTCCCAACCTTTTTTATGCCATGGGCTAATACCATAAAGCAAGTGATCCATGGGACCCCATGTTGGGAACCCCAGGTTTAAAGGAATCTGGGTGAAAAGTTGTTAGAGGATGTTTACTGGGGGAATATGTTTTAACTAAAGCTGATTAATAGAGATATGCAACGTACAAATCCCTCAAAACCTTGATCTATTCGTGTGTAGAACCCTTAATGCTGGAGTCAGACCTTTTCTCCAGTTTTCAGGCAGGTTGCCACTACTAACAATAATGGGCTTGTGAATGCCCATTAATTTATTAACCTGCCACTGTAGAGATAGTAAAGTCCATGTAGAAGACTTCAATTGCAGCTTTGGTGATCTTCCTTTCTCGACATAGAGAACTACAATTACGAATCTCCTGATTGTGACACCAAGCATATGGACGCATTACCAATAAATTTGCAAGAATTTGCCTGAATCCATGTAACATTTTACCACTAAGTTAAGTTAGTCCCTCATTGGGCTGTAAAGTTACAGCCACAAAAAGTCCATTTGCATTTGATTGTTGTTTATCATCATAACATGAAAATTCTGCTGCAGCAGTTCCAAGTTAAGCTTGGCTGGGAAAAAACAGGTGTATAACCTGAGACATTTTGAAAGTATGTGCAGGTAGACGTGTGAAGAGTTACTACAAAACTTTATAGGGCTCTGGCAGAACTCATAGATCAGGGGTTCTCAACCTTTTTTATGGCATGAAGCCTTACCATTAACAGGGTCCGTGGACCCTAGGTTTGGAACCCCTGTCATAGATAGTGGGTAGAGTATTATTCCTCATATAACTATTCTATGCCCATTATCAAAGTAAGGCAAAACTTAAGTGATACAAAAAAGCTATGTCTAGCGATATATCAAAATATCATCATAGTTGCTACTTACAGTGCATTAGAGTTTGTATGATAGCAGCAGTTTTTCTTCAGCTAACTTGGTTGTATACACTGCTTCCATTGTTCCTTTTACTGTATAGTTAGAGCAAGACCATCAGCGATGCGACTGGAATAGGTTTCCTGTGCTTTGTTTTTTTTTGTCATGTGACACAGAAGTTGCCTTCAGCGTCGGACTTCCGGTAAGATGGCGATTGCTTAGC
Source organism: Hemitrygon akajei (assembly GCF_048418815.1). Classification (NCBI taxonomy): domain Eukaryota; kingdom Metazoa; phylum Chordata; class Chondrichthyes; order Myliobatiformes; family Dasyatidae; genus Hemitrygon; species Hemitrygon akajei. Next base: position 24,542,976 of record NC_133141.1, on the reverse strand, counting down.
TGCTCCGAACTTTTGCTCCGTTATTCTTCTTACCTTTGCACTATGTGTCTCCCTTCTTAAACCTTAGTTAGGTATTTTATTAGTTCTCTTCTACCTGCCTGCGAACACATCTATCTTATAATGGCTACCAAAAGTACTAAAACCGGGAAAAAGGAAACTTCTACGGCTTTGCCGGCTGACATTCTCGCTGTTCTGGAACAACATCGACAAGATACTTTAATGGATTTTAGAACTGAATTTAGAACTTCTTTCAACCAGCTGAATGTCAAACTGGATCAGATTAATGCTAGAGTGGATGATCATGCTGAACATTTATCTCGCATTGACATAACTTCTGAAGATTTAAAACGCCGTGTTCAATATCTTGAAACTCTCTGCTCCAACCTAGAGGAGAAGAATAGTAAACTTTTTTCCAAAATGATGGATCTTGAAAATCGGAGCAGGCATTGCAATCTACGAATTCTTGGTTTGCCAGAGGCCGCCGAAAAGGGCTCTCCCGTTGAATTTTTTTCCAAGTTTCTCTGTGAGATTTTCGGGAAAGAATTTTTTCCGACTCCACCTGAGCTTGAAAGGGCACACAGGATCTATGTACCTCGAGCAATTCTGGGTTCCCGCCCATGGCCGATTATTTTATGCTTTCATCAATATCAGGTGAAAAACCGTTTGATGATGGAGGCACGCCGCAGAGGTACTTTTGCCTTTCAAATTACGGTCATTCGTTTTGTGGAGGATTTTGCCCCCCAGGTTCTGAAGATGCGTGCTGAGTTTAAAGGTGTAATGAAAGTGCTTTTTGATCGTGGTCTCAGACCCTCCCTTCGAAACCCAGCCGACCTTCGAATTACGCTTACTACTGGAGATTATAAGTGGTTTAAATCAGTGAAGGAGGCTGAGGTGTTTGTTGGAAGTCTTCCAGCCACCTCGTCTTCTTCGGAACCGGCCTGACCTTCTAAAATGGTTGATAAGTACTTCTCGAAGTAAAACTATTTTTTCCGAACTCAGACTTTACTTGAATAATTCAGTCATTATCTATTGAAACTCTAAGGGCTGTAGTCAATCTCTCCCTGGACTTGGTGCATTTTTTCTAAATAGATAATCTAAGTTTAATGTTTCCCTGCGAACTTTTAGATTTTACCTGTGTAATCTACTTTATTTTTGTATAATCTTATCTATAGAGAACTACAATTGTCTTTAATTTGTTTTGGAGGTTTGGAGTTTTTATTGAAGGCCTCCCTGTTGGTTGATTCCTAGTTTAAGTTTTGCTTTTTTTTTCTGTAAATGGTTGATAAGGACTGTCTTTGAATTTTATAATTTCCCCTTTTTCTCCCTCCCTTTTTTTTCTTTTAATCTTTTATAATTTTTCGCGGGTAGGTTAGTTTTAGTTTTCTTCTGATTTTCTTTGTATTAAGTTTTATACTTCTGTTGAAGTTGTTCCTATTTATAATTCTGTTTTCTAGTGCATAAATTAGTTATTATTTGCTATATTATTTATACGGAACTTTTGTTAACGACACAGAACTGGAAGTCATACTTGGGTTAATTTTTTTGGTAGAGCTAGCTGCTTTTTTAGGTAGCCGTCTAATTTTGGGTTGCGGAGGGGGGTGGATTCTCCAGTTCCAACACTACTCACTGTTTCTTTTGTTTTCCTTTGTTATTCAGGACATGTCTCTGTTTTGATTCTACGGATCTATGTTTACATTTTTGCTCCCAGACTGTTATTGTATTGCTTGATTTTTTATATGCCTGCTACCTTCTATGCACTAACAATTGATAATGGTTAATTCACTTAAATTTGTGAGCTGGAATGTAAAGGGATTGAATCATCCTGTTAAAAGAAGGAAGGTCTTCTCGCATATTAAACAACTCAAAGCTGACATTGCTTTCCTTCAAGAAACTCATTCGTAGTTTTGATAATTCTCGGCTTCTGTCAAAGTAGGCGGGTCAGCATTTTCATTCATCCTTTGCTGCCAAAGCTAGGGGGGTCTCCATCCTTATTAATTCAAATATTCCTTTTGAACTCCATAATAAGATATCTGATTCAAATGGCCGTTTTATTATTGTTTCTGGTAAATTATACAATACTAAAGTTGTACTAACAAACCTGTATGCTCCCAATTTTGATGATGTTAATTTTTTTGAACGTTTTTTCTCCTCGCTACCAGATTTAAACTCATACTCTCTTATTCTGGGTGGCGATTTCAATTGTTGGTTAGATCCTAATTTGGATCGATCGTCCTCTGTTACTAGACTACTTACTAAATCTGCCTTAGCTATTCACTCTTTTCTCTCTAATTATGGTATCTCTGATATATGGCGTTTCCTTCATCCCACTGAGAGAGACTACTCTTTTTTTCACATGTTCACCATACCTTTACTAGAATTGACTACTTTTTACTCGATAATCAACTTATTCCATTTGTCTATTCTTGTGACTATCAGAGTATACTGATTTCTGACCATGCCCCAATCAATTACTTTGTCTTTAAATTTTCCTGGTCTCCCTCAGAGGAATAAACACTGGCGTTTTGACTCGACTTTATTATCAGATGATGATTTTCTAAAATTTATTAAGGATCAGATAACCTTTTATTTTAACACCAATACATCATCTGAAATGTCATCCCAGATTGTCTGGGATGCCGTGAAAGCATAACTGAGGGGTCAAATAATCTCCTATACAGCAAATCTTAATAGAAAGTCCTGTGCAGATCGATTAGACCTCATTAATCAGATTAAAGAATTGGATCAACTGTATGCTCAAACTAAGAATCCTGAACTATACAAGAAGTGTGTAGAACTTCAAACTAAATTTAATCTTCTGTCTACTCAACCTGTCGAACGCCAACTTCTTGAAAGTAAGAGTCGCTTCTATATTCATGGTGACAAATCTGGTAAATTCCTAGCCAATCAGCTGAGATGTTCCAAAGCCAAACAACATATTACAAAGATCCGGAAGGAGAATGGAGACTTTACATCGGATCACTTAGAAATCAATGACGCATTTAAAAATTTCTATTCTCGACTTTATTCCTCTGAATCTTTGAATGACAATATCTCTGTTGACCACTTTTTAAATAATCTGAATATTCCTTCACTTTCATCTGATTTTAAAGCCAAACTTAATGCGCCTATTTCATCAGAAGAAATATCTTTTGCAATTTCTGCATTGTCTTCAGGGAAATCTCCTGGACCTGATGGGATCCCCATAGAATTTTATAAATCATTCTCTTCACTTCTTTCCCCTAGGTTATTCTCAGTATTATCTGACTCGTTTAATTACGGTTAATTGCCACCCTCTTTTAATGAGGCATCTATTATTCTTTTATTAAAAAAGGGTAAAGACCCAACAGAGTGTTCCTCGTATAGGCCGATTTCTTTGCTCAATGTTGATGTTAAAATCTTGGCCAAAGTTTTGGCTTATAGATTAGAAACTGTTATCCCCTCTATTATTTCTGATGATCAAACTGGTTTTATTAAAAATCATCTTCCTTTTTTTAACATTCGGCGTTTATTTAACATTTTATATTCACCTTCAACTAGGATTCCTGAATGTGTTATTTCCCTCGATGCGGAGAAAGCATTTGATTGTATAGAGTGGAACTACCTTTTTGCAGTTTTAGAAAAATTTGACTTCGGTCAAAGTTTTATCTCTTGGATCAAATTGCTGTATTTGTGTCCTACTGCCTGTGTTTTGACTAATTTTCAAAAATCCCAGTTATTTAACCTTAAACATGGCACCCGCCAGGGATGCCCTTTAAGTCCCTTTCTCTTTGATTTGGCTATAGAACCTTTGGCGATAGCATTTCGAAATTGTCCTGAATTGACCGGGATTTGGAGAGGGGGTGTTGAGCATAGAGTTTCTCTTTATGCTGATGACTTATTACTTTTTCTTTCAAATCTGTCTACATCCCTACCTCCAATGTTTTCACTTCTTGATCAGTTTAGCCAGTTCTCTGGCTATAAACTTAATTTACATAAGAGCGAACTTTTCCCAATTAAAAAAGAATTAACATTTCGTGATCTCCCTTTTAAAGTAGTTCATAATCAATTTACTTATCTTGGGATTACAGTCACAAGGAAGTTTAAAGATCTCTTTTGTGAAAATTTTGCCAATCTTTCATATACTATAAAACAGAGTCTGTTACAATGGTCACCTCTATCTATGTCTTTGGTAGGTCGTATCAATGTTGTTAAAATGTATGTTCTCCCTAAACTTTTATATTTATTTCAATCAATCCCAATTTTTATTCCTAAATCTTTTTTTGATTCCTTAGACACTATTATTTTGTCATATCTGTGGAAGAATAAGCACTCTAGAATTAATAAAGTTTATCTCCAAAAATCTAAAAAAGAGGGTGGCATGGCTTTACCTAACTTTCGTTTATATTATTGGGCAGCCAATATACGTTGTGCTACCTTTTGGTCTTTTTTCCATGGCCAACCCGAGTGCCCTAATTGGGTGGCAATGGAGTTGAGTTCCACTAAAGATTTATCTATCTCTGTACTTCTTGGCTCTGTACTCCCTAGTAGTTTGTCCAGATTAATTGTTAATCCTCTTGTTAGACACACTTTGCGTATATGGGCTCAGTTTAGGAAGTTTTATGGTTTCCATGGTTTTTCCTTTTCTAGCCCTATCTTACATAATCACCTTTTTTTTTTACCTACTACGTATGATTCAGCATTCCATGATTGGTATAGGAAGGGCATTAGACATTTTGAAGATCTTTTTATTGATAATTGCTTCGCATCTTTTCAACAGCTCTCTGCTAAGTTCAATCTGCCCAATGCTCATTTTTTTAGATATCTCCAAATTAGACACTTTATTAATCCTTTAATTCCTAACTTCCCTGAAATGCCTGAGAAAAATGTTATGGATTTCTTTCTTTCTATCAATCCACTAGGTAAAGGTTTAATATCATTTATTCGTGATAAATTAGCATCATTACGGCGTGCCCCTGTGGATAAAATTAGAATGGCTTGGGAGCATGATTTAAATATCTCCTTATCTGATGAGACTTGGGATTCGATTCTCAAATCGGTTAATTCAACCTCTCTTTGTGCTCGCCATTGCCTTTTACAGTTTAAGATTGTTCATAGAGCCCATATGTCTAAATCTAAACTATCCCGATTTTACCCTAACATTAGTCCTCTCTGTGATAAATGCAAAAGGGGCGAGGCCTTTCTCATTCATATGTACTGGTTTTGTCCTAACTTGGAGAAATTTTGGAAAGACGTCTTCATAACGTTATCTAGTATTCTGAATCACCACCTAGAACCTAACCCTTTAATTGCTTTGTTCGGTTTTTTGGGTGAGACAGATTTACGTCTGAGTTCAACTAAGTGTCGAATATTATCTTTTGCTTCTCTCCTGGCTAGACGTTTAATCCTCCTTAGATGGAGGGATGTTGCCCCGCCCACGCATGCTCAATGGCTTAATGATATTATGTCCTGCTTAGACCTTGAAAAAATTCATTATTCAGTTCTTAATTCGGATACAAAGTTCCATAAGGTCTGGGGACCTTTTATTGAGTATTTTCATAACCTTCCTCTTATCTAAGGTTTTTTTTGGGTCCCTTGCTTTCAGCTCCTTTTTTGTTGGTAGTAGGCATTAATATCTTCTGTTGCTAAGTGTATTTGCAGTTTTGGGGGTTTGAATGTCCTGATGTATATTCTCTAGATTATGTTGTGGTTGGTCTGGAGTTCTTTTTTGTTGCGGGGCTTGGGGAGGATACTAATTTACATATCTTCAATTTGGGTGCTTTCTCAATGATCTTCTTTTGTATTATATTATTATTGTATGTTTATTTTTGCACTGTATTAACGTTCTTCATTTCGATCTGGGTTTTTTTTATCTGAAGCAATGTAGAAAATGTATAAAAAAAACTAATAAAAAAAAAGTTGCCTTCAGCTACACTCAGGTTCCTTTACAAAAAGGAATTGGCCATAACTACAAAAGTTCCTGTAAGGCCATGCATGACCAAGCAATATTATCTTTAGTAAAATGTATAATTACAGCACTGAGACCTTAATTACACTCGGCTCTATAGAGTAAGTGCATATTGCTCATTTTGCCGCATCCCCACCCACTCCAAAGAATCCCTGCCCCATGTCTGCTCAAAATGGAGAAAAGGGCATTTGGGATGGCACAAGAAACTTCCAAGTCCATGTATCATGAGTGCACAGAAGCCCAATATAAATAGTAGTGAACCACTTCTCAAACTAAACACACACCCATCTTGTCAGCCATTTCCTGCCACACTTGCGTCAGAGATTGCAGGGCCCACAAATTGCCTTAGAATCCATAAGTGATTTGCATGGAGTGGAAATCAATTATCATAAACCCTGAAAGACTGCTTAAGAAGTTGTTACTAACTGTAACAAAGTTCCATTGAAAAGTATGTGTTTGTTTATTCATCCTAGGACACCACAATGAAGGGGAATGGTTGCTAAGAGAGCCTGTTGATGGTGGCAAAAGGTAGCTAGGCCCATCCATAGGAACATGGGTGTTTCCAGATTTATAAAGCTGGTTCATTACTTCAATTTGTAGGTTGTCTCCTTCTTTTCCTCTTTATCCCTCTGATTATAATATATCTTTCATTTTCTCTACCCTGCCTTCTGAAAACCCTGTAATTCTTTGCTATTATCTTTCCTGTTCTCTTGTCCCAGGGTTGACCCATAAGCAATTCTACTGCTTATCTATTTGCCTTTTTTAGCATCTTCCAAAACACTCATTGAGGTACATCACAGTCTAAAACAGCAGCCTTAGTTTCCTGAATCCATTTTTGTCATGTCTGACTGATTACTGCTTGCAATTTGCATTAAGAACTGAAGATTTGTTCTTTGAATTACTATCTAGTATATTCATATAATTCAATAACTCCTCTAACATTGATGGTACCACCTTCACTGAGATATGGCTGAGGAGTATTGATGCCTTTTCCTTCAGTGTCACATCTTTATGGTTATATATTCCACCACCTGTCCTGCTCAAGTCAGATTGATGGTGGGGTTGTCCTTTTTGATGTGCATTTTGTTCTTTTTCACACTCTGGCAACAGCTTCTCCCATGAATACTTTGCATTATTTCACTCATTGCTTCCATTTAAAATGATTATTCTTCAAGGTATCTTAATGTTTCTCATGAAGGTAGAATCTGCTTTCCACACCCATCCTCTACATCAAGTGGCTTTACAGTTCAATCTCCATAACTTTTAATTTGTTATCCTCAGTTCCTCTTCAAATCCCTTTCCATAAATAAGCTTTCCTATAATTTGCTACATTCACAGCCACCATTTTACATGCTTACTCTATTGTTGCCATGACTGCCACTGATAATTCATTAATCTCTGATTATTTCCTTATATCACTGTCCAACACCGTCTTCCCTACATCTTTGGGGTCCTCACTGGGGAGGAAAAAATATCTCTTGCGTAACTAATGTCTGTCCTTACAAAATTCCCAACTTTTTAGCCTTTAGTCCAGAATTCATTCTGGCACTTCTCCAATTATCAATCTACTAAATCACATTCTATTTACAGACTCTGATGCCCTTGTCCCTATTAAAGTCACAATTCTCTTGTGCTGGTCATTTCCCCCAAAAAGTGGTAGGTTGTTGCTTTGATGTCCATGCATTAATAGTGGTTGTCCAATGAATTTTAGTAGGGGATTGGAGGATTTTGACTCAACATTGAAAGAGATGTCATCCTTCTTTGCCAGGTTGCTGAGGAATTTAGAATCAATCATGTTCTTTTGGCACTTTCGCTTTTGCCCTTTGCAATTGTGAAGATTGCAAAGGAGGGAGATTTTGACAAAGTAACCTTGGTATGCTAGAAAAGTACAATTTATAGCCAGTCATTATATACTTAGCCAAAGTGTATTGGTGGTACTAATGGATATTGTGTCCATTGGCAGGAGCACCTATCAAGGGAACCATGCTGTCCTAGATGATAAAATTGCTTGAGTGCTTTTGATGGGTGCAACTGGCAGTGAATGTGACATTGCTGACAATGGTGTCCGCAACCTTTCCCTACTCCAAGCCAAGGTGACTTGCCCATGTGGTGACCCCATAACATAATTGGCTTGGGACGCCACAGCAGTGATGATGTTGAAAGCCAAACAATGATAACAAGGCTTTCTCTTAAGTTGATGATTGTTCATCACTTATGAGGGCTGAATGTTGCCTACCATTTGTTAGTCATGATTGGATAGGCTGAGACTATGAAAATTGACCTCCAGCAATTACAAGGTTGGCGGCTCAGTGGTTAAATTTCTGGGCTAGTATCTGAACCAACCAGACAATCCAGAGATCCAATTTTAAATATCAATAGCAGCTACGAGATTTAATTTCAGTTAATGACTTGGAGTGTCATTAAAGACCCATCAATCTAACACCCATTGGTGTCTTTCAAGGGAGAAAATCTGTTATACTTACCTAGTCTGGCCTGCATGTGACTGCAAACCCGCCTATATGATTGATTTATATGCCCTAACAAACCATTTAGGGGATGGGCAGTATATGCCAGCCTTGCCAGTAATGCCCAGGTGCTGAAGAATAAATTTTAAGGAAGACACTTTATTCTAATTTATTCAGTGACATAGCGCGGAGTAGGCCCTTCTGGCTCTTTGAGATACTCCCAACAAACCTGATTAGCCCTGACCTAACCTCGGGACAATTTACAATGACTAATTAACCTCTCCTATACTGTGGAAGGAAACCGGAACACTTGGGGAAAACCCACGCGTTCCACAGGGAGAATGTACAGACTCCTTATGGATGGTACCAGAATTGGAACACCCTACTCTGGAATGCCCCGAGCTGTAATAGTGTTGCACTAACCACTATGGTACTGTGGCACCCTTACTTTACCTTGCATAGGTTAGGTTTCCCCTTCATCAAAAGTCAGACTTCCTTTTAATTCCCATTGATGCCTTCTCTTTGAAATGTTGCTTTAATGTAGAGGGACATTTTCCTCATTTATCTCCAGCCTTCATCTCCTGTACAAGTTAGGCCAAGTCTTTGATGAGATCGAACACTAGTATTTTGGTAGAATGCAAATTGGTGAGTGGCTATTGCTCAATTGGATGGAGTTTGATAGGACATTGGAGTCAGAGATGTACAACACAGAAGCAGGCCCTTTGGCCCATCTAGTCATGCCAAAACCATTTAGGCTCCCATCAACCTGCACTGGGACCGTAGCGCTCCATACCCCTACTATACAACTTCAGTATAATGTCCCATCTCCTGTACTCAATACATTGATTTATCAAGGCCAATGTACCAAAAACTTTTTTTTACAACCCTATCTACGCATGACACCATTTTCAATGAATTGTGAACCTGTATTCCCAGATCCCTTTGTTTTACCATACTCCTCAGTGCCCTACCATTCACTGTGCAAGACCTACCTTAGTTGGTCCTACCGAAGTGCAAAACTTCGCACTTGTCTACATTAAATTTCATCTGCCATTTTTGAGCCCATTTTTTAGCTGATGCAGATCTCTCTGCAAGCCATGACAGCCTTCCTCACTTTGCACAACACCTCTGATCTTGGTGTCATCCACAAATTTGCTGATCATCCAGATCATTGATATAGATGACAATCAACAAAAGACCCAGCGGGGGACGTCACATGATGACGTAGGATCGAGACGTAGAAATCCAGCTCTCCCGTAAAAAACCAGTAAAATAATATTTAAGTGAAGAAAGGTTAGTAAATACCTTTTAAAAATTAATTATAAACTACTCAGGATTGTCTTAAGATATGCCTCCTAAACAGAAGCAGAAGAAAACTACTACTTTGAAGACAACACAAGTTGGAAAAGAATCAAGGCCGGCCGCCATGAAAGAGCCTTGGGCTCAAGTGCAATTTACCTCTGGCGATACAGAACAGGAAACTGCGGCAATATCAACCGTTTCAAAAAAAAAAGAGCAACAGGAATTGCGCATGTGTGAAGGAAGGGGCATGCGCAAATACGAGCAACCTAAACTACAAATCCCAGCTATGATCGGAACTGAAAGTGAATATGAGGTGGAATCAGATTCTCTGGATAAATCAGACGAAGATGAAGAGACAAACAAAGAAGAGCACCAGGAAGAGGTTGGAGGTGATATTGAAGACATAAACAAAACTTTGGTGCAAATAATGCATAAATTAAAAGCATTAAAAGTAATTAAAAAAGATATTAACAATATGAAGAGTATGTTTGATAAAATGATGAAAAGACAGGACAAAATGGACAAGAAAATTAAAAACTTGGAAGAAACAACCAGAGACACTATTGATAGAGTGAATAAAATGGAAGATAATATTTCTGCCTGGACATCAGAAAGAAAACGGTTGTTGGAAAAAGTGGATGTACTTGAAAATTTTAGCAGACAAAATAATATTAAGATTTGTTGGACTTGAAGGTATTAGAGGGAGAGGATCCAATAAATTTTTTTCAAAAATGGATTCCGGAAATTTTGGAAATGGAAGAAGGAACCCAGTTAATTGAAATTGAAAGGGCTCACGGAGCCTTAAGACCAAGACCTCAAGTTGATCAAAACCCACGATCAATCTTGATAAAATGCTTAAGATATCAAGATAAAGAAAAGATCCTGAAGGCGGCTGCCCAACGTGCCAGAAAGAGAAACGGGCCATTGATGATAGAAGGGAAAACAGTTCTTTTCTATCCTGATATAAGTTATGACCTTTTGAAGAGAAAGAAGGAATTTAACCCAGCGAAAAAAGTTTTATGGGAAAAAGGTTATAAATTTATGTTGCGCCACCCGGCAACCCTGATAATTTTTTTGGATGACTGAAAAAGAAGATTTTTTACTGATTATCAGGATGCGGAAGAATTTGCACAAGAACGCCCAAATATTCGCTAACCACAGCCAAAGATTTAAAAGTGAAACTGATTAAAGATGAAGACAGGGACAGTGAATGGAGTTGATGGATGTTTAAGGACAGAAGAATATTAAAATATATTCTTAATTATATGATACAGGGGGAGAAAGGTAAATATTTGAGAAATATTAATTGAGGGTAGTGATATTATTTTTTCCTTTCTTATATAGTTTTTTATGTTACGGGGGAGCTGGGGGAACTTCGGATCAATTGCTACGGGACTCACGTGTGTATCATGGCGATTGCCATGACCCGTACAATGGAGGGGGGTAATGTGGTTTTTTTTATTCACAATGTTAGTAGGGGGGTATTTTGTTATTTTTTTCTTTATAATCTATTTTTCTTTTTCTTTCTTTGCCTGGACAATCGGGGGGGAGACACATAGCAACATGGAGAATTTTAAAAAGATTCCCCAAGGTACTACGAAAGTTGTAAGGTTAGGTATTACTATAGATTGGAGTAACCCTGTTAAAAATAATGACTAATTTACTGAATTTTTAAAATTTTAATGTTAATGGGCTTAATGGACCGGTGAAAAGAAAAAGAATTTTAACATACATTAAGAAAATGAAAATTGATATAGCTTTTTTACAAGAAACACACTTAACAGAGATAGAACATCAGAAATTAAAGAGAAATTGGGTCGGATATGTTATTGCAGCTTCATTTAATTCAAAGTGAGGGGAGTTGCAATTTTGGTTAATAAAACTTTACCAATTAAAATACAAAATGTATTAATTGATTCTGCAGGGAGATATGTAATTATACATTGTCAAATTTTTTCAGAACTATGGACTCTTATGAATATTTATGCACCAAATGAAAATGATGTAAAATTTATGCAAGAGGCCTTTTTGAATTTGGCTGACACACATGACAAAATATTAATAGGTGGAGATTTTAATTTTTGTCTAGACCCAGTTTTAGATAGATCAACAAAGGTTGTTACAAAATCAAAAGTAGCAAAATTAACTTTATCATTGATGAAAGATTTAAATTTGATTGATATATGGAGAAGAATTAATCCAAAAGAAAGAGATTACTCATTTTATTCAAATAGACATAAAACTTATTCAAGGATAGATTTTTTCCTATTATCAACGAATTTTCAAGATAATGAAAAATATGGAATATAAAGCAAGAGTATTGTCAGATCATTCCCCCTTGACAATGACAATGATGGATAAAGAGGAATCGATTTACAGATGGAGATTTAATTCAATATTATTAAAATGTCAAGATTTTTGTGATTTCATGAAAAAGCAGATTCAGTTTTTTTAGATACAAATTTACATTCAGTTGATGATAAATTTATAGTATGGGAAGCAATGAAGGCATATTTGAGAGGCCAGATAATAAGTTATATTTCTAAAATTAAGAAGGAATATATGGTAGAAATAGATCAATTGGAAAAAGAGATTACAAAATTAGAAAAAGAATCTCAAAGATATATGACAGAAGAAAAACGAAGACAACTTGTTAACAAGAAGCTACAATATAATACACTTCAGACATATCGAACAGAAAAAGCAATTATGAGAACTAAACAGAGATATTACGAACTAGGTGAAAGATCACACTAGATTCTTGCTTGGCAGTTAAAAACAGACCAGATTTCCAAAACGATAAATGCAATTAGAACAAGTGTAAATAAAATTACTTATAAACCTTTAGAAATTAATGAAACTTTTAAGAATTTTTATTCTGAACTGTATCAATCAGAATCACAAAATGATAATGTTGAGATAGAAAGGTTTTTATCACAAATAACTCTTCCAAAATTGAATTCGGAAGAACAGAAGGGATTAGATATGCCTTTTACATTCAGAGGTCTAAGAAGCTCTAGGATCACTTCAGAGTAATAAATCCCCAGGAGAAGATGGTTTTCCGCCCGAATTTTATAAAAAGTTTAAAGATTTACTAATTCCTCCTTTTATGGAGTTAATATACCAAGCGGAAAGAACGCATAAATTTCAGAATCTTTTTCGACAGCTATTTTAATAGTATTGCTAAAACAAGATAGAGATCTTTTAAAACCAACATCATATAGACCTATTTCTTTGTTGAAAATAGACAATCAAATAATAGCAAAAATTTTATCTAATAGATTATCTAAATACTTACCAAAATTAATACATATGGATCAAACAGGATTTATCAAAAATAGACAATCGGCAGATAATGTAACTCGGTTACTTAGCATAATTCATTTGGCACAAAAGAGGGAGGAAATGAGTGTGGCAGTCCCTTAGATGCAGAAAAAGTATTTGATAGATTGGAATGGGATTTTTTATTTAAGGTATTGGAAAAATATGGATTAGGAGTATCTTTTATAAAATGGATTAAAACCTTAAATACTAATCCCAAAGCTAAAGTAGTGACAAATGGTCAAATTTCAACATCATTTCAGTTAACAAGGTCAACTAGACAAGGCTGTCCATTATCACCTGCTTTATTTGTGTTGGCGATAGAACCATTAGCTGAATTAATTAGAACGGACCCAGATGATATGGGTTTCAGAGTTAGCCAGGAAGAATATAAGATTAATTTATTTGCTGACTATGTTTTGCTTTATTTAACAAACCCATTGTATTCGCTGCGTAAATTATCTTCTAGATTGGAAGAATATGGAAAAGTATCAGGCTACAAAATAAATTGGGATAAAAGTGAAATTCTACCCCTTACTAAAGGAGATTATAGTCAATGTCGACTAATAACTCAATTTAGATGGCCGATAAATGGTATAAAATATTTAGGTATCAGAGTTGATAATGATATAAAGAATTTATATAAATTAAATTATTTACCATTATTGAAAAAAATTCAAGAAGATCTTGATAAATGGATGACGTTACCAATAACATTAATAGGCAGAGTAAATGCTGTAAAAATGAATATATTCTCTAGATTACAATATTTATTCCAAACACTACCAATACAATTACCGCAGAAGTTTTTTCAAGAGTTAAATAAATGTGTGAGGAAGTTCCTTTGGAAAGGTAAGATGTCAAGAATATCGTTGGAAAAATTGACATGGAAATTTGACCTAGGAGGGTTATAACTTCCAAACTTTTAAGAATTATTATAAAGCAAATCAACTTAGATTTATTGCATCTTTTTTTGATGAAGATAAACCGGCATGGATTAGAATAGAATTAAATAAAATAGGAGAAAATATACCAGAAGATTTTATATATAAGTGGGAATCTAAATGGATACGGGAAAAGAAAGAATCTCCTATATTAAAGCATTTGATTGATTTATGGGATAAGATAAATGTTGATGATGAGATAAAGAAATCTCTATTAGCAAAGAGACCTTTAATTCAAAATAAACTTATTCCTTTTACAATGGATAACCAACTTTTATACAATTGGTTTCAAAAAGGGATTAGATATATAGGAGATTGTTTTGGAGGTATATTAATGTCATTTGATCAATTAAGGAATAAATACAAAATATCAAACAACATTCTTTTTTGTTATTTCCAATTAAGGGCTTATTTAAGAGACAAATTGGGTCAAACAATGTTATTGCTGAAACCTAATGAAATAGAAACTTTAATTCATAAAGGAAAAATTAAAAAAATTATTTCTTGTATGTATAGTTTGATTCAAAAACAGGCAATTAAACAAGGAATTCATAAGTCAAGACAAAAATGGGAAACTGATTTGAATATTAAAATTGAAGAAACAAGTTGGTCAAGACTGTCTTGACAGTATGACAAATACAATAAATGTCCGATTAAGATTAGTGCAATATAATTTTTTACATCAATTATATATTACACCACAAAAAATAAATAAATTAAACCCAAATTTATCTGATCAATGTTTCTGATGTAATCAAGAAATTGGAACTTTTTTACACTCTACTTGGTCTTGTTTTAAAATTCAACCTTTTTGGACAAATTTAAGAATTTTATTGGAACAAATTATTAGAACACAACTTCCACATAATCCAACATTATTTTTACTAGGCGATATTGAAGGGATAAAACCAAAATCCAAACTGAATAAATATCAGAAAGAATTCATAAAAATTGCATTGGCAGTAGCCAAAAAGGCTATTGCAGTTACTTGGAAAGCGGATTCATACTTAAGTATAGATCATTGGAAGAATGAAATTTTTAGCTGCATTCCACTTGAAAAAATTACTTATAATTTAAGAGATAAATATGAAATATTTCTGAAAATTTGGCGCCCTTATTTACAAAAGATAGGATTAAATATATAGGTGCTCAGAAGATAAAATTATTGGTTATCTGGGGAAATAAATAAATATATATACAAAAGCTATTATGAACTCCATGGAGCATGTGGGGATCTTCCGATATCCAGGCATTCTTTCTTTTTTCTTCTCTTTCTATAGGGATATGTTAGGGGGGAGGGGGGAAGGGTTGATAATTTTTTATTTTTTTTATAATTTTTTTTTCTTTCTGTAACCTATTTGAAAATTCAATTAAAAAAAACAAAAGACCCAGCACCGATCCCTGAACACACCACTGGTCACAGGCCTCCAGTCAGAGAGGAAACCTTCTACTGCCACTCTCGGCACCAAGCCAATGTCTAATCCAGTTTGCTACCTCATTCTGAATGCCGAGTGACTGAACCTTCTCAATCAGCCTCTCGTGCAGGACCTTGTCAAGTGCTTTACTAAAGTCCATAGAGACAATATCCACTGCCTTGCCTTCATCCACTTTCTTGGTAACCGCCTTGAAAAACTCTAAGGTTGGTTAGACGTGATTTACCACGCACAGAGCTTTGCTGACTATCCTCAATCAGTCCATGTCTATCCAAATACTTATATATTTGGTGCCTTAGAATGCCTTCCAATAACTTTCCCACAACTGATGTCAGATTCACCAGCTTATAAGTTCCTGGTTTATGTTTAGAGCCTTTTTTAAACAATGGGTCAACATTGGCTATCCTCCAATCCTCTAGTACCTTATCCTGACGCTAAAGATGATTTAATTATCTCTACTAGGGCCCTGGCAATTTCTGTACTTGCCTTCCTTAGGGTCCGAGGGAACACTTTCACAGGCCCTGGGTATTTGCCTCGGTAGTAAACATCTCCTCCTCTGTAATCTGTACAGGGTCCATGAAGTTGATGCCGCTTTGTCTCGCTTCTATGGACTCGCTCTGTCTGAGTAAATACAGATGCAAAGAATTAATTTAAAATCTCCCCCATCTGTTTTAGCTCCTCACATGGATTACCATTCTGGTCTTCCAGGGGACCTATTTTGTCCCTAGCAATCCTTTTGCTATTAATATACCTGTAGAATCCCTTGGGATTCTCCTTCACCTTGTCTGCTAGAGCAACTTAATGCCTTCTTTTAGCCCTCCTGATTTCTTAAGTGTTCTCTTGTATTCCTTGTATTCCATAAGCACCTCATTTGTTCCTACCTGTCTGTACCTGCACCTCCTTTTTGCTCTTATCTCTTGAAAACTAAGGATCCTAACACTTGTTATCTTTACCTTTTATTCTGACAGGCATTTAGAAGCTTTGTACTCTGAATTTTTTTGTTGAAGAGCTCGCACTTTCCAAGTACACCTTTGCCAGAGAAACAGCCTGTCCCAATCCAAACGCACAAAACGCTAGAGGAATTTGGAAGGCCAGGCAACATCTATGGGGTGGGGGGGGGGGGGGGGGGGGGAGGGGGAGGAGTGCAGTCTCTAATTTAGAATGTCAACCCACAGACTAAACCTATCTTTTTGCATATTTACTTTGAAGCTAATGGCATTGTGCTCATTAGATGCAAAGTGCCCCCATACTCAAACTTCTGTCACGTGCGCTGTCTCATTCCCTAATAGCAGATCAAGTATTGCACTCTGTCTCGTTAGGACTTCTACATACTGATAAAGGAAACTTTCCAGAATACATTTCTCAACATCTATCCTATCCAACCCTTTTGCAGTATGGTAGTCCCAATCAATATATGGAAAAGTTAAAATCACCTCCTATCACAATCTTCTGTTTCTTGCAACAGTCTGCATCTCTTTAACAAATTTGTTCCTTTAAATTATAATAATATTTATTAATATATAATAATATTATTATAATAGTTATATTATAAATCCCTAGGACTGTTGGGTGGTCTGTAATATAGCCCAATTAACATGGTCAAACCTTTCTTATTTCTCAGTTCCACTGATAACGCCTCACTAGTCGAGTTCTCCAGTTTGTCCTGACGGAGCACTGAAGTGACATTTTCCCTGACTAGTAACGCCACCCCTCCTCCTCTAATCCTTCCCACTCTGTCACATCTAAAACAATAGAACCCCACAATACTGAGTTGCCAATCCTGCCCCTCCTGCAACAAAGTCATAATTGTAAATGTTAATCCATGCCCTGAGCTCATCCGCCTGTCCTACGACACTTCTTGTGTTGAAATGTACGCAGCTCAGGATACTAGTTGTACAATGCTCAACCTTTTGATTCTTGACTTTGTCTGAGGTCTTACCAACATCTGCCTCCACAACCTCTCCACTAACTGTTCTGGCACTCTGGTTCCCATCCCTATCAACTCTAGTTTAAACCCCACCATGCAGCATTAACAAACCTTCCCACTAGGATATTAGTACCCCTCTAGTTCATGTGCAAACCACCCCTTCTGTACAAGTCCCACTTTCCCTGGAAGAGAGCCCAATGATCCAAAAATCTTATGTGGCTTCCCTCCTACACCAACTCCTCAGCCATGTGTTAAACTGTATAATCTTCCTAGTTCTAGCCTCACTAGCACGTGATACAGGTAGCAATCCTGAGATCACATCCCTGGAGGTCCTGCCCTCAACTTAGCACCTAACTCCCTGAACTCCCTTTGCAGAACCTTGACACTCTTCCTACCCATATCATCGGTATGGATGTGGAACACAACCTCTGGCTGTTCACCCTCCCACTTAAGAATGCCGAGGACTCAATCCAAGATGTCCTGGACCCTGGCACCTGAGAGGCAACATACCATTTGGGAATCTCGTTCTCACCCATAGAACCTCCTGTCCATTCCCCTAACTGATGAATCCCTATCATCACAGTGTTCCTCTTCTCCCCTGTATCCCTTCTAAATCACAGAGCCAGGCTCAGCACCACTTCCCCCTACCCCCCATATATATTAAAAGAACATTATCCAAAGTGGTATATCTGTTGTTGAGGGGGGTGGCCACAGGGGTACTCTGCTCTGGCTGTTTAACCCTCTTCCCATCCTGACTGACACCCAGTTTCCTGTGTCCTGCACCTTGGGTGTAATTACCTCTCTACCTGTCCTATCTATCACCCCTTCAGCCTCCAGAATGATCTGGAGTTCATCCAGTTCCAACTCCAATTCCTTAATGCAGATTGTTAGAAGCTGCAGCTGGATGCACTTCTTCAGTTGTAGTCTCCAGGGATACTGTAGGTCTCCCTACCTTCCCACATCTCACAAGTGGGGCATTCAACTCTCCTGTCTGGCATCTTTATATGTGCTCAGCTCAGACAGTAGAGAAGGGATAGAGCGAAAGAACTTTACCTAGAGCTTTGCTTTTTTTTTGCTTTCTCTGACTGAAGCCTCGAAAAGCTAAAGCCTCAAGATCACCACTGACTGTCCACTCTAAGCCTCTGGATCAGCATTCTTACTCTGTCCACTCTGATGATGGCCACTGTGTTTGCCGCTGCCTTTTAATTTGCTCTTGCTAATCAATCTCAAATGCAGATTGGTCACTGGTCAGAGCTCTATTTATGCTGCTGTAATCCAACGCTACCTTTTTCTACTTGGTCAGTGGACGTGATTGAAATCCCCTTCTCTCAAACTTCTGACGTCCGGATTGATTGCTGGTCAGAGCTCAGTTTACAGGGATAAGTTTTCTCTTGGCTTTTCTGAGGATAAGATGTACCAGAGCAATAATCATTATTATTGAGTAGATATCAGTGTCAGCACTGCACCAGAAGAGCTTGGCTAATAGCATAGAACTCCAGTACGCAAGTCATCAGCACTTGAAGTTCATTTTGGTTGTAAGACATTTTGTGTAGATATCAAGACTTGGGACTCATAAGACTGCAGTATTTCTCTTGATGCTAATGCATTCTCCTTGATGTTTATATATGATCTCTAACACTTCTTTTGTATATGTTTACTGGGTTTTCTTTTCATCAATTTAATAAGCAGACTCGAATATAATAGTTGGCATTAGCACCTTACCCTGCTACTGATTTCAATGCCAGCACGGATCAGAACTTTCAGTGTCACCCTGTAAATCTGTACTTTATGCTCTGATCCATTCATCTGAAGTTGATTATCAATTCTCTCAGAAAGACTGCACTTTGGAAGGGAATATCACCTATTTGTGGCTTCAGAGGGGATCTGAATAGAAACATAGAAAACCTACAGCACAATACAGGCCCTTCAGCCCACAAGATTGTGCCAAACATGTCCCTACCCTAGAAATTATTAGGCTTACCTATAGCCCTCTATTTTTCTAAGCTCCATGTACCTATCCAAAAGTCTCTTAAAAGACCCTGTCGTATCTGCCTCCACCACCTTTTCTGGCAGCCCATTCCACGCACTCACCACTCTCTGCGTAAAAAAACTTACCCCTGACATCTCCTCTGTACCTGCTCCCCAGCACCTTAAACCTGTGTCCTCTTGTGGCAACTATTTCAGCCCTGGGGAAAATGCCTCTGACTATCCACACGATCAACGCCTCTCAACATCTTATACACCTTTATCAGGTCACCTCTCATCCTCCATCGCTCCAAGGAGTAAAGGCCAAGTTCACTCAACCTATCCCCATAAGACATGCTCCCCAATCCAGGCAAAATTTCTCAGTAACTTATTAAATAATCTGCAAATTAGAAATACAATTAATTGCGCTTGATGAGGTAAGAAAAGATCGTTATAAATCATGTATATGTTGGCTATACAAGATGTGTTAGAGGTATACAAGATATTAAGAGGAATAGATAGAGTGGACAGACTGCGCCTCTTCCCCAGGGCACCACTGCTCAGTACAAAAGGACATGGCTTTAAGGTAAGGGGTGGGAAGTTCAAGGGGGATATTAGAGGAAGGTTTTTTTACTCAGAGAGTGGTTGGTGCGTGGAATGCACTGCCTGAGTCAGTGGTGGAGGCAAATACACTAGTGAAATTTAAGAGACTACTAGACAGGTATATGGAGGAATTTAAGGTGGGGGGGGGGATATATGGGAGGCAGGGTTTAAGGGTCAGCACAACCTTGTGGGCCGAAGGGCCTGTACTATTCTATGTTCTATGGCTATATATCAGATTTTCAGCTATCCTGACCAACATTGCACCCCTTTTCAAAAAGGATGACCTACTTAACAATAGACTTGGCAATCACAAAATTGCTTGAGCCTGCCATACCAAAATAAAGATCGAGTTAACCTGGAATGATTTGAGGCAGGCAGCATGGATCTTAAGAGGACCAAGTTATTTTTCGTGGAACCTTTAAAGGAAATTATGAAGTGTTAAAGTAAAGGAAATGTAGTGGCAATTGCGTCTGTGAATTTCACAGCCTTGTGTGCAGGTAGATTTTGTGATAGAGGCTGTGGCAACATGGATCAAAAATTAGTTGATTTGAAAAGGGGAGTTGACTAGGATACTTTTTATGAATGTGGAAGAGATGAACATTATTAACTACCAGTGGACCATTGCTATTTCTAGCTAATGTAAATGAAGTCATTCTTGCATATGCAATTGGTTTTTCCAAACATTAGTACCCACACTTGTATGGTACTTTAAAAAAAAATCACTCAGGAAAAAGGATGAAAATGTGTTATGGTGGATTTAAATTTCATTGTAAGGCAAGGCCATGGATATTTACCAGCAGACTGATCTGATGATTAGCATCTAGTTTAGGTAATAGCAGTTACTGCTGTTCCTTGATGTTTGGCTCAACGAATACATGGTGAGGTCTGAAGCCAACTGCTGGATTCTCCAAGGAAGATCTTTGTCCTCTAGCTGGAGACAGCAGAACTGACTGAAGTTTTGTCACATTTGGGCAGGGTTGGACAGAAGTGTAGTGATGCTGTGCTTGCTGAGTTTCCCATTGCCTCCATTGCTCACCTCATTGCGTGATCTCTGGGTTTGAAGAATAGATGGTTGCCAGGTAACCCAGAGTGACTTTGACAGCTAGGTGGGCCTTCTGGCTGATTCAATGGCTTGTCAGCTACTGCCTGATTAAACAGGATCTTCCACCTCAACCTCTCCAAGATGCAGCTTCCTGCAGAGCCTGTATAGTTTGTCCACTTCTCATGGACTCTCCACCCACTGCCCTGATGTTCTGGCTGCCAGCATTGGCAAGGAAGATGTGGTGGCAGTGTATACCAGTGAGGTATGTAGGCAGCTGGCAGATCTGAGAAGGGTAAACAATAGGAAATGTTTAAGAACCTCTGATACTCTATCAACATTGGTAGCTACCATGGCCTGTGTGTAGTTAATTGTAAAGTAGGTAATCAGGGTTCAAATTCATGAGCAGAGTGGTGGATTTGAACAGGTAGGTTTCAGATGCAAAGAAATGTGACATTTTTGAATGGAAGAAATATAAATGAACTGTTAAATGTTTAAATAGAGAAGAAGAACAGAGACACTAGGACGCGGTGTACCAAATGCTGATCTTTCCCCCCCCCCCTGAAATAGATCTAATTTTAGCTTTTATAACTCAGGCACAAATAAATTAAAAGAATCATTAATCAAAAGAGTGGTTTAGCAGACCCTGACCTGCCCTACCCCAATCTCCCTCTGAAGTATTGAGGTATATACTGGATCAGAACTTGACTAGTTCCAGTGATTTTGCATGGTAGAACAGTCTTAAAAGAATATGCTCAGTCAAATATTTGATATCTTAACCCCCATTAGCTTTTAAAGAAATCTTTTGTTCCTATTTGATTGTGGAGATTGGACTTAACTGAAAAATTGGCCAACTTTCCTTGCAATAGGTAACTCAACGTTTTACGTCTTTCAAATGCGACCTTACTTTTGCAAAATAGTTAACTTATAAAAGATTTTAAATTAACATTTACAGCATATTGGTTTGTTATTTTGGATATCAGTTTGGTTTAAGGACCCTCTAGGTTTGCTATTCTCTATTCAAAACACAAATTCTGCATATGTACTGTCTACATCTCATTAAGAAGATACAATCTTTAGATAACAGCTGTGTTATTATCCATTTGTATTTTTCAAAAATTTGATTAATAACTTGTATATTTGTTTTGCATTTGCAAGCCACCTCCATGAGGTCTCACAATGTAACACTAACTTCAGGCTTTTTCAGTGGTGGCTGGACACAATATGCTGGAGAAAGTCAGTAAGTCAGGCAGCATCAGATGTTGCCTGACTTGCTGAGTTCCTTCAGCATCTGCAGAATTGCTTTTCATGATTTTCAGTGGTGGGGATTGGTGGTCATTATAGGGCCATGCCATTCAAATTACTAATCAACCAGCTGAAGAATGCTTTGGCAAAGACATAGAGCAGATTGCCTCATACCCTGCGGTGATGTTTTTGAAGGCAATTTGCACTTGATCCAAAAAGATTAATGGTAACTTATGGGGGGATAAACAATGCACACCATTACTTAAAAGAAAATAAGTATTGGTCTGACTTCTAATATTTTTGATTATTGTGCAGAGATGATGATGATGACATTAACCTTGTGTTTCTTTTTTTTTTTCCAATACTTTATCTGTGTTGTTGGCTTTCTTAGCCCTTGCCATCTTTGCAGCCCTCTGCACAGCCAATCCAGTATTCTGCGACCTCTTGTCCCCAAGTTCTCCTGCCAGTCTCGCCTCCCCAGCAGTACACTATGGTACATGTTATTAGTTCTGTATGTTTAGTTTTGCCTGCGTGTGTCAATTTGCATGTTTCTCTGTGCTGTCATTAAGTCTTTCACAAACAGTATTATGGTTGAATGTGTTAAGAATACCATTGGATCAGAAGGAAGTGTTTGGGTATATAATGGCCTCTGCCATCTGCTTCCAGTGATAAACAGAAGCAGTGATAGGACCAGTAGACCTTCTCTGAGAAAGTTGGTTTCCATTTTTTTTTATGCCTGTGATGTTTTAGTGGGAAAAGAGACATGAACGTCCTTATCCAAATTAATTGCTGCCTTCACATGGGGGAAATGTTTATATGAAATTCTACAAAATTAGTAATGTTGTTTTTACCTGCTGAGATGCAATGTGGCAAAAAGGACCTGTGCTGCTTTCATCACTGCTCGTTATCACAAGCCTACAATCTCCATTAATAATCTCTTGTTCTACTAATTGATATTGCAGACCATATAAATACATCATTAATGAATCAGCATTTGCATTGCTGAAACGAATTTACCAGTAATTCTGACTTTGCAGCTGTTCAGATATGCTCTGGTTGAAATCTCACACTGTCATATTGGATAACTGTTCTGACCATCATGGTATTTGGTCACATAGACCCTGTGTGTATTAATTACTCTGAGCTAAGCTAATCTTTACCAGGCCTAAATTTGTAGGAATAGATTCAACATCCTGAACTGGGAAGGGGAAAAATTGACACGGCTTCCTGCCTTGGATGACAATCCTAAGTGCTGGAAACCATGTGGATGCTTAATCAGAATAGTAATGTAAATGCAGCCCAACCCATCATTCTTTAACTTGTTACATAGAATGTAGAACTTGTAACTCCAACGTCCTCTATACAGTCCTACTCAAAGACAGCCACTTGAGTGAGGTATTGTAGTATGACTTAACAGCTTCTTCAAAAGAGATATATAGTTCTACACACTTGACTTTTGTAGTGATTTTGTTTTTTCTTAAACATTAATGATAATTTTTCAAAATCTCAATGTCACTAATCAAATTGTGCATCAAATGCATAAAAATACATTTACAGAATAGTCACATGGAAAATGTAGAATAAATAACAAGCAACAACAAGTATAGTGGTTTGCAGATATCTTTCAGCATCTTGCCACCAACCTGTGGGTTTATTATTGGGAGGAGGTGCGAAACTCTGCCGAGGGACCCAGGGCATTTATTTAATACATAGCATGCCCAAGTTAAAAATAAAAGTTTATAAGTTACAGTTTCATGGGAATAATAAAACAGACGTATGCTGTTTAGAATGCAAACATTTATACATTATTGGCATATCCCGAATTAGAATCTGAAACTGCCTCTCAAACTAATTTGCTGTGCCTGTGCTCTAAATTCAGTAAATAGCAATCAGGTGACCCAGATATAGTAGTCAGGTGATGGTACTATTGTTTGTTTAATATGATCTCATTCAGTCACTGAAGTTCTAATCAGATTGCCGGATGAGTAAAAGTAAACCCTGATGAACCACTCACAGGTGATATCTGTCTAAAATAAAAATAACTCTTTATCATTTAATCCAAATCAGAAAGATGGGTTATGAGTTGTGAAACTGTTGTACACAGAACTGGGTTAGTCAGTAGCCTCTCACTTTACAACCGAGATCGGAGTTCAGATCCAGGCCACACTAATGGGTTTAAAAGAATCTTTTTATATGTAAGAGTATTACGTGAAATGACTGAGCTGTCTTTATCTTGCCTGCATATCAACCCTAATGCAGTACCAAAATATAATTTTGATTGGGCATAATGGTGGTTATTGTGTCGAATAGAAAATAATGTAGGATGCACTGCCCGTGAAACATGGTTGTATGGTGACCAAATTAAAAACTTCAAGCAACTTTGCATTGAGTGTAGGAGTGAGAAGTTATGTTGTCGTTGTGTATGACATTGTGGCGGCAGCTGGAATATTGCCTCCAGTTTTGGTTACCCTATTATAGAAAGGATGACATTAAACTGGAGAGTAAAGAAGATTTGCTTGAATGTTGCCAGGACTCCAGGGCCTGAGTTATAGGAAGAGATTGGGCAGACTAGGACTTAATTCCTTGGTGTCTTGGAGACTCGGGGGTGACCCTATCAGAGTGTAAAAAATTATGAGGACCATAGATAGAGTGAATACACACGGTCTTTTTCCAGGGGAAAGGAAATCCATGGACATAGGTTAAGGCGAGAGGGAAAGTCTTAATAGGAACCTAAATTACAGCATTTTCACCCAGAAGGTGATGAATATATGGAACAAGCTGCCAGTGAGGCAGGTACAATAATAACATTTAAAAGACAGGCGCATAGATGGTAGGTTTAGAGCAGGAGTTCCCAGCTTTTTTTATGCCACAGACCAGTAACATTAAGCAAGGCGCCCAGCATGAACAAATTGGGTTGAAGGGTCTGTTTCTAAGATGTGGCCATCATTGGTAAGAGCAGTGGATGTAATGGAATTGGGTTTTCAAAAAGAATTTGTTAGGATGCTGCACAAAAACAGTTGTTACTTAAAATATGCACTCAAATTATTTGAAATAATTTTATTATTATGGATAGAGTATTGGCCAAAGGGTAAAAAAACCATAGGGGAAACATTGTTTCCCCTAAGTTAAAAGTCATGTGCTGCAAGAATCATTACTGGGAAATATAGCAAAATGAATAGCAACACAGTATAAATGAAGTGTTAAGGAACTAGTAAATTTTGGTATACACAGAACTCGAAGTACTGGTATGAGAAATACAGAAAAGTAACATGCAAGTGCACCAAGTAGTAAAAATGTGAATACAGTGGATTCCGGTTAATTGGGACACATTGGGACCAGTACATTTTGGCCCGAGTAATGTGGCTGTCCCAGTTAGCCGAAGTTTCATGAAAATCATTAAAAAGGTGTGTTTTTTTTTAAAAAAGACAAACAACTGAGTAAAAAAATTGTGTACTTAAATGAAATACAGGACAAATTAGGAAACTACCAATAACTCTCTGCGTAAAAAAAAAACCAACAAAAAAAAACTTACCCCTGACATCTCTTCTGTACCTACTTCCAAGCACCTTAAAACTATGCCCTCTTGTGCTAGCCATTTTAGCCCTGGGAAAAAGCCTCTGACTATCCACATGATCAATGCCTCTCATCATCTTATACACCTCTATCAGGTCACCTCTCATCCTCCGTCGCTCCAAGGAGAAAAGGCCGAGTTCACTCAGCCTATTCTCATAAGGCATGCTGCCCAATCCAGGAAACATCCTTGTAAATCTCCTCTGCACCCTTTCTATGGCTTCCATGTCCTTCCTGGAGTGAGGCGATCAGAACTGAGCACATACTCCAAGTGGGGTCTGACCAAGGTTCTATATAGCTGCAACATTACCTCTTGGCTCTTAAACTCATTCCCACGATTGATGAAGGCCAATGCAGTGTATGCCTTCTTAACCACAGAGTCAACCTGCATAGCAGCATTGAGTGTCCTGTGGACTCAGACCCCAAGATCCCTCTGATTCTCCAGACTGCCAAGAATCTTACCATTAATGCTATATTCTGCCATCATATTTGACCTACAAAAATGAACCACCTCACACTTATCTAGGTTGAACTCCATTTCCCACTTCTCAACCCAGTTTTGCATCCTATCAATGTCCTGCTGTAACCTGACAGCCCTCCACGCTATCCACAACACCTCCAACCTTTGTGTCATCAGCAAATTTACTAACCTAACCCTCCACTTCCTCATTCAGGTCATTTCTAAAAATCACGAAGAGTAGGGGTCCCGGAACAGATCCCTGAGGCATACCACTGGTTACTGACCTCCATGCAGAATATGATCCATCTACAACCACTCTTTGCCTTCTGTGGGCAAGCCACAAAGCAATATTCCCTTGGATCCCATGCCTCCTTACTTTCTCAGTAAGCCTTGTATGGGGTACCTTGTCAAATTCCTTGCTGAAGTCGATTTACACTACATCTACTGCTCTACCTTAATGTGCTTAGTCACAACCTCAAAAAATTCAATCAGGCTCTTAAGGCACGACCTGCCCTTGACAAAGCCATGCTGACTATTACTAATCATATTATACCTCTCCAAATATTCATAAATCCTGCCTCTCAGGATCTTCTCCATCAACTTACCAACCACTGAAGTAAGACTCACTGGTCTATAATTTCTTGGGCTATCTCTACTTCCCTTCTTGAATAAGGGAAGAACATATGCAAACCTCCAATCCTCCAGAACCTCTCCCGTCCCCATTGATGCAAAGATCATCACCAGAAGCTCAGCAATTTCCTCTCTTTCTTCCCACAGTAGCCTGGGGTACATCCTGTCCGGTCCCAGTGACTTATCCAACTTGATGCTTTCCAAAAACTCCAGCACATCCTCTTTCTTAATATTTATGTGCTCAAGCTTTTCAGTCTGCTGCAAGTCATCCCTACAATCGCCAAGATCCTTTTCCATAGTGAATACTGAAGCAAAGTATTAATTAAATACCTCTGCTATCTCCTCTGGTTCCATACACACTTTTCCACTGTCACACTTGATTGGTCCTATTCTCTTACACCTTATCCTCTTACTCTTCACATACTTGTAGAATGCCTTGGGGTTTTCCTTAATCCTGTCCACCAAACCTTCTCATGGCCCCTCTGGCTCTCCTAATTTCATTCTTAAGTTCCTTCTTGCTGGCCTTATAATCTTCTAGATCTCTATCATTACCTTTTTTTTAACCTTTCGTAAGTTCTTCTTGACTAGATTTACAACAGCCTTTGTAGCGGTTCCTGTACCCTACCATCCTTTCCCTGTCTCATTGGAACGTACCTATGCAGAACCCCACTCAAATATCCCCTGAACATTTGCCACATTTCTTCCCTACGTTTCTCTGAGGACATCTGTTTCCAATTTATGCTTCCAAGTTTTTGCCTGATAGCCTCATATTTCTCCTTACTTTAGATGACTGCGTCCTCCAAATCCTCATTTTCATTATATCATTCAGGATGATTGTCGATGCCTTAATTCTTTATAGTTCTAAAGTGTTGAAGTAGTGAAATTGTTTCATTTTCATTCCAGTCTGTTTCTGGAATATCCAAGCCTGAAGGCTTGAAACCACAATGAACAAAATAGTTCTGAATTGTCTTAATGCTTGTTTCTCACCAAGTATCAATGTCAAAAATCACTGTGTTTTGAACACATAAACACACAACTGACACTATTTTAAAACTGTTCACTCTAATCACAGTGTAGTGTCTATGGCTGTTCATCAACAGTCTCCTGTCCCAATTGGGCAGCATAGTATTC
Organism: Hemitrygon akajei; assembly: GCF_048418815.1. Lineage (NCBI taxonomy): Eukaryota > Metazoa > Chordata > Chondrichthyes > Myliobatiformes > Dasyatidae > Hemitrygon > Hemitrygon akajei. The sequence continues at coordinate 24,514,997 of NC_133141.1, read as the reverse complement.
CAAATAAATGGAGGGAATCCAGGTTATTCTCTCAATTATTGTTCTTTTTGTGTTGTCCCAAATGAGCAGTTGCTCCAATTAACCAATGGCCCAATTAATCAGAATCCACTGTATTATGCTGGCCATTATTGCAAAAGCCTTTGGGTGCAAGTATAAAGAAATCTGCTTTATTATAGAGTAGGTCTGGAGTACAAGTGTATAGATTTGGCCTGTGTACCCGAGGAAGGATGCTTGCCTTGGAAATGTATGGTCTAAATTTACTAAATTGGTTTCTAGGATGAGAAAACTGTCCAATAATGAGAGAGTAGGTGAGTAGAATTGCACTGATTAGAATTTGGAAAAGAAAGAGGATATCTAATCAAAAATTGTAAGTTGAGACACTGTTTCCCAAGTTTGGAGTGTCTCCAACTGTGGCGTAATTTTAGAATAAGAGAAACTGACCAGTTAGGACTGAAGTCAAGAGAAATTTCTTTGCCAAGTTTCACAATTCTATGAGTATTCTTTACCATAAAGGGCTATAATTACTTCATTGTTGAGTATGTTCAAGGCTAAGTGATAGCAGTTTGGACACCAGGAATAAAGGGATAATGGAATAAGATGGAATATGAGCTTGAGATGCAGGATGACTGCAACCCTTTTGAATCGGAGTACAGATGTGAAGGGCCCTTTGACCTACTCCCTATTTTTTTTTCCTCACTCTTACTCTATCCAGTTATATTTTCTTTCTCCAGGGATACTTGATGCCAATATTAGGTGTTGTCCACAGCATCACAAAGAGGAGGGAACTGATGATGAATTTGCCATGCTAATGTGCATGTTTAAATGTAGATTAAATTATCAGCACCACCATTTTTTGTTAATTTGTATACCTGTAGATAATTTCTCAAGGAATACTATTAATTGCATAAAAAAGGTACATGGAAAGTTCTTGTAACATGGGAGTTGATTCTTCAAGATAACATAAATTGGACAGGAATGAGTCTGATGTGAAATGATTTTGGCAATTTCTTTCTTCCAGCTTCTACAACAAAAATTGTCCTTGTGTTTCTCTTGCTCCCAGAGACCATAGTAAACCTGATGTGGGAACAAAGTGTATTACACTTAGGTGAGCAGTTTTGAGATTGCAGTGAAGTTCAAGGAGAGTTCCTCTGCTTCTAATCAGGCTAAAGCAAACAAGGTCTAAACTCTTATTATTGCCCTCCCTCATACTGGTAAGCAAGGAAAAGTTCATGAGTGTGCAATGCTCGCATTCAGATGAGAATTCTTAATAGCTTGCAGAGAATATCTAATGTTGCAATCAGCACTTTGCCAGAGTGTGCAACTGCATCACTTATTAACAAACACTTCATGAAGAGTACAGCTTTAACTTGCATATAATCACTCTTCAAATTTGGTAGCAATAGTTTGAGGCATAGGTGTAATTCTCTAGCATAGGTAGAATGAGGCCTAAAGGACAACAGTATAAAACTACATTGGGTCTCCTCGAGATAAGTGTTAATGGTGTAGTATTACTGGGCTCCCTTCAGACAACTGCACTGTTGGGATAGATAATAACACAAAGACTGCAGTCTATATCAACATAATTACCATGGCACAGGAGCAGAATTAGGCTGTTTGGCCCATCAAGTCTGCTCCGCCATTAGATCATGACTGATTATTATCTGTCTCATCCCCTTTCTCCTGCATTCCTGAAACCTTTGATGCCCTTACTAATCAAGAACCTATCAACCTCCACTTTAAATACCCCAGTGACTTGGCCTCCACAGCCATATGTGGCAATTAATTCATCAGATTCACCACCCTCTGGCTAAAGAAACTCCTCTTCATCTCTGGGATGTTCTATTTTGAGGCTGTGCACTCTGGTCCTAGACTCTCCCACAATTGGAAATGTCCTCTTCACAACTACTTTCTCTAGGCCTTTCAATATTCAGAATGTTTCAAGTTCAGGTTTAATTGTCATTCAATGATACACAAATACCTATGAATACATCCGAACCAGACAGCATTTACTCCAGGGCCAAGGTACAAAACATGGTGCCAACAGTCATGCATATACAATCATAGAAAACTGCAACACAGAAAGAGGCCCTTCGCCCCATCTAGTCATGCCAAACCATTCAAGCTGCCTAGTCACATCGACCTGCACACAACCCATAGCCCTCCATACTTCTACCACCAATATACCTATCCAAACTTCTCTGAAATGTTGAAATCTACCCCACATCTACCACTTGCACAAGCAGCTTGTTGCACACACTCACCACACTCTCAGTGACGATTCTCCTTATGTTCCTCTTAAACATTTCAAGTCTTACCCTTAATCCATGACCTCTCATTATAGTCTTAGTGTACCCAATCTTAGTGTAAAAAGCCTGCTTGCATTTACCCTATCTCTACCCCTCATAATTTTGTATAGCTCCATCAAATCTACGCTCAGTCTTCTGCGTTCTGGGGAATAAAGTTCTAACTTATTCAATCTTTTCTTATAACTCAGGTCCTTCGGTCCTTCAGTCCTTGCAACATCCTTGTAATTTTTCTCTGTACTCTTTCAGTAAGATTTAAACCTTTCTTGTAGGTATGTGACCAAAACTGCACACAATACTCCAAATTAGGCCTCACCAGCATGTTATACAACTTTAAACATAACATCCGAACTCCTGTACTCAATACTTGAGGCCAATGTGCCAAAAACGTTCCTTGTAACCCTTTCTAACTGTGACACTACTTTCAGTGAATTATGGATTTGTATTCCCAGATCCATTTGTTCTGCAGCACCCCTCAGTGCCCTACCTCTCACTATTTAAGACCTATCCTGGGTGGTCCTCCCAACTGTACTCAGTACTTTGATCTGTGAAGGCCAATATGTCAAAAGCTTTCTTTATGACCCTATCTCCTGTGACACCACGTTCAATGAATTCTGGACCTGTATTCCCATATCCCTTTGTTCTACTGCACTCCTCAGTGCCCTACCACTCACTATGCAAGACCTGCCCTTGTTGGTCCTTCCAAAGTGCAACACCTCACACGTGTCTCTGCATTAAATTTCATCTGTTATATTCAGCCAATTTTTCCAGCTGGTCCAGATCCTGCTACAAGCCATGATAGCTTTCCTCACTGTGCACTACACCTCCAATCTTGGTGTCATCCACAGATTTGCTGATCATCCAGATCATGGATATAGATGGCAATCAACAAAAGACCCAGCACTGGTCCTTGTGGCACACCGCTAATCACAGGTCTCCAGTCTGAGAGTCAACCTACTACCAATCTCTGGCTTCTCCCACAAAGCCAATATCTAATCCAATTTACTACATCGTTCTGAATGCTGAACCTTCTTGACCAACCTTCCATGCAGGACATTGTCAGGTGCCTTGGTGAAGTCTACATAGACAACATCCACTATCTTGCCTTCATCAACTTTCCTTGTAATTTACTCAAAAAATCTATTAGATTGGTTAGACATGACCTAATATGCACAAAGCCATGCTGACTATCCCTAATCAGTCGCTGTCTATCCAAATACTCGTATATCTGGTCCCTTAGAATACCTTAAAATAACTTTCTCACTATTGATTTCAGGCTTACTGACCTATAATTTCCTGGTTTATTCTTGGAGTTTTTCTTGAACAATATTAGCTCTCCTCCAATCCTCCGGTACCTCACCTGTTGCTAAGGATGATTTAAGTACCTCAGGTGCCCCTGCAATTTCTGCACTTGCCTCCCATGGGGTGGAAGAGAATACCTTGTCAGGCACTGAGATTTATCCACCCTAATTTGCCTTAAGACAGCAAACACCTCTTCCACAGTAATCTGTATTGGGTTCACAACCTCACTGTTGCTTTGCCTCACTTCTATGGAATACAGATGCAAAAATTCCATTTTAGATCTTTACCTTTTCTTTTGGTTCCATGCATAGATTACCATTTTGATCTTCTAGTGGACCAACTTTGTTCTTTCCAATCCTTTTGCTCTTAATATATCTTCAGAAGCCCTTGTGATTCTCCCTCACCTTGTCTGCTTGTCTCCTGATTTCTTTAAGTGTTCTCTTCCATTTCTTACCTCCAAAGTGGAGAAACTGTCGCTGCTTGGCCTTAACACTACCATGTGTTGCTGGATTCTGGATTTCTTGACAGAGAGACCACAGTCAGTCTGTGTTGGCAGGAACATCTCTGACTCAATCACACTGAGCACTGGATCCCCACAAGGCTGTGTGCTTAGCCCATTGCTGTTTACACTGCAAGGAGAACCTGATCATTAAATTTGCTGATGATACTGCAGTGGTGGGGCTCATCAGCAAAAATGATGAAACAATGTACAGGGAGGAGGTCAAACACCTAGAGAGCTGGTGCAGTGACAACAACTTGATGCTTAATGTCATCAAAACCAAGGAGATGATCGTCGATTTCAGACGGTCTCAGCCTGAGCACACACCCCTCAGCATCAACGGCTCCACAGTGGAGAGAGTGGAAAACATCAAGTTCCTTGGGGTGCAGATCTCGGGCAATCTCACCTGGTCAAGGAACACCACTGGGATTGTGAAACGAGCCCAACAGAGATTGCACTTTCTGAGGAAGCTTAAACAAGCATCACTCCCCACTAACATCTTAACTACATTCTACAGAGGCGTGGTTGAGAGTGTGCTGACCTTTTGCATCACAACCTGGTACTCCAGCTGCAGTGCTGCTGACAAAAAAGCCTTGCAGAGGGTGGTTAGGGGAGCAGAGAAGGTTATTGGGGTCTCCCTACCTTCTATCCAAGACCTCTTTCAGAGTCAATGCCTCCAGAAGACACAGTACATCATTAAAGACCCCTCACACCCTCTCCATGAACTGTTTGTTCTTCTGCCATCAGGTAAATGTTACAGGAGCATCAAAACTAAAACCACAAGGCTACTAAACAGCTTCCTCCCACAGGCAGTCAGACTGCTAAATAGCTGCTCTACCTGACTCTGCTTTGGACACTTTTAACTTGCACTGGACACTTCTAACTTGTTTTTAACTGACATGTGGCTGTTGTGTTTTACTATTTATTGTTATGTTTATTATTTAGTGTTGTGTTTGTTATGTTATGATTGCACTGCTCCTGGGAAACGCTGTCTCATTCTGCCCCGCAGAGCTGATGTACGGTTAGAATGACAATAAAGTTTTTGAATCTTGAATCTTGAAATACCTCATTTATTCCTACCTGCTATGCACCTCCTTTTTTTCCTTAATCAGGGCCTCAATATCTCTCAAACCAAGGTTCCCTAAACCTGTTATCCTTGATTTTTATTCTGACAGAATTATACAAACTCTGTACTCAAATTTCACTTTTGAAGGCCTCCTAATTACTAAGCACACCTTTGCCAGAAAACAGCCTGTCCCAATCCACACTTGCCAAATCCTTTCTGATACCATCACAATTGGCCTTTCCCCAATTTAGAATCTTAACCCGAGGACCAGACCTATCTTTTTCCATAATTACCTTGAAACTAATGCAAATGTTCCTCTACACAAACTTCTGTCACCTGTCCTGTCTCATTTCCTAATGGGAGATCAAGTATTATACACTCTCATGGGGACTTCTATGTACTGATTACATTTGATAAACTCTATCCGATTCAGCCCTTTTGCAGCTTGGTAGTCCCAGTCAATGTTTCTTGCCACAGCCTGCGTTCTCTCTACAAATTTGTTCCTTTAAATCCCACGGATTGTTGGGTGCTCTATGATATATCGACCCATTAAAGTGGTCAGACCTTCCTTATTCCTCAGTTCCACCCATAAAGCCTCACTAGTTGAGTTCTCCAGTCTGTCCTGCCTGAGCAATGCTGAGATATTTTCCTGGACTAGTAACTTCACCACCTCCTCCTTAATCCCTCCCGTTCTATCATGCCTAAAACAACGGAATCTCGAAATATCAAGCTGCCAGTCATGCCCTTCCTGCAACCAAGTCTCACTAATGGCTACAATATCATAATTCCAGGTGTTGTTCCATGCCCGGAGCTCATCTGCCTTTCCTACGATACTTTGTGCATTGAAATATACACAGTTCAAAACATTAGTCATACCATGCTCAACCTTTTGATTCCTGACTTTTGTCTGAGGTCTTAACAACATCTGTCACCACTGCAACCACTTGACTATCTGTTCTGGCACTCTGGTTCCCATCCCCCTGCAATCTAGTTTAATCCCCCCCCCCCCCCCCCCCAAAATCACCGGGCAGTATTAGCAAATATTCCAGTTAGTCCCACTCCAGTTTAAGTGCAAACTGTCTCTTCTGCACAGGTCCCACCTTACCTTCCCTGGAAGAGAGCCTAATGACCCAAAACTCTGAAGCCCTTCCTCCTACAGTTCAACATGTGTTAAACTGTATAATCTTCCTATTACTGGCCTCACTAGCACGTGCAATCACAACCCTTGAGATCCTGCCCTTTAACTTAACACCTAACCCCCTGAACTCCCTTTGCAGAATCTCATCACACTTCCTACCTATGTCATTGGTACCTACATGTGAAATACCCTCCCACTTAAGAATGGTGAGGACTCTATCCGAGATGCCCCAGACCCGGGGAGGCAACATATCATTGATGAATCTTGTTCTCATCCACAGAACCTCATTTCTGTACCCCTAACTAATGAATCTTCTATCATCACAGCTCGCTTCTTCTTCCCCCCCTTCTGAATCACAGAGACTCAATGCCAGAGACCTGACCACTGTGAATTTCCTCTGCTCAGTCATCCATCCCAACAATATCCAAAGTGGTATACCTGTTGTTAAGCAGGATGGCCATGTGTGCTCTGCAGTGGCAGTTTAACTCCTTTCACCCTCCTCACCATCATTCAGTTTTCCTGTGTCCTGCACTTTGGGGAGTGTAATTGCTTCTCTATATATCTTATGCATCACCCCTCAACCTCCCATGGTCTCTCATCTTGTTAAGCAGCCACATGTACAGCACCAGATCAAAGACCTCCTGAAAATCCAAGTAAAAGAAACATCCACTGATTCTCCTTTCTCTATCCTGCCTGTTATTTCCACAAAGAATTCCAATGGATTTATCAGGCAAGATTTCCCCTTAAGGAAACCATGCTGACTTTGGCCATTTTATTGTGTGCCTCCAAGCATCCTGAAACCTCATCCTTAATAATGGACTCTAACATCTTGCCAACCACTGAAGTCAGGAGTTTTCCAGTCCTCCAGAACCTTTCCAGAATCTGGGGATTTTTGAAAGATCATGACAAATGCCTCCATAATCTTTTCAGCTCCATCTTTTAGAAGAGGGTATAGTTCAACTGGTCTATGTGACATATCTGTCTTTGAACCATTCAGCTTCCCAAGCACCTTCTACTTACTTATAGGGATTACACTCACTTTGTCCCCAACACTTGAATTTCTGACTTGCTGCTGCTGCTGTTTCCACAGTAAGACTGATCCAAAATACTTAGTTTATCTGCCATTTATTTCCCCCCCATTATCAGTGGTCCAATGTCTGTGTCTGTCTTTCTTTCTTTCCTTCTTTCTTTATCAATCTTTTTATTAATTAAAAAAGTACATATGTATAAATAAGAGAATTATCTCAAATATCTATATTGATGACAATTCATATAAAAGGTAAAATAAACATCAAGATCATACATAGTATTAAGCTAATAGTATATAATAAAAATAAGATAATCAATTCTCCTCTTATCATTCTATGAAAAGAAGAAAAAGAAACTTTTATAATTTTTATATACATAAAAAACCCCACTAAAGAAAAAAAAAAGAGAAAAAAGGAACTGAGCAGCCCATACTGAGAGTAAAAACAGGAAAAAAGAGAAACTTTCTGATCAAATCCAAAGTTTTGAGAAAGTAACTGGAAGAGCAATAAATCAAACCATATGAAAATATTGAGTAAAAGGTTGCCAGGTTTCTTCAAATTTAAAGGATGTATCAAATGTCTGACTTCTTATTTTCTCTAAACTTAGGACATAATGGAGGTAAGCCAATAAAAAACAGTAGGTGGATTAGAGTCCTTCCGTTTAAGCAAAATGGCTCTCCTAGCCAATACAGTTGCAAAAGCTATCATCTGTTGAGTGGAAACAGGAATATACCCTGCTTCCGGTGGAGTGATCCCAAAAATTGCTGTAAATAAATTCGGTTGTAGGTCCAAATTCAAAACTATTGATGAAGTTTTAAAGACATCTTTCCAAAAAATATCTATCTTGATACAAGACCTCAATATTACATCTGTCGCAAATAGGATTAATATTGGGAAAGATACGGGCTAATTTATACTTCATCTATTTGTGCCCGATATACTACCTTGAACTGTATCAAGGAATGATGGGCACAAATAGATGAAGTATTTACCAAATGAAAAATTTTATCCCATTGATTATCTGAAAGTGACTCTTGAAATTCCAATTCCCACGCACCTTTAATTTTATCGTTTATCAGTCCTTTTTGAAATGGTTTAACCTGAAAAAGAGTATCTATCGTATTGGGTGAATAAGCAGAGGGAAAATTTGGAAGTAAACTACGTAAAAAAAAAAAAAATTCCTAATTTGTAAATATCTTTTAAAAAAGTGTGCATTAGATAAGTCATATTTGTCCACTAACTGAGTGAAAGACATTAAACAATCCCCCATAAACAAGTCTAAAAAAGTTATTCTTTTGGTTTTCCAAATTAAAAAGGTCTGATTGGAAATTGATGGTTTAAAAAAATAATTAATATGGATTTTACTAGAAAGAACAAAGTTATTAAACTCAAAAAATCTACGAAACTGAAACCAAATTCTTATGTATGTTAAATAATGGGTTTGAGGTCTCGACTACCAATCTTAGAAAGCAAAAAAGGAAGAGGAGCTCCCAGTAAAGAGGCCGTAGAATACCCCTTCACCGAGTTTTTCTGCAAATCCACCCATAAAGGGCAGTCATGTATGTCTGAATAATGAATCCAAAACGAAATATATCGAATATTAATTGCCCAGTAATACATTCTAAATTTTGGCAAAGCCATACCACCATGCTTTTTTAATTTCTGCAATAGAGGTTTACTCAATCTAGGATTTTTATTATTCCCAATATAAGTTAAAATTTTAGAGTCTATTCTATCAAAAACAGTTTAGGAACAAAGGAAGGGATTGCTTGGAATACATATAAGAACTTCGGTAACACTATCATTTTAATAGCATTAATTCGACCAATTAATGATAATGTCATAGAAGACCATTTAGAAAGTATTTGTTGCGTGTATTCAATTAATAGAAGAAAGTTATATTTATACAGGTCCTTAAAATTTTTGGTAATTTTAATACCAAGATAAGTAAAGTTATTTTTAGCAATGCTAAAAGGAATTTGATCATATTGATCCAAGTAGTTGTAGGAAAAACTCACTTTTGTGCAAATTTAATTTATATCCAGAAAAACTACTAAGTTCAGAAAATATAGATAACGTAGAAGGAATGGATTTCTTAGGATCTGAACTATAAACTAACAAGTCATCTGCATACAACGAAACCTTATGCACTTTATCTCCTCACTTAATCAACACGGACAACATTTTATTACCTTCTGTTGGTTTTTAAAAGCTTCCCAGTCCTCTCAGTTCCCACTAATTTTTGCTATATTGTATGTCTTCTCTTTTGTTGATGTGCTGTCTTGTCTTCCCCTGTCAGCCACAGTTGCTTGATCCACCCTTTAGAACACTACTTATTTGGGATGAGCTAATCCTGCATCTTTAGATTTATCCAATTTCAGATTTCAAACTGATTTCACCCTTTCAAACTGCAGGATGAATCCTATCGTAGTATAATCATTGTTTTGCTGGCTGGTGGTGTAGTGGGATCAGCACTAGACTTTGAGGCAAGTTGTCCAGAGTTTGAATCTGCACGGCTCCTTGAACGCTTTGCGTTCGTGCTGGGTTGAGTGTTGAGCTAGCAACTCGGCCTCATAAAAAACAGACAAAATGCTAAAGAAACAGCAAGGTTGCAGCCCGATGTGCCACAAGGCGTGGAGAGGAATAACAACAATGATCTTTGTCTACGAAGGGTTCCTTTACCTTAAGCTGTATAATCAAACCTAGTTCATTACACAACACTCAATCCAAAATTAGCTTATCCCTAATGGGCTCAACCACAAGCTGCTCAAAAAAAAGCCATCTCGTAGGCATTCTAGAAATTACTTCTCTTGGGATCAGGCATTAAACTGATTTTCCCATTCTACCTGCATATTGAAATCCCCAATGATTATTCCAACATTGCATTTTCGACATGCCTTTTCTATCCCTTGTTCTAATTTGTACCCCACATCCTAGCTCCAGTTCGGAAGCCTGTATGCAACTCCCATCAGTGACTTTTTACCTTTGCAGTTTTTTAACTCTACCCATAAGGATTCTAAATCTTCTGATTTTATGTTACTTCTATCAATTTGGTTTCTCTTTTCTTAAAAAAAATAAAGCCACCCCATCCCCTTTGCTCACCTGCCTGTCCTTTTGATACGATGTGTATCCTTGGATGTTAAACTCCCAGCTGCAAATTTCTTTTAAGTACAACTCTGATACCCACAACATCATACTTGTTGATTTTGAAATGCACTTCAAGATCATCTACCTTATTTTGTATACTGTGCATTCAATTATAACACCTTCAGTCCTGTATTCACCTTTTTCAATTTTGTCTCCATGTAGCCTCAAATGAAATTCTAATCACCCCTGAAACTAGGAAACCCGCATAATCACAGGGAGTTCAATGTATATTTATTATCAAAGTACATATATATGTCACCATATACTACACTGAGATTGATTTTCTTGCAGGCATTCACAGAACAAAGAAGTACAATAGAATCAATGAAAAACTACATAGAGACTGACAACCAGTGTGCAAAAGAAGGCAAACTGCAAATACAAAAAATATAATAATAAATATGTAAATAAATAATTCTCTGTTAACATGAGTTGTCGAGTCCTTGAAAGTGGGTCCATAGGTTGTGCAATCATTTCAGTGATGAGCTGAGTGAAGTTATCAATGCTGGTTCAGGAGTGTGATAGTTAAAGGGTAATAACTTCTTAATCTGGTGGTGTGGAGCCTAAGATTCTTATATCTCCTTTCTGATGGTAGTAGTGAGCAGTGTTAGTGATCCTTGATGATGGACCCCCACCCGGGAGATCGCACAATCACTCAGTTAGTACTGGATTGAACTCAGACTCCTGAACATGAGACAGCAGCATCACCTGCTGCGCTACTGTACTGTCCGCAATAAGGAAGTAAATCAAAGAAATCTGCTTAATTTCACAGGTCTTGATAGACTGTGCTATTCATGGCTTTCATCTTTTAGCTGCATCGATATGTCTGCATCATTCATATTAGAAATTCATCTTGGCTAAATAGCAATCCTTGGAAATCAATAGAGCTGAATAACAAGTAGAGCGTGTAACAGACTCTACAACTCATGTTCTCAATATTTATTACTTATTTTTTTTGTAATTGCAGTTTGTTGTCTATATACATTGCTTTCTTTTCCATCTTTGTGTGTAGTTTTCATTGATTCTATTGTATTTCTTTGTACCTACTGTAAATGCCTGGAAGAAAATTAATCTCATGAATGATATGCACACATTTTGATAACTTTACTTTGTACTATGAACATGAACTTGAACTATGAACTTGGAATTTTGACAATCATAATGCCACTCTGCACTTCCATGTGAGCCAATTATCCCTTTTTAATATATTCCAACAAATATTAAATTCATAATTGTAGACACTTGTTTACACTTCTTGTCCTTTAAGTATTGTGCAAATGCCAAAATTGTGGCTACTAATGTTTCTACCCCTTGTGGTTTCTTAGCTCCACTCCAACTGATACTTGTTCTTGATTTTCCAAGATCAGATCCTTTCTGTCCAGAGACTTTGTGATCATCCATCATCAGGCCTAAACCACTTTAATATCATGTCTATTTCTTCAAAAAGTTAAGTATTCTGGAATATATAATTCATAACTGTGCTCACTTTGCAACCAACTATCCATAATTGCTACGAGATTACTGTTAATTAATTACCTTATGATCAAAGCTACTTGCATTCAGCCAAAAAGCATTCAGTTTAGACTTGTAACCATTTTACCTACTGTCCTGACTGTAATTGGAGGTAAAGTCGAACATTTGTATGGTCTGTATTTTCTTGACAGTATTGTTGCCTATTTCAGTACGCTGAGTTACTTCCTTATGTTTTTCCTTAAGCATTCCACATTTACCTTTACAGTAATCTTTCGACCACTTCTCTCAACTGCTCCACCCTCCCCTCCCCCTTATAATTGCGCTAAATGCAGCGGATGCAGCACAGTTCTGGCAGCTCAAATTTGCATATCTGGGTAACCTCACAACTCAGAATGTCCCTCACTTGCCATTATTGTCAATCCAGGCAATCAACCCAGATTCAGTCAAAAGTTCAGAAGAACAAACTTGGATAAGGTGCCAGGTTCATGAAGGTGCAGCATAGGACATGTGCTAAATAGATTGTAATAGAGAGAGCCATGTGATCCTACAACCAACACATCAGGTCAAGGAATCTGTAAGAAGATCCTGTCCACATCAATGATGAGGCCCAGCATTTTGGCACTGGAGACAAGGTTGAAGCACTTGACATGTTTAACCAAAAGCCACATTCAACCAGAATTACTGAATAATGGTCTATCTCTGCACCCTCCTGAGATCCCCACTGTTACAAAAACAGACTCCAATTAATTCAATTAATTCCATCGATATCAAGAACCAGCTAAAAGCACTGGATACAGTAAAGGCTACAGGACCAGACAGCATCCCAGCTGTAGGACTGGAAACCTGAGCTCCAGAATTATCTGTACCTCTAGACAAGTTGTTCCAATGTAGTTATAGCTCAGGCATCTACCTGACAATGTGAGAAATTGCCCAGATACGTTCCGTTCATATAAAGCAACAGAAATCCAATGTGGCTCATTGACACCAAATTAGTGCACTCTTAGTCATCAAGAGAATGATGGAAGCTGTCATCAATAGTGCTATCAAGTAACACTTAACAATAACATGCCCAGTTTATGTTTTGCTGGGATCATTTGGCTCTGGAATGAGTGCTGCATTTGCAACTTGAAGCGTAACACCATCCAGAGCAAGGCAACCTGCTAGATTGGCTTATGACCCACCACCCTAAACGTTCACTCCCTCTGTCACCAGTGCACAGTATCTGCAAGCGTGAACCATCTACAAAGTAGACTGCAGTCTTTTCACCAGGCTACTGTGGCAGCTTGTTCCAAACCCAGAACCTGTAGCAGCAAGAAAGATGACGGCAGCAGTTGCGTGGGATCACCACCCCATCCGCAGGTTTCCCTCTAAGCTGCACATACTCATGACTTGGAGGTATGTGGCCACTGTTTCACTGTCCTTGGGTCTAAATCCTGGAACTCCCTCCTGAATAGTACCGTGAGAGCACCTTCACTTGAAGAATTGCAGCCATTCAAGGTGGTGGCACCGCTGTCTTCTCAAGGCCATTTAAAGATAGACCAATAAATTGTTAGCAACGAGTGCATCCAAAAATGAATTTTAAAAAGGCTACACTTCATTTAGTTTAAAACCTTGTTCATAGTTCCAGTTATTCTATTAGCCAGGAAACTGGTCCCAGCTCAATTCAAGAGAAGCAGATCACAACAGAACTGCTTCTATTCCCCAGTGTTGGTGCCACTGCCCTATGAATAGAAATCCACTCCCTCATATCAGACTTTCAACCACACATTCAGTTCTAACTGTTCCCTCTTGCCAATGTTCAAGAGGCTTGGGTCCTAATCCAAGGACTTTTACCTTTTCTAGATACAGTCTCACTGGCTCTCGGCTCAGCCTTGGACAATGTTATTACCTACATCAGGCCACAGTTTTTTGACTGCAGCTCTGTTCAGCATCATCATTCCCTCAGTACTAATCAACAAGCTCCAAAACCTGGGTTTCTGTATCTTCCTCTGCAAATAGATCCTTGACTTCCTCACAGGGAGACCACAATCTGTGTAAATCGGAAATAATAACTCCTCCTTGGTGACTGTGGAGACCATTTTAACTGGTTGCATTGCTGTTTGACATGAAGAGGCCACTGCACAGAATCAGAAAAAGCTGCAGAAAGTTGTAAACCCAGCCAGTTCCATCATGGGCACTAGCCTCCTCAATATCCAGGACACCTAAAGGCAATGCCTCAAAAAGGTGACATCCATCATTAAGGACTCCCATCACCCAGGACATGCCCTCTTCTCATTGCTGCTATCAAGGAGGTGGTACAGAAGCCTGAAGACCAAGCACTCAATGTTATAGGAACAGCTTCTTCCCATTTGCTATCAGATTTCTGAATGGACACAACCCATGAACACTATCTCAGTATTTTTCCCTCTCTTTTTGCACTACTTAATTATTTTATATATACTTATTGTTGTAATTAATAGTTATTATGTATTGCAATGTACTGCTGCTGAAAAACAACAAATTTCACGACATAGTCTAGTGATATTACACCTGATTCAGATTCTGGTTCTGCTTTTTAATTTGGATCCCAGCTGGTCATATTTCTTTGGCAGAACATCCTTCTATATCCTATCTATGTCTCTGGTTTGCACATCGATCACAACAACTGGATTTTTCCAGGAGGGTTAGTGGCATTGTCATCTGAAGCAAAATTTAAACCAATATACTGGTACATTAATGCTACTTCTGTGGCATGGCTTTGGAAGATGCATGCATCCCACTGATTCAGCCCTAAAGATTTAATCACTGTGAAGGATTTCTTACCCTTGTAGGTTAAGGCCCTTCCTGATGGAAGGGGAGGGGGGGTTGGAAGTCACTCTGTTTGGCCAATGTCCCTTGTGGCTGTGAAATGGTCTCAGGCTTTGGGGCCTCCTCTGTGGTGGCTGTAAGAGTTGACTCTGGGACTGCAGGAAACAGTTCTGAAAACTCAGGACACCTTTCTTCTGGATGTGTTGGCATCCCAAACAGTGCATGGCAAGCTGCTCAATCTGCTGATTTATCTCAAGTCACCAGACAAAGCTTCGAGCCACTGCTTTCATTTTGACCACACCTAGATGACTGGCCTGTAACTCCTCAAACACTTTAGCTCTGAGTTTGGATGGTAGAACAACTCTCAATTCCCACTTAAGGCAACTATTCAAGGGCAAGTTCCTACTGACATTGGTAAAAATGTGGGAACTGGAATTTCTGCTGCACGTTCTCACCATTTTGAGTTGCCATATACAGTGGCATGCAAAAGTTTGGGCACCCCTGGTCAAAATTTCTGATACTGTGAATAGTTAAGTGAGTAGAAGATGAACTGACTCCAAGAGTCATAAAGTTAAAGATGAAACATTCTTTTCAACATTTTAAGCAAGATTAGTGCATTATTTTTGTTTTGTACATTTTTAGAGTGAAAAAAAGGAAAAGAGCACCATGCAAAAGTTTGGGCACCCCAAGAGATTTAAGCTCTCAGATAACTTTTACCAAGGTCTCAGACCTTAATTAGCTTGTTAGGGCTGTGGCTTGTTCACAGTCATTGTTAGAAAAGGCCAAGTGATGCAAATTTAAAAGATTTATAAATACCCTGACTCCTCAAACCTTGTCCCAACAATCAGCAGCCATGGGCTCCTCTAAGCAGCTGCCTAGCAATCTGAAAATGAAAATAAATGATGCCCGAAAAGCAGAAGAGGGCTATAAGAAGATAGCAAAGCGTCTTCAGGTAGCTGTTTCCTCAGTTCGTAATGTAATTAAGAAATGGCAGTTAACAGGAACGGTGGAGGTCAAGTTGAGGTCTGGAAGGCCAAGAAAACTTTCTGAGAGAACTGCTCGTAGGATTGCTAGAAAGGCAAATCAAAACCCCTGTTTGACTGCAAAAGACCTTCATGAAGATTTAGCAGACTCTGGAGAGGTGGTGCATTGTTCTACTGTACAGCGACACCTGCACAGATATGACCTTCATGGAAGAGTCATCAGAAGAAAACCTTTCCTGCATCCTCACCACAAAATTCAGCGTCAGAAGTTTGCAAAGGAACATCTGAACAAACCTGATGCATTTTGGAAACAAGTCCTGTGGACTGATGAAGTTAAAATATAACTTTTTTGGCCGCAGAATTTCAAGAAAAGAACACCTCTCCAACTGTTAAGCACGGGGGTGGATTGATCATGCTTTGGGCTTGTGTTGCAGCCAGTAGCACCAGGAACATTTCACTGGTAGAGGAAAGAATGAATTCAATTAAATACCAGAAAATTCTGGAAGCAAACATCACACTGTCTGTAAGAAAGCTGAAGATGAAAAGAGGATGGCTTCTATAATGATCCTAAGTACATCTCAAAATCCACAATGGGCTACCTCAAGAGGTGCAAGTTGAAGGTTTTGCCATGGCCATCACAGTCCCCTGACCTAAACATCATCAAAAATCTGTGGATAGACCTCAAAAGAGCAGTGCATGCAAGGTGGCCCAAGAATCTCACAGAACTAGAAGCCTTTTGCAAGGAAGACTGGGCAAAAATCCTCCAAACAAGAATTGAAAGACTTAGCTGGCTACAGAAAGCATTTACAAGCTGTGATACTTGCCAAAGGGGGTGTTACTAAGTACTGACCATGCAGGGTGCCTAAACTTTTGCTTTGGGCCCTTTTCCTTTTTTGTTATTTTGAAACTGTAAAAGATGGAAACAAAAAATTAATCTTGCTTAAAATAGTAAAGAAATGTGTCATCTTTAACTTTATGCCTTTTGGAAATCAGGTCATCTTTTACTTGCTTAGCTATTCACAGTAACAGAAATTTTGACGGGGTGCCCAAACATTTGCATGCCACTGTAGATCTGTGGGGTCTTTTCTGGTTTCCCTTTGGATCATCTCTGCTGTAACTTTTGATTTGCATCGAGGAGTGCCTCTTTTGTAAATTTTTCAGTATTTCCTTTAACAAGGGTAAATGGGACAATCCGTCAGCATTTCCATGATTGGTTGTCATCTTGAATTCAATCTTAAAATTGTGTCCTCCAAGAATCAGAGCCATCGCTGTATTCGTGCTGTTGTTAGTGGAGCACCCTTCTGTGGATTGAAAATGGACACCAGTGGTTGATGATCAGAAATGAGGATAAACTCTCTCCCATAAAAGTACGTTTTACGCCGCAAACCAGTTTCAAGGCCTCTCTGTCAATCTGTGCGTAATTTTTCTCTGCAGTGGCAAGGAACGTAATGCAAAAGCTAGATAGATAGATAGATACTTTATTCATCCCCATGGGGAAATTCAACTTTTTTCCAATGTCCCATACACTTGTTGTAGCAAAACTAATTACATACAATACTTAACTCAGTAAAAAAATATGATATGCATCTAAATCACTATCTCAAAAAGCATTAATAACAGCTTTTAAAAAGTTCTTAAGTCCTGGCGGTTGAATTGTAAAGCCTAATGGCATTGGGGAGTATTGACCTCTTCATCCTGTCTGAGGAGCATTGCATCGATAGTAACCTGTCGCTGAAACTGCTTCTCTGTCTCTGGATGGTGCTATGTAGAGGATGTTCAGAGTTTTCCATAATTGACCGTAGCCTACTCAGCGCCCTTCGCTCAGCTACCGATGTTAAACTCTCCAGTACTTTGCCCATGACAGAGCCCGCCTTCCTTACCAGCTTATTAAGACGTGAGGCGTCCCTCTTCTTAATGCTTCCTCCCCAACACGCCACTACAAAGAAGAGGGCGCTCTCCACAACTGACCTATAGAACATCTTCAGCATCTCACTACAGACATTGAATGACGCCAACCTTCTAAGGAAGTACAGTCGCCTCTGTGCCTTCCTGCACAAGGCATCTGTGTTGGCAGTCCAGTCTAGCTTCTCGTCTAACTGTCCCAGATACTTGTAGGTCTTAACCTGCTCCACACATTCTCCATTAATGATCACTGGCTCCATATGAGGCCTAGATCTCCTAAAGTCCACCACCATCTCCTTGGTCTTGGTGATATTGAGACGCAGGTAGTTTGAGTTGCACCATATCACAAAGTCCTGTATCAGTTTCCTATACTCCTCCTCCTGTCCATTCCTGACACACCCCACTATGGCCGTGTCATCAGCGAACTTCTGCACATGGCAGGACTCCGAGTTATATTGGAAGTCTGATGTGTACAGGGTGAACAGGACCGGAGAGAGTACGGTTCCCTGCGGCGCTCCTGTGCTGCTGACCACCGTGTCAGACCTACAGTCTCCCAACCGCACATACTGAGGTCTATCTGTCAAGTAGTCCACTATCCAATCCACCATGTGAGAGTCTACTCCCATCTCCGTTAGTTTGTGCCTTAAGATCTTGGGCTGGATGGTGTTAAAGGCACTAGAGAAGTCAAGGAATGTAATCCTCACAGCACAACTGACCCCATCTAGGTGAGAGAGTGATTTGTGCAGCAAATACGTGATAGCATCCTCCACTCCCACCTTCTCCTTATACGCAAACTGAAGAGGATCCTGGGCGTGCCTGGTTTGTGGCCTCAGATTCTGTATTATCAGCCGCTCCATGGTCTTCATCACGTGCGACATCAAGGCAACAGGTCTGAAGTCATTCAACTCCTTTGGTTGTGGTCGTTAACTGCCATCACTCATAAAATGTGACATGGCTGTATTATACCATAAGGCAAGGCGTCACAGGCAAGCTTCACTTGATGACTTGGATCATAATGTGTGAGTACAGTGTCCAACTTTGCCGTTTTATTTGCCTTTCGGAAAGTCACCTCACACTGCTTTGTTCATTGTCATTTCCTCTCGATCTGTAATAATGAGTTCAAGACGTGAAGCGTATTAGCCAGGCTTGGCAAGAACCTGTTATAGTAATTGACACATCCTAAAACAGACCGCACCTGTGGCACGTCCTTTGGCCTTGCAGCATCCACCACTGCTTGAATTTTCTCAGCACTGTTGTGGAAGTCCTGTATGTCAATGGTATGACTACAGTAAATGATGCTTGGTTTAAAGAATTCACACTTGTTGCGTCATGCTCTTAGCCGATAATCCTCTAATCTTTTTGACACTTTCATGAGATTTTGGAGATGTTCCTTGTCATCCAGGTAACACTGAGTGCCTGGGCAGTCTTGCAGCACCTGTTCTATAACTTTCTGCCAGAGTGCAGTTGAGATGGTATTCCAAAAATAAGCATATTTTATAGCAATAAAACCCTTTCTGAGTGTCGATGATGAAGCACACTTTGAACTCTTCTTCCATCTTGATCTGTAGGTAGGCCTCAGCCAAGTACACTTTGCTGAAGTGTTTCTCTCTAGAAAAGCTTTGCAAAGGTACCCTCTATCTTGGGCAGAGGGATTGATCTACTTTTAGTACTGGGTTGATGGTGACCGTAAAATCACCACAGATCCTGACAGAACCATCCTTCTTGGCTACTGGGATCACTGGCATTGCCTATGAGCTTCACTCAACTTTGGAAGGAATTCCTTCAGCCTCCATGCGATCTAGCTCACTGGCTACTTTATCACGGATGGTATAAGGAGCTGGATGGGCTTTGCAAAACTTGGCATGACATTCATATTTAACACTATTTTACCCTTGATATGTTTGAGTTTTCAAGTGCCATCCTTGAAAACTGCTGTGGCATGATCCACTGTTGGTTGACTCTATTGCAGGGGATGTGTCATGCAAATTGTGGTTGGATCTATCTAAATCTCAGCCAATCATGGCCACACAATGCTGGCACTCCTGTTTTTACCACATGCAAGCGAATGTGGCTTGTTAGTTGTTGTATTTCACTGTTACAAATGTCATTCCCACAGGAGTTGTCTTTTCTCTGGTATAGTTTTTAGTTGGAAATCTGTAGGCTTCAGTTCAGTATTGTGGCAAAGCCATTCAAACTCATTTGGTGTAATGACTAAATCAGCTGAGCCAATATCCAATTCCATTTTAATGAATTTGTCGTTCACTTCTGGTGTAAGCCATATTACTTGTGTCTTGTTAGTTTTCACATAGTGAATCTCAAGTCTACCCAGTCTTGTCACTCTCAGATTTTTCATCAACAGCATGCAGATTAGTGCTCTTTTTGAAACTGCAAATTGACTTTATCTTTTTCTCTTCCCTGTGCAGTCCATTTGTTTTTGTCTGTCCAACATGCTCTTTGTATGTGTCCTACTTTGTTGCATTTTCTGCAAGTTTTGCCTTTAATCCTGCATTTGTCTGGTGTATGTGAGTCTCTGCAACAGTGGTGACGCAATTTGTTCGGCCAGACAGGTTTATGTTTAAACAGTACAATTTTGTTCACACTCACATTCATTCCTGTCTCAAGTGCATCCCTGCCTGCCGTTTCCATTGATACAGCCATTTCAACTGCTTTTAAATGTGAGTTGTGCTTCAGTTAGAAACCATTTTTGAATGTTTTCTTGTAAGATTCCACAAACTATACAATCTCTCAGCATCAAGTCCATCACTGAACTGACAATGCTCAAACAATTTCTTCTGTTCAGCCATGTAAGCTGAAATGGACTCCCCTACCCTTTCATTTCACTTATGAAACCTAAAGCGTTGTGTAATCAACAATCGTTTTGGTTCTAAATGCTCCTGCATTACATTCACAATATCTGCAAAATCATTTCAGCTGGTTTGTTTAGAGCAGTTAAATGTCTAAACAAACTGTATGTTTTTCCACCTATTACGCTCAGTAACACTAGCACTCTCTTTTCGTTGACTATGCCATTTCTTCAGAATACTGCTCAATTTGTTCAGTATACATTATCCAGTTATCTGTTGTGGAATTCAAAGTGTCTATTGATAGTGCCAACCACCTCTGCTTTTTTAAAATTATTTTTATTATTATCACCCGGTAATCACTGTTTATGAACCTGTGAATTTTGTCCATTTTCTGCCTTTTTAAAAATTCAAGTCTTCCTCTTCCCCTTCCAAAGGAAAAAAAATGTGCTGCATTTACAAGTAGATAGTCGTCTGTGTTTCATTTTAAAACTACCTTGTAACCACTGTTGATTTGTAACTCCAGAAACTAAATGAAAGAAAAGCATGGGAGCTGGGAAGTGTGTTTTTCTTTAGTGTGATGCTCACATATGATGTGGTGGCACAATGATGTATACTGTACCATTCACATACTTGTATATAACCAGTAATGAATTCTGTAAACAAAGAATGCTTACACAATATATTTACAATATTACTCAAATATTACTGGTATTAAATACACTACAACTGTCCTTAAAATGCTCACCCTACAGAGAGATGACACCTGACCAGTTTCATTGTCTCGTACCAAATTCAGTATGGTCTCTCCTCTAGTTGGTACGTCTGTATATTATGTCAGGACTCCCTGCTGCATATACCTACAAATTCTATCCCATCTGACCTTTTGCAGTAAGGAGGTGTCAATCAATATCAGGGAAATAGCAATTTTTTTATTTTTGCACCTTTCCAAAATCTGCCTCACGATCTGCTCTGTAATGTCTCTGTTGCTATTGGCAGGAGGTCTAAAAAATGCTCCCAACAGAGTGATAGCTCCCTTCCGGTTTCTGACTTCCACCCACACTGACTCAGTAAATGATTCTTCTCTGTCATTCTTCCTTTTTGCAGCTGTGATACTCTCCCTGCACCATTTGAAACATCTAAACCTGGGAACATCCAGCAGCAATTCCTGTCCTTGTGGCAGCCAAGTCTCTGTAATAGCCACATCACTGTGGTTCCATGTACTGTGACTCATGCTCCAAGTTCATCATAATTGTTCCTGATACTTCTTGCATTAAGACAGACATACTTCAACCTATCCAACTAACTGCAATTATGCCCTTTCCACTGCCTATCTGCCCCACAGTTTCTACACGTCTCATCTACCTGAGTACTAACTGCCCCATTCTTTGACCTACCACTCTGGCTCCCATTCCTTGGCAAACTAGTTTAAACCCTTCCCAACAGCTCGAGCAAACCTGCCCACAAGGATATTGGTCCCCCTCAAGATCAGGTATAACCCATCCCTTTTGCACAGGTCACACTTTCCCCAGAAAAGATTTCAATGATCCACAAATCTAAAACCCTGCCCCCTGCACCTATTCTTCTGCCATACATTCATCTGCCAAATCATCCTATTTTTGTCTTTACTGGCTCATGGCACAAGCAGCAATCCAGAGCTTGCTATCCTCAAGGTCCTGCTTTTCAGCTTCCTACCTAGCTCCCTATATTCTCTCGACTTCTGGCTGCTCACCCAATTTGAATGCTGAGGAACCAATTTGAGTCATCCCTAACCCTGACCCTGAGGGGTGGGGAAGGCAACATACCATCTGGGAGTTTGTTTCACATCCAGAGAATCTCCAGTCTGTTCCCTTGACTGTTGATTTCCCCCAGTACTACAACTCTCCTCTTCTCCCACTACCCTACTGAGCCACAGAGACAGACTCTGTGCCAGAGACCTCATTGCTGTGGCTGTCCGCTGGTAGTTGTTCCTCCCAACAGTATCCAAAGTGGTACACTTATTGAGGGGAATGGCCACAGGGACACTGTGTACTATCTGTCTATTCCCTATCCTCGTGACAGTCACCCAGCTACCTGCCTCCCGCAACTTGCGTGTGACTTCCTCCCTACAGCTCTTATCTATCATCTCCTCTTACTCACAAGTGAGCAAAAGTCATCCAGCTCCAGTTCCCTAACTGGAGCTACACACATCAGACATAGAAGCAGAATTAGGCCATTTGGTCAATCGAGTCTCCTCCACCATTCCATCATGGCTGGTTTATTATCTCTCTCAACTCCATTTTCCTGCCTTCTCCCTGTAAAATTTGATGCCCTGATTTATCAAGAACCTATCGACCTCCGCCTTAAATATATCCAATGACTTGGCCTGCACAACTGTTTATGGCAACGAATTCTACAGATGCATCAACTTCTGGTTAAAGAAATTCCTCATCTCTGTTCTAAATGGACATCCCTCAATTCTGAGGCTGTACCCTCTGGTCCTAGACTCCCCCACTATAGAAAACATCTCAATATCTGCTCTGTACCTTTCAATATTCAGTAGGTTTCAATAAGATTCCCCCCCCCCCCCACCCCATTCTATACTCCGATAAGTACAGGCCCAGAGCCATCAGTTGCTCCTCATTTGTTAGCCTTTTCATGCCAGGGATCATTCTTGTGAATCTTTTCTGAACCATCTCCAATGCCAGCACATTTTTGCTTTGATAAGGAGTCCAAAACTGCTCTCAATACTCCCAAGTGCAGTTTGACCAATGCCTTATAAATCCTCTGCATTACATCCTGGCTTGTGTCTTCTCATCCTTGCAAAATGAATGCTAACATTGCATTTGCCTTCCTTACCACCGACTCAACCTGCAAGTTAACCTTTAGGGAAACCTTCATGAGGACTCCCAAGTCCCTCTGTACCTTTGATTTTTTTTTAAATTCTCCCCATTTAAAAAAATAGTCCATGTCTTTATTCCTTGACCATGCACTTCCCTACACTGTATCCCATATGCCACTTCTTTGTCCATTCCCCCATCTCAGTCCTTCTGCAGACACCCTGATTACTCAGCGCCGCCTGTACCTACATTATCTTCGTAAGTGCATCTACCCAGATGCAGTTCTCGCAGTCATAGCAATCAGATCTTCCACATCTTGCGTGAAGAGCACACCACCGACCTGGGATCCATTCTCACTGCTCTAGTTAGGCACTAATAAAGAAGTAAAGAAAAACTTGACAAAAACCACAACCCATCCTCTGTCTCTCCTCGTCAAATCCTCCTGAGCCAAAGCCTCAGCTCCCCACTCTAATTCTATTCCACTCCAACAATGGCCACTCTGCTTAAAACAAATTACTTTTTACTGGCCCTTGCCAAATGCCTAAAAACCAAAGTTATCTCAAGTCCTGGAGAAGACTGGACAGGTCCCACTCACTTTTTAAATCTGGAGCAGAATCAGCAAGCAACAGCTTCCGAGTTTTCAAACTCCGCTTTATAGTGCAGGGGAGAACTGCAGTTCCTACGTGTAGCATTGTAAACTGTTGAGGAATCTATAATTTTTGTTTTTAAAAAGCTTTTTACTTTAGACAGTTGTTTGGTGTTGCTGTTAAGTTTATGGCAAAAGATTGTGGCAAAACCATTTCTGAATTCCAGGTGATTGTCAAATTTTAGTGATCCTCGAGCAAATGTTGAGATCTTGAAGAAATCGCAGATGAGGTTTACTAGGCTGATACCAAGATTTTAAGCTGCTAGGAAAGACCAGAGTGAGTTGGGACAATTGTCAGGAGACATGGAAGTTTAAAGTTATGGAAAATTGAGAAAAATATTTTTGTTGGACATTGTATAGGTAATCAGTGAACATAAGTATAAGATTGTTATCAAGAGAACAAGGGAAGAAGTTAGCCTACTTATTTTTCAAGTATCTTCTAAAACAGAAGTGGATAACATTGAAAAAGAAGAAAAGGGTGTGTTGGGAGGACAAGATTTAGTGGATAGCCTCTCGTTTGACAGATCAGCACAGGTGTGGTAGGCTGAATGGCCTCCTTATACAGTGAAATTCTGTAGAATGTACCTTCCCTTTCAGTATCTCCAGGATTAAATTCACAAACTTGTTAATTTTTGTTTAAACTGAATATGTAGGAGCAGCAGAATATCATATTATTTGTAGCATAATTCTATGTTTCTATAATTTTTTATCGTATCAATAACCAATGTTCTAATGTTGCTTATACTTTGTGAAAATGAAGTGGGTCAAATAAAGCAATAGATTCCTATTGTCTGAAAGTATGCAATCAGACCTATTATTCTAGTTCTGAAGACGAATTTTGGATAATTCAATTTTTCTATGCAATTAGCCTGAAGATCTTGGCAATCAATTTGGACAGATGACTCTCAGTCGCCAGGGTTCTGCCGAAGCTCCTGAGACTACCTCTGCTGTATTTCAAACACCGGTGATGTCCCAACAGCCTGGCTACATCATAGCTTCACCAGGGCAGTCTCTCTCTGCTCCTCCGTATTCAACATCGGGACACCCCACTCCTCAGCAGGTGCTTCAGCCTCAGGGTTACATACAGCCTCCCCAGCAGGTATCTTTTTATTCCACATTTTCTGGTGTTTGAAATGTAAGAGCAATTATTTAGTTCACATTGGTATTGTATACAATGATACAAATATCATCTGCATTTCCCTCAGTCAGGGTTTTCAGGTGAGTCTGCAAGTAAATATATTGCATGGTATACTAAAAAGGTCCTAGTTTTCATTTCTGACTTTGTGATCTTGGCAACAATAATAGTACTTTAATTATCTCTGGTGAGGCGAGGAGCAAATTGGGCCCAAATTCTACTCCTAAAATTATCCAGTACCTCTTGCTGGAAAACACATTTGGGTAATTGTTTGAGAACAGGTTCAACAATCTTTGATAACTTCTCTGGTCAAGTAGTCAACTGAACCTTTCTATCAAGGCTCATTCTGATCCAAATGGACAATTGCTTCTGTTAAAGCATATATTGCTGTTATTCTGCTCTTCTGGTTCTTTACAAGTTTGACCTGACAGGAAAATTGCTTCTGGTTTTCCATGTCAAGTTTATAATTTAAATCAAAGTTCAGACGCTGCTTGACATTGGAGCCAAATCTGCATATTTAAAGAATACTTCATCAGCTGAAGGCAGGTATCCATTTAATATTGAAATTGGTCAAGGCAGGAAAACTCTCCAGTATGTATATTTTAGCTGGTTCTCCCTGCTTTTCTGCAGGGTCAAAATAGATCTTAAAACTTCTGTGTTGGAAAAATTGAGTTGTATTTAATATTGTAAGTTTATGATACTTACCACTTCTACTAGACTTTAAGATTTTTTAAGTTTCTTAACTATCTTGGTAGAGACTGGTTGGATCATTTGGTTTAACTCTTGCATCTGAGCTTTAATTCAACCCAAGATGATTGTGTTGAAAGTCTTCTGTATCTGCTGCATGCAAGGTTTCTATGTGAAGTGCTTTTTCAAAACCATTTGTGCAGGACAATCTGATGTTGAAAGCAGCATCTTGTATTTTTTAATCATGCTTTTAAAGATAACTATCCCAAGCAACTTAATAGAGTACTTTTAAACACAAATTTGATTCCAAGCCATATAAGGTACACAGGCAAATGACCAAAAGTTTGGTCAAGAGAAATAGGTTTTAAGAACCGTCTGAAGGAAATATAAGACCTTTGCATACAGGAAGAAAAATAATTAGTTACAGTATATTGTAACAACATCTCACTCTGAAAAATGAGAGAGCAAGTTATGCAAATTGCATTATATACTGTGTGATAGGCTGAAGAATGTACTGTAGAGAGAATTTACATGTTTGTAAATACTCAATCTCAATCTCTGATGCTCTTGTCTTTAAACTGTATTTGTGCATATGGATGGTGCAACCTGGAACAGGTGGGCAGAGCCTCAGATGACAAACACCTCATTCCTTAGAAGTAAACTGTTATAGTTCTGTTCAGCAGGGCAAGCTTGAAAGCATGGGGTTTGTGGAGATTGGAGGAGGATGCAATTCTTGTGGTACGTAGTCTATTTAAAAATATTTTTTGATATTTATGAATCTATTCAAATCCATAACTAAATTACAATGATTGCGTATATCTAACCAAATAATTGTCTTAATGTACTCATTCAACACTGAAATTGGGGCATACAATTTACCAAGTAACAACCATCAACATCTCTGTTTCAGCCAGACACTAGTACACGTGCACAGTATAGCGGAAGTAACTCATTACATTGAGCGAGTTATGGCCAGATGCCCAATGTGGTGTATGCCCTTCATCAAGTGCTCACTTTGGGGCCTGCCTTAACATAGAGACTAGCAGAACACGAAAACAGTTTCACTTTGAAAGGATAATCTGGATCCTGCAGAAGTTCAGCACCTAAAAATGCACTGTCATCTTCCACATGATAGAGATGAAATTACAATTGTCTGCAATGTAGTTTGTAAAAGATCATGTGAGTTGTTCCTGCTTTAGGGACTGATTATTCATGACTATATATTAGAAGCGCATTGTTCATAGGAGTTTCAAATTGCAGTCAAGCCTGCTTCAATAAGTTTGGAGTCCACTTAAAATTAGTCACGAGGGAAGGATACATTCAGCCCATGAATGCCCACTGATCTATGTTCAGACAGATGGCAGACATCTTGAAATGCTGCCCTGCAGGGCATGTGATGGCTGCAGCAGGAACAACTGAACGAGCACAAAGGATGTGCTGTCGTTGAAAGTATTGATTGTTGCAACCAAAGCAGTAAAGAGCCTTGGCAGTGATCCAGTTAGTTATTTCCAGATATGTACAGCAACTCAACTGTATTCCCTACAGCTTATCAGTTAATTGTGGAGTCACCTACTGTGCCACTGAACTGGGAGACAAACTTACTAGCACTGTCTATGTAGAAGCAGTATCAGAAATTTACAATAAATAAAGACAAAGACATTAAGCAAGCCCATTGAATGGTTTATTGCCACACAACTGAATAAAATGTATTCACTAATAATTTTGCAGTCTGCAATTCTTCATTGTGCAGATTAGGTGGAGAAGAGCATTAAGCAGCTTCCATTTAATACTGCACCTTCAATATAATCATTAAAAAAAAAGTTCAAAGGCAACTTGAGGGAAGGTTATTAAATAAAATGTGATCCTGAGCCGCATAAGGGAAAATGACTGAAAGTCTGGACAAAGAAATTTTAAGAACATCTTCAAAGTGAGGGACTTAAGAGAATTCTACAATTTTAGGATTTAGCACCTGTAGATGCCATTGCAGGTGGAGCCATTAATATTGGTGACAAGGAATAGGAATTGGAGGAGCACATTGAGAATTATAGGGATGGAGGAGGTTGTAGAGGTAGGGATTGAAAAAGCCATGGGTGGCTTTGTAAATAACATTTTAAATTGGGCATTGCTCATAACTGAGTAGGTCAGTAAGTGTGAGTGTGATGGGTGAATGTGGGATTTGGTGCATGGTAGGTCAAGATGAGCAGTGTGTTGGATGACCATGGAGGATAGAGATTGCCTAGAAATATATTGAAGTAGGTATGGCAAGAGGGTTGACCTTAATGTACATGTTTAGGTAATGCTACTGAGTGGCAGCAAGTTATTAAGAAATAGAAAGCCAGGAATATATTCTTTGGGGCCTGCAGAAGTGAGAGTGTGTGCTTGGGAAGTGAATCCCTTGCTTAGGGCTTATTTGGTTGTGTCTGAATAGACAAGAATGGGATCAGGCAACTTTGTTCCTATCCAGCTGGATATAGAGTGGATTGAGGGAGACTGGTAGTCACCTGTGAACACAGCTGCAGGTAGCTCGGATTGGGAAGGCTCAAGTGGCTAATTTTGCCACAATGACAAGATTAATGGCATTAATATTGATGGTAGTCTAATGGGAAGAATCCAGCAGTGAAGTTCTGGGAAAGATGGCTGCGAATCCAAGAAGCTGCAATGTGTTCAGGGACAGAGAGGAAATGGAGGCTCAAGATTTTAAATAGACAAAAAGATTAAGGGGATTTTGAAGAGAGGGGAAGTACCTTGGGGGAGAAAAGATGGATACAGTTTCTTGAGAATAAATTCAGTGGAGAGGCAGGTGAGTTCAATGGACAAGTTGAGCTTGAAGAGAGTATTAGGGGGATGGGAGTGGAATCAGAAAGATAAGCATGTATGACAAATGTAACCTTAGGTATTTGACCTGATGGGTTGTGATGAGGACAGTTAACTTCAGTGTTCCTTACGCTTAATTTTTTTTAAAGTTTGAAGCATAGCAGCAAAGAATGGGATCCTAATATCATCTTTGCCAAGTTCCAAGTAGCACCATAGGCAGCGAATGGCTTCCAGCAGGTACAATAGCCTCAATGCCAGTTTTAGTGTTGGAGCAGAAGTGCATAAAGTGGCAAGGGGCAAATACAGTGTCCTGGCAGGCAAAAAAAGGATATAAAGAGGCTGGATCCTGATAATGCCTGATGAATGACAGGAATTCCCCTGCTAGGACACAAATACATTTTACTCTAGATCTTGGACGTGTGTATTAAAAGCAGATACTTGTGGAATACAGGCAGCAACTGCAGAAAGTGAGACACAGTCCACTTTTTAGATCAACTTTGTTGCATCAGAACCCAACCATTAAAGTTGAGAGCAGCAGTGATTTTCTTTTGCTCATGTAGATAGCTGAAGGGTTCCATGGATTAGGTAGCAGCGCTTCTCGGTATTGTTGTTGCTCGAGAACCCTTGTGCACTTTTCCTCAACATTCTTTGGGTGACTATTATATCTGCTGAGTCTTGTACAATAACTGTGTCCCTATTCCATCACAATATATTTGCCAATGACTGGTTCATGATGTTCTCTGACAGAAAGTTCAGTGAACTTTGCAGATATTTAAAAATCTTTCCTTAACCTAAGAGGAATAACAAACCTTAGTTTGAAAATTGACTCCAGTTACTGAATCGCACATGATTATTACTAATATAGCTTTAAGATACGCAAAGTAGCACACATTTGTTACCTTGTTCTGTTCTTGGAGCAGCCATGAAGTTTGAGGTATAAGCTTGATTCTTTCAGGTAGTAGGAGTATGTTGAAAGCTCTTAAGAGAATTTTAATGACACCATTTCTACTTGCAACATCAACCATGTGGCTGTTAGGCAGATGAAACACCAGCCCCAGGTTCACTTCTCATTGCACATTATTTTGAAATAAAAGATCTTCACCGTTGAAATCTTGGAGTTCTCCCCCAGCAGCCCTTTGAGAATACCACCACCCAGACAGCAGAGGTTCAAGGCGATAGCTTATTTCCAACTTCTAACAGACAACTGGCCTTGCCAGTGATCTCCAGGCATCCAGAAGAAATTTTTTTGAGGAGGTCAAACTATGCAAACTTGCCTGCTTGATTTGATGTTACAGATGATTCAGAAGGAAAACTTTAATGAAAATCATTAGTGCTTTAATGCTGAACTTCTTGAGCTAGAAAGTCATTAACATAGCTCTTTAAAACAATAGGTTTTGTTGGAAAAAGTGGTGAGCCAGTTCTGCCAGCACTTCAGGGCACCTCATCGCCCTTCAGAAAGTCTACATCCTTTTCAGCAGTTTTTCGTTTGTTCTCACTAATGCTTCTGCTGTAAAGCTCTACCAAATGACTTCAACAGCTGAGTTACACGTAATATTTGTCACTGGTTTGAAAAATGATAAATGTTTATGTACTCTGAGAACTCCAGGTTTTACAAAACTCCCTTTCCCTTGAAATTGTTTTGTTTGAAGGGCCAACACTCAAGCTACATTCTCATCCTCACTGAGATTTGTGTTCTGCAACTCAAGTACAGCCACACTGTGTACTTTAGCTATTTTGTCTGTGGAAACCAGGCTTACAGTGACTCTTAGCTTCATAACTTCAGGACCATTCCAAGCCACTGAAGCTGATCTCTGCCACACTTCATGATTTGCTGTTCACTGCTTTATTGGGGAGGTCACCCAAGCTCCACACACTAGGAGCAGGTACTTTATCAATTTTTTTTCTTCCAGTCCCCAAGAGCAGGCAGTGTGGCACAGACATGTCTACATTGCAAGCTTCCCCATGTACAGGTATTGTACAGTGACTGCACTCATGACCCTTTCAGAGACCTCCCTGAAATATCCTGCCAGGAGCAGTGATTGTCCAAAGGAACTGTGTAGAGCATTCCTCCTGTGGTCACTGTTCTGCACCAGTCTGGTTGTTCTCACCCTTGGGAGCATGCATTCATTCTGTAGCAATGCACTCTGAAGAATGTTGCTTGTACTGTGGTGTGTCACTTGGCTGCAACATTGCACCTGAGGGTCTACATGCTGGCAATTGTAAGGATTTCCAAAGCATCAAGAGAAAGTATCCCATTGAAACCAGCACTGTCAGTTTCAGCGTGGCATCACACGGGAACCCAACAGCTCTTTCCCTTTTTCAGTTAAATTCTCAGTGTGACTACAAATCTGTTTTAATGCCAAAAAAAATAAATAACATGAAACATTTTCTCAAACTCTATCTTAGGGCATGTTTCCCATCTAATTGCTAGTACTACCTCTAAAAAAGTAGGGCAACTGAAGTCCTGAGTGCAGTGCTGGAGTTCTTACACGGGCCACTGATGCACGATAGTTATTCATTCCAGATTTTTTTAAAATTCTCTTGACAGCATTTTATTGGTTCTCTTTCTGTTTCTTTTGCCAGTAAAATTCTTAATTTTTGGTTGTTTCTTGCACTTAAATTACATCATACAATGTATATGATTTAATATAAACAGAGTGGAAAGTGCTTGAGGACCAAAACTATAGGTGTTATTGCACCTTGGGTGTTACGGCCTGAATTGTTGTCTAATTTCAAACTGGGATCTGTGTGTTAGATTGCTCCACATGAATCCAGATGTGCCAAAAGGCGCTTCTCTTACTACCCCAGCTTCAAGACGAGCTGCTGTAGAGTTGTGCTGTTCACCGTTTGAAGGATTGTCACTCCTATAAAGGTGAAGCCTTTGTTGTGCCAGTTTCTTCTCAGCCACAGTTTCTCAGATTGTTGTGTCAGGATCTCTTGCACGTAGAGCATCATACATTTATCCCTGTGGGCATAAAGTCTCAAATCAGCAGCAGTGGCTTCATTATATAGCAACAGTATTCCAAGCTGCCAGCTGTTATTACATGGATGTGAGGCAGCACTGGTTGATCAGATCAGGCTAATTTCTGCACCCATGACTGCTTAACAGAGGAAATATGTCTCCACCTGGATGCTTACCAGATGTTCACTGTTATGAAGGTGGAGTTGCCACCTCCACCTTCTTAAGATTTTGCAATCTAGTTTATGCAGACCTTGATTAGTAACATTAATTTAATTGATAAATTCCCTCCATATATTTGACAATCTTACATTTACTCTAATCTTTACCTCGCATGCTGGTGTTTTGCCATTATGTACAATTAATATTGCACTCTTTAAAATTGCATCTGTAGTGTCCCCTTTATTGTGACTGGCAGTCATTTAAGAAACTGCTACTTCACTTGATTTTGCACTTGATGTCAACAAGCTCTCTAACCCTGCTTTTCTCATGTCAGTTCCCATTTGATTTAGGGATAGGGATTCCCATTTGCAAGTTAAGGATCCAGTACCATTTTTGCTTTCCACATAAAATCAGCTGAGTGACCATTAGTTTTATCAGATCAATTTTATAATCCCAGACTTACTTGCATCTATGATTTGGTAAATTAACAATCAAAAATACAGAGTCTTTTTAGAAAGAGCAAGCTTTTTATTGCTTCATTCAGATTCTTGATAAAGCTATTAGTCTGGGAAGCCTGGGAACTTGGGTCCTAAATCAAATTGTGAATGTTGAGTGGTATTTTTGGCAAGTGATGAATAAGGTCAATTGATGAGTAGAAGAATGGGAAAAATATTTCCCCCCCCCCCCCCCGAAGTTTTTCCTGATTTATTGTTTTACAACATTGAATCACAGTAGATTTAATTTGGCTTTTTTGACACTCATCAACAGAAAAGACTCGTGTCAAAGTGAAAACAAGTTTCTATAAATTGGTCTAAAATGTTACAATTAATAATCAATTATTTTGTGCTTGCATAGTTACTTATCCCCTTCAAGTCAGTACTTAGTAGATACAACTTTGGCAGCAATTACAGCCTTGAGTCTGTGTGGATAGGTCTCTATCAGCTTTGCACATCTGGATACTGCAATTTTTCCCCATTCTTCTTTACAAAAAACTGCTCAAGCTCTGTCAGGTTTCATGGGGTTCGTGAGTGAACAGCACTTTTCAAGTCCAGCCACAAATTCTCATTTAGATTAAGGTCTGGACTCTGATTTGGCCACTCCAGGACATTAACTTTGTTGTTTTTAAGCCATTCCTGTGTAGCTTTGGCTTTATGCTTGGGGTCATTGTCTTGCTGGAAAACAAATCTTCTCCCAATTCACAGTTCACTTGCAGACTGCATCAGGTTTTCCTCCAGGATTTCCCTGTATTTTGCTGCATTCATTTTACCCTCTACCTTCACAAGCCTTCTAGGGCCTGCTGCAGTGAAGCATCCCCACAGCATGATGCAGCCACTACTATGCTTCATGGTAGGGATGGTATGTTTTTGATGATGTGTGGTGTTTGGCTTATGCCAAACATAGCATTTAGTCTGATGGCCGAAAAGCTCAATTTTGGTTTCATCAGACCATAGAACCTTCTTCCAGCTGACTTCAGAGTCTCCCACATACCTTCTGGCTAACTCCAGCTGATATTTCGGACATTTTTTTCAGCAGTGGCTTTCTCTTTGCCACTCTCCCATAAAGTGACAGGTGAAGCACATGGCAACAGTTGTATTCAGAGTCTTTCCCACCTCAGCCACTGAAGCTTGTCACTCCTCCATAGTTGTCATAGATCTTTTGGTGGCCTCCCTCATTAGTCCCCTTCTTGTATGGTCACTCAGTTTTTGAGGGTGACCTGCTCTAGACAGATTTACAGCTGTGCCATATTCTTTCCATTTCTTGATGATTGACTTAACTGTACTCAAGGGATACTCAGTGACTCAGAAATTTTCTTGTATCCATCTCCTGACTTGTGCTTTTCAATAATTTTTTCATGGAGTTCTTTTGTTTTCATAGTGTAGCATTTGCTACATTCAATTGAAACATCTTAACTCCACACAGGTGATCTATATTTAACTAATTGTGTGACTTCTGAAATCAATTGGTTGCACCAGTGATGATTTGGCGTGTCCTGTTAAAGGTGGTGAACCCTAATGCAATCAATTATTTTGTGTTTTATATTCGTAATTAATTTAGATAACTTTGTAGAGATCTGTTTTCACTTTGACACGAAAAAATCTTCTGTTGATCAGTGTCAAAAAACCTAATTAAGTCCACTGTGATTCAATGTTGTAAAACAATAAAACATGAAAACTTCCAAGGGGGGAGTTGAATACTTTTTGTAGGCACTGTATTTCTGTGTATATCGTAATAATCAGTTCCAGAACCTATCCACAGCAACATGTGATCATCATTGAAAATGAGGCAATCATTGAGCATTTCACAACATATAGTGCAGGGTGAATGTCACAATTTTTTTTTAGCCATGTTGTATGTATACAGTATTTGAAGTAAACTAAATGGTCTATTCCATTATACTGCTGTAAAACAAAGGACCAGACGCTTCTGGAAGTGCAAATTTGAAACTATGATGAGGTTTGAGCCATAGCTAAGGGCTTCAGAAAACTTTGGGGTTGAAAAGAAAGAAAAGCAAGCTGCATATGTGGTCTGGAAATAGACCAATTCATTGAAGTTATAGAGAGTGAAAATCTTGAGTTCTTTCAAAAGGTAACCGATCCACTGTGGACTTTTTCATCATTCACATTTATTGTACTATTGTATTTCTTGTTACTGTTAAAGGATAGCAGTGGCTTTAGTCTGGTATGTGCAGCAACATCAACATTTCATAGTCCTGAAGGCCACAGCAGAAATAGAAACAGAAACATAGAAAACCTACAGCACAATGCAAGCCCTTCGCTCCACAAAGCTGTGCCGAACATGTCCTTACCTTAGAAATTACCTAGGGTTACCCATAGTCCTCTATTTTTCTAAGCTCCATGTACCTATCCAGGAGTCTCTTAAAATAACCTATCATATCTGCCTCCGCCACCTCCACTGATCCAAGGAGAAAAGGCCGAGTTCACTCAACCTATTTTCATAAGGCATGCTCCCCAATCCAGGCAACATCCTTGTAAATCTCCTCTGCACCCTTTCTATGGTTTCCACATCCTTCCTGTAGTGAGGTGACCAGAACTGAGCACAGTACTCCAAGTGGGGTCTGACCAGGGTCCTATATAGCTGCAACATTATCTCTCGGCTCTAAAACTCAATCCCACAATTGATGAAGGCTGATGCACCATATGCCTTCAGTCAACCTGATTTGGTTATATATAAATAGCTGAATTTGTTGTCAGTTAATGCTGAATTGGCAATATCACACAAGGATAGTACCAGCAGCTTGTATGTAATGCAAGTGGTCTACTGGAATTTGTGCAAAATGCATGGCAGTTTATTTTGCATGTAAATGATTTAGAAAGGCTTGTCTGACATTGTTTGGCCAGCCATTTAAAGTTATTTATTGAATTTCATTAAGATCTCTTGGTTAAATAACTGACACTTTTCTAGCACCCCATTTACTATTGACTTTTATATATTAGCATAGACTCTGGCATGTTTCATTGTGTACACAAAATAGTCTCTGGTGTAACTAAAAGCTTACATTCCTGAGTATCATCGATTCACAAATGTGTGATGTTCTTTTGACTTTCTAGATTGAGAATAGTAATTAATTCCCAGGTCCTTAAAGTAACAGTCTCAAAAGTCAACTGGATTATTTTGTTCCCTTTCTCTTTTTGCAGATACCAGTCTCATATTATCCCCCTGGGCAGTACCAAAGTTCCAACCAGCAGTATCGTCCTCTCTCCCAGGTTCCTTACAACTCTCAGCGCAGTCAACAGCTGCCTCAGCCAGCGCAACAAACAGGTTAGTGAAGTACATTGCTTACAAACTTAAGATAATTTGAAAAGTTCCAGCTGACATAGATATCAAAGCATTTGCTCTGAGAATGCCTCCCAAGCCCAAAACCTGTACCACCAAGAAGGCAAAGGTAGCAAGTGCATGGGACCACCACCACCCATAGGTTCCCCTCCAAGTTGCACATCATCCAGGAAATATTTTGCCATTCCTTCACCATCACTGGTTCGAAATTCTGGAACTCTTCCCCAGCAGCACTGTGGAAGCACTGTCACCAGAAAGACTGCTAGTGTTCCACAGGGTGGCTCAGCACCACCTTCTCGAGGCAATTAGGAATAAGCAGTAAGTGTCAGTGGTGCCCATATCCAGAAAGATTAATAAATAATAAAAAACCCTTAGTCACACAGAAAATTTTCATTAAATCACTTTAACCTCTAGAAATCAGCTGTTACTCTTCAATAAAGCTGTTCTTCAACTTTGTTGATCTGTATAAATGTATATGAAGTTGTTCCTCAGTCTTGTTATTGAGCTTTCAGTGGCCACTTTTTTCCCATTCATTTTCTTCTATGTTTGGTGTCCTTCATACTGTTCCATGGAGAAGTCTTGCCTCAGTGTCATTTTGCAAGGAAAAATCATGTGTAACAACTTTTCCTGATTGTGCTTCTAACATTTGCAATTTAGTTTACTATGTGCAATTCTCACAAATGATGCAACTTCTCACCTGATGGTCCTGTGCAAAGTGTTGGCATGTCCTGATTTTTCTTCTCTTGTTGGGAATGCTTATCTAAAACTTGCCATGGCTATCATATTGCACAGTGTGTAGAAAATGGGGCCTCCACTGTTGGGATTAATCATGATCAGTGCTTCAAGTGTTTTTTAACCCATGTAATGGTTACCAAAAATTGTTTTCTTTTTCCAGCCAGGAAATCACTACTGATGTCTTTAAAGAACTTTGGAAGAATAATTCCACCAGAGTTCAGAAAATTGCACACATCAGTGGTCATAAGACACCAGTCTCACGGCACACTATTGCAATAATAAAGCTCAATGTAACAGATACATACTTTTATTGCTCCAATATTAGTGTTTGCTTCAGTGTCTCAATGAACAAACTAAGTCTTCCATAAAGGAGTTGTCCCAGGGGAACAGCTTCCCTGCAGTTTAAGGGTTAGTCTATTTGCCAGTATATTTGACTAGGTGATTTAGTAAGCTTTTCTGATTGGCAAATTTCTTTCACTAAACAGCAGTTATTGAAAAATGAATGCCGTTCCATCTGGAAGGACAAAGCTGTTGTGTGAAGAAGCAGTGTTGTTGCTTCTAATGGTCAGATTTGCTATCAGGGTATAAAATCTGTCATATTTCAATTATGGAAAAAGAAGTGCCCACACCTGTGACAGACATCCTGTTTGCTGTGCCAGTTTATTTCTGAACAGTAATTGGAAATCAACCTCAAGGTCTGCAGTGTTGCGAAGCAAACTTCCTGAAAGTGTGCTCCTTATATTCTCTTTATCATCTTGTGTATCTTTGTGTTGTGCTGAAAGGATTTTATTTGTTTAGTGTTTTTTCTAACTTCCAATATTAAAGGTAATATTTTCAGAGATATCTATTGTCTCTGGTATCAGATACAGAAGTGCTGTTGTGAGGCATGAAGATAGCTCAGCTGAGCCAGTGCCTTTTCCTACTTGATGCCCACACCTGGATTTGAAACACAGATCACTGGGTGGCAATCTGGAGTCAGAACACTGGTTGATCTCTTTATTTCCCTTTAACCCAGGCATGTGAGGCTTAATCATTGGCTTAAATCACAAACTCGGCACATGTTTGATTTCATATCTCATTTACTAGCTATAAATCTAATGCATCACCAGAGGTGTTTTTTTTAAAAGGAGGTTGTTTAATTGCAGGTTAAAAAGTAAGTACACCATTTCTGTAATTCCTCCATACAGGAGAGAAGCTATCATTGGACAGTTTATACTAATGAATTGGACATTCATTTTTCTTGTTACTGTTCCTATCTATCTCGTGGTTTTGTTAGTGTTGCCTTTATATTGTGACCAGTGGTCTAGTTCTTAGTTAATTTATTATTTTGGAACCTAGGTTTACAGGGTGTGATACCAAACCAGCAGCAGACCTATCAGGGGATGATGGGTGTACAACAACCTCAGACACCAGGCTTGATGAATAGTCAGCGAAACAACCTGGGAAATCAGATGCAGGGAATGATGGTCCAATACTCATCTGTTCCATCATATCAGGTAATGATTCTGTTGTTGAATATTAAATGAGATGTTCAGAAGAACTACATTTTCGTATTGTCTTTTTATCACTGAGGTCCAGTAAGTAGATTTGTTATTGAAGCATATTTTCCAAGCAAAGCACTATTTTCCTGTTTGGATTTGTTCATTCCCTTCATGTGCATGTCCTCAAAATCAGAAAACACTAGGAGGTGCTTCTGATTAGGTTGGTAAGTGTGGTTTGTAGTGCTGCTAGTGCAATGATTAAATAAAGTTTCAGTGGGCATAACTCTGTTCTTTGCTGTGCGTCATCGAAACATGCAATGTCAGGATTGTAGGATGATTTATGAGCATCTATAATGATTCAGCTTTTTACTCGAGTTTATGTGACGTAAAGGTTTGAACTAATGTTCAGCTGAGTCTGCTCGTGCAACTCCACTGCCTCCTTTTTACTGGGGATTTGACATTACACTCATTGAACATGTCCAACAGATATCTTAAAGAGTCAGCAAATGATTTAGAATTTGGGGAAGATAGAGGCAGGGTAGTGCAGTGCAAGAGAGACAGAGAACAGTTTAGTTTGTCACCAGCTCACATTACATCTATCTTGATTATAAAATGGAAATATTCATCAGGGTGTTATTTGTGGTGAGAAAGAGGAGAGTTAATGACTCAGGCATTTCACACATGGTTAGTATAGCCCACATTTTCTGTTCCTATTTCAGATTTCCACATGTATGGTATTTCACATCCTCTTTTAGGAGTTCTGAGTTATGTGTCTGAATGTGCCCTTCTTGAAGGCCATTGCCTCTAAGTGAAACCTTTTCCCTAAAATCTCCTCAACCTTTATCTCAGAGCCACTTTCTCGTTTATTTTGTTTGCAAATCATTTTGACGTGTAATTGGATAATGGGGCAGTACACCCTTTTTGTATGCTAGGTAATCTATTTCCTTTGTTATAAAACATGAATGACATTTTGAGACTTAAGTATGTGAACACAGATTCAGATGTAGGTCATTCAACCCCCTCATGCCTGCTCCTCCATTCAATGAGACCCATGGCTAATCTTATACCTCAGACCACTTTCCTACATCAACCCCATAACCTGTAATTCTTTGATGTTCAAAACTCTATCAGTTTCTCCCTTGAATATACTCAGTGACTAAGCCTCCATAGGCCTCATGGGGAGAGAATTCCAAAGATCAGTCACCTGGATGAAGAAGTGTCTCTCCATCTTTGTCCTGTTGTGACCACTAGCTTTAAGATACTCCTGCCAAGAGAAGCATAATCCCCACTTACTGTGTGTTGAGCCTTTAAATATTTTCTATGATTCAATGAGATCTCTTCTAAATTTTCTAAACTCTAGATAGGTCCTGTCAAGGCCCCAGCACTTGTATGACCAAACGTAGGTAGTGTTAATAAGCGACCAGAGGAATTATTTACATATTTCTCACTAGGTAGTAGAATCTCTCTTTAATCATATGAATGCCTCTCAGTTCCAGTGACCCAAGTCTGGAGTTTGCACATTCTTCCTGTAACTACAGAGGTTTCCCTTGGATGTTCTGATTTCCTCTCATATCCCAAAGATGGGACCTGATGGGCCAAATGGCTTAATTGTGTTCCTTTATCTTATGGTCTTGTGGGTAGGTGGATTAATTGGCTGCTGTAAATTGTCCCTAGTGTGAAGGTGAGCGGTAGAATCTGTTGGGGAGTTGATGAAAATGTGGGGTAAATAAAATGGGATTAGTATAGGATTAGTATAAATATGTGCTTAATGGTTAGCACAGATTCAGTGGGCAGAAGAGCCTCTTTCTGTGCTGTATTTACTATGGCAGTCTACCAAAAATGTCTCTGTCAACTGATTTTGTTTTATTATTTATCACCCAGGTGCCAATGTCCAGTGATTCTCAAGTAGTTGTACAGCAGACCTACCAGCAGCCCGTCATGGTACCCAGTCAGTCTGTGCAAGGAACACTGCCTGGTGGAGGAGTGCCAGTGTACTACAGTGTAATTCCACCATCCCAGCAAAATAGCACAAGGTAAGAGATTGTTATCTAGCAAATGCACCCAGTTAGGACCCATATTTTAGGAAGCATGTTGCCACTCATTCACACAGCTGAGACATAATTTCTAATCTACAATCAGAATGACTTTTGGAGAAATACTTTGATTGTACCTGTTTCTCTTGTACTACACTATAGTTTCTGTATTTAATGTTGAATTAAAACTAACCAGCACAGAAAACCTGAGCAGTGCCTTTGAATAAAGGAATAGTGAGAGTTATGAAGGTGGATTCTCTGCAATACAATGTACAAAGGTCAGTTCAGTATTGTGCACTTTCAGGAATACCTCGCAAATCCATAAATATTATCTCTTCACATCATATTGATGCTGGAGATACAACAGAGATCATGCACATACTCTGATCTTGGACTCATTAATTTTATGTGGTTTTCCAAGCAGCCATGGGTATTATGACTAGCCTTTGGTTTTCTAGTGAACTGAGCTCACTAGTTATTAAGGCTACTTAGTGGAGATCCATAGGATTTCTAGCAGAAGCAGTGAATGCATCTGACCTATGTGGCAGTGTCACTCTCCACAAAATCAGCATGCCCCTGAAGTATATAGGGCATATCCCAATCACAATAAGTAATGTTGGGCTTCTACATAGAATTGAATATACCACAGAGTTTAGAAACTATACAGCACAGGCAACCTCACATCCAGTGCTTACTCACTGGCAGGGAGAAGCAACAATCCCAGCCATTTAGGCTCTCAGTATAGGTGCAACTTTGTCCAGAAACCTAAACATACAAATTATCCTACAAACTCTGTAAATTTGACATATACAGTATATGAATGCAAACTCTGAAATTGTCTTCATTATGATTCATTCTTTGTGGTCTTCTCAAATATGTCAAGCTGTTATGGGATCTTCAACTGCTGCTGTATTTTACTTGAAATGTAGCCATGGGCACTTACAAAATGTTAACCCATAACTAAATCCTTAGCCAAGCAGTGTGGAGCAATTCTACCATGCTGGGAGCCCATGTTCAAGGTCAGCTTGAAACAAACTAAATTGGAATTTCACCAAAAGTTTGTTTCAATGAATGATTAACACTGTGTTCTAGGAGGCATTGTAGATCCTCATGAATCCCTTCTTTGCCAATTGAAGGAGGATAATAAAGGGCATTGCTTTTTCTTTGGAAAACATAAAATAATATGTAAGGATGTACATTGTATATTGCACTTCCTATCCTAATGTATTTTTTGCTTTGAGAGAATTTATAGATCTCCTATGTTGCTGGTCATGGGGTAGCCTTTTAATGCTTTCTGCAGCCCTAATTCAGCCTGAACGCAATAGCATTTTGCTCATCGCTGTAATGCAGCAAATCTACTGCAGCAATATTTCATAGGTTAAAAAGAATTGCACACTGTACTCATGCTGGAGAGTACAGGTCTCTCAGATACTACATTGGCAGTATTTACCAACCACTTTTTGAAACTTGCTTGAGGTGTAAATAACTTTGCTCTACTCTGGAAAACCTCCTGTTTCTTGCTACTGAATAAAATATTGTTTTTCCAACTTGCAGTACCGTGGAAGAGTCTTAGACACACATATATACAGGTAGCTAGGATGTGTAAGACTTTTGAACAGTAATGTATTTATTAACGTGGAGCGAAGAGCAAGTTTGTTAATCTGGCGGGAGCAAAGGATGTTGAGAATGGCCAGGGTGGAGCGACCCGGGAGGGGTGTTGGACAGACAGGTAGCAGAGAAGGAGTGCCAGGAGTTGGGGTTGGCACTGGTGTAAACACACCCAGCCCTGAGAAAGCAGGCAAGGTCATTTGATTCCAAACAATTGGTTTATTGATCATTACAGAATGTCTCTCTAGTGGTACCTGCTCCCTCCCCTTTCTTTTCCCCTTTTCCCAACCATGATTCCCCTCTCTCTGCCCCCTTCCCACTCTCAGTCCACAATAGAGACCCATATCAGAATCAGGTTTATCATCACTCACATATGTCATGAATTTTGGTTTTTTTTGCAGCTGCAGTACGGTGCAATACATAAACTTGCTACAATACTGTGTAAAAGTCTTAGGCACCCTAGCTATATATAGGTGCTTAAGACTTTTGCACAGTATTGTACATGGTGACTTTTGTATTGTTTGCTTAACATGCTAAGATCAATCCTGACCTCCTCTTATAAAGATAAAGATTAGTTTTATATGCCACATGTATAACAAGACCTACAGTGAAGTGCGTCATTTGCATCAAATCAGTGAGGATTGTGCTGGCAATCCACGAATGTCACCACACTTACGGCGCTAACATAGCATGCCTACAATTGACTAACTCTAACCCGTACATTTTTTTTTATTGTGGGAGGAAACTGAAGCACCAGTGGGGTCATGGGGAGAATGTACAAACTCCTTACAAGCAGCAGTGGGAATCAAACCCTGATCTTAGAGTCAGTGCTGTAAAGTATTATGCTAATTGCTACGCTACCATGCTGCCTCTTCCCCGTCTACATGCTATCCCTCTGGAAAAGTATCCACAGATAGACTCATCTTTCACAATGACACCCAGCTCCACTTCTCTGGTCCCTCTCTTGATCCTCCAGTACCTTCCTTCTAGCAGGTGGCTAACTTGAAATCCAGTTTTTGACGAGTTGTGATTGCTGCAGCTAAACATGGAAAACTTTTAGCCATTAAGTTATTCCCCTCGCTGGTTAATGTCCCAGCCTGTAACCATGGTGTCCTATTTGACCCAAGCTGATCTTTAAACCTCCTTAACTACTTTGTCACAAAGTATTCCTATTTACACCCCTTAATGTCAATTATATATCCCGTACTCAACCCATGAGATGCTGGAACCCTCATCATTGCTTTTGTCACCTACAGACTGCATTTTCATTTGTCTTCTGGCTAG
The DNA here is from genome assembly GCF_048418815.1 of Hemitrygon akajei. NCBI lineage: Eukaryota > Metazoa > Chordata > Chondrichthyes > Myliobatiformes > Dasyatidae > Hemitrygon > Hemitrygon akajei. Next base: position 24,472,410 of record NC_133141.1, on the reverse strand, counting down.
CCTTCTTGTTTACACCCTTTATAAATTTCACTCATAAACTCTGTTGTTTGTTTCTATACCACAGCAACTTCTCTGGAACTTTGCTTCTTCTCAGTTATTTACCTAATTTTAATACATTTCCCTTTGCCTGACGTGTTATGAGAATTCTTGGTTCTTGAAGCTGCTGCTGGTGCACCTGTGTGCCAGTGAAGTTGATCCGCTGTCTTGCACCTTGAATGGGTGTTTATTGCCAGTCTCTGCCTCACAGACTGACTTCTGCCGCAATATCCAAGATCAGTATTAAACTGCCTCAAGCATGCCACTTCAGCACTGCGCAAAGATTAATCCCATTACTGTTACACAAGGTTTCTTCAACTCAAAATTTTCATTTCACAAGTTGTTTGAACTGCTGAATGTTTTTTTTCTTTCTGCTGCTCCAATTTCAGTTGTTTTTGATAATTGTTTTGTCTGGTGTTATGTGAGACAGATTGTACTGATATTTTCTGGACATTAAAGTTCCGCAGAAAATGGGTGGAACCAGCAAATAACAAGTTGCTACTTTGTCACATATGTGCTTACAATTTATTTCCTCCAGTCTTTCTGTGCAGGCCAATTATGGCATGAACTTTGTATTGTAGTTGTGCAGGAGGTGGTGATAAACAATTCCCAGTGCATTTTGCACACAGAATTTGTCCGTAGTAGATGGTATTTATTTAATTCATTTAAGGTATAGGTGCAATTTGTAATTTAAATTCCAGACAGCGGTAGGCCTGTAGGATGGAATTTATTGTATTAATTTCCAATATTAAGAAAATGATTAAATGGGTAAGTTCAAACATGAGAAAATCTGCAGATGCTGGATATCCAATCAACACAAACAAAATGCTGGAGGAACTCAGCAGGCCAGACAGCATCTATGGAAAAGAGTACAGTCAACATTTCAGGCCAAGACCCTTCTTCAGGACTGGAAAATAAGATGAAAAGTCAGAGCAATAAGGTGGGGGGAGGGGAGGAAGAAGTGCAAGGTGATAGGTGAAACCAGGAGGAGAGATGTCTCACCTATTACCTCCCACCTTGTAATTCTTCCTCCCCTCCCCTCAACTTATTGCTCTGACTTATCTTATTTTCCAGTCCTGATGAAGGGTCTCAGCACAAGACATTGAAGTTTGCTCTTTTCCGTAGATGCTGCCTGGCCTGCTGAGTTCCTCCAGCATTTTGTTAATGGGTAAGTTCAGTGATTTTCTTTTTGATTTTGAAATTGTATAAAATTTGTGTTCTATAAATGTTACTGGTAGCTACATAGAGTGACCTAAGGATTAATGAATTTGGCAGCTCAAAGCACCATGATGATCATGATTAGATTGGTTTATATGGTCGTTTTTATGGCGTGTGCTGGTTCATAAATTGCAGTATTTGGGGGGAAAATTGGTAACAATGGATAATTGGTTACTTGAGCCAACCATGGATTGTTTTTTGCCCCTTTAGACGTAAGACTCTTTGCAGGTGTGATGTGATGACCTGAGGTGTGACACTTTTAAGGTGTGGCTCCTCTGAGGCCACACTTACAGGTGTGACACTACACACTTGTGTTGCACACCTGCCTGTTACTTATATAGATAGATTATGTGAGTTGATCTGTGTAACAGCTGCTTTGTATAAAACTAAACTGGGCAAAACTTTTTCAGCCAATCGGTTGGATTCCTTCAGCCACCTGGTCCAGAGCAGTACCAGATGCCTCAATCTCCCTCTCCTTGTAACCCAGCGCAAATGCAGCAACAATATACAGGTTAGTGCATATTTACTCTCGCACATGTTCAGATTAGCATACATCAACTTGGCAAAGCATCAGCAGCTTTTAGTGCTCGCACTCTGATAGGGATTTGTAAAATCATGTCTGTACTCTTAACACTTTGCTGTTTATACCGAGCATAATTTGTCACAAACATGACATAAACTATAGACTTCCCTGCAAAGGTTTTGGTGGCAAAAACGGAGAATTAAGAAACCCCAAGCACAAATATATTTGTGTTGTATGAATGAATTGAAATGGTCAATATGATAGCATTATTCTGTTTGAAGACTGATCCAGGATTTTGGGACACTATCCTGGGGAGAATGGAAGGCAAATGCCCTTTAACCATACTTAGTCTAATTGTTTTCATAAGTTCCATAGCTTTATAAGTAATGAACATTCTAAGCTGTTCAAAAAAATCAGAAAATACTAGGAAAACTCAGCAGGACTGGCAGCATCACTCTAAGATGAACTGTCTGTTGTTCTGCACACAGGCAGTTTTCTTTTAATTCTAAGCTCTGTTGGAAATTAACATCTGGTGGCAACAGGTCCCAGAAATGTTCTCCAAATAAAGAGGAGTGGATTGGGGATGAGGGGCAAGTTAAAACAGAGTCTTAGAAACTCAAGGAGATTTCATTCCTAGTGTGCAGATGTACTTGCTTGCCACCTTTCATACAGTGCCACTTATCAGAGAGTCTGATCACTGTTTCCTCTCCCTGCATCTCCCTACCAACTCTATCCCTAAGGCTGTCTAACTGTGGCCTTGTCCCTGTGGCTAACCCTCCCAATCATTGTGAAGGAAACTAAACAAAATACTGATGATGAAATCCTACTGTTCAGCTTTGGTAGGTCCTGTGCTTTCTGGATTCTCCTTTCACCTTGCCTGCCCATAAGTTAAAACTGTGTGATAAGGAATGAGAAACAGCTTGACCATCTGAATTTTAACTGGCTGAAATTGTTATGGCTGCAGGGCTTTTCAGCCATTCAGTAGGAAAGTTAAAGTTCATGGGGAGCAGGCAGGAAATTGGAGTTGAAGCCAAGGTCAGATCAGTCATGATCTGATTGAATGACAGAGCAGATTTGAGGGGCTGAATGTACCTGCTGCTGCTCCTTTTTCTTATGTTCAGTCCTGATTTTAGAGATTAAAATGTCATCCCTACAAAGCATAGTAATAAATAGTGTTCTGTTCAGCCAACAACGAGGACACGAAGAGAAACATTAAACAAAACCAGAACTACTTAAAGTCAATTTCCTAAGGAAGAGCACCAAGAATATAACTATGCTGTGGATGGTTAATAAGACTAAATTGTGGAAGAAAGAGCACAATTAACAGAGGATGTATTTTTAATTTTTAAAAAATTAACAGAATGACCAAGTGAGGCTCAATAAATATATGTTGATATGATTAAACAGCAATGCTTAGACTCTGGCTGTCTAAACAGAAGTGTCCTAAACTTCTTCCAGTGTTCCCTTTTTATTCCAAATGCTTGTGGATTTGAATGATAGGTCTGCCAATTGCAATCATGTGGCCTTAAGCTTGTAAAGGTTGGCAGTTGCCTTTTCATCTCAAAGTAATAATACTGTTAAACCTAGAGTAGTTCATAAATTAGGTGTTATGCTCAGTGATTCTGTAAAGTGTGAAGCCAGAAATTTGGCACAGTTTTGTTGGGTAATAGTGGGGAAACTGGAGGGAATAGGAGAGGGGAATATGCACTTTTAATTGCAATCAACTTTTTTTTCCAAAAATGTGACTATCTTAATGCAATATAAAATATAACCAGAGAAAATGCAGACGTGAAAATCCACCAGCCTAATAAGTGAGATGCTGCTGAAATTGGAACCTTCTAATTGATGAACTGGAAAACCCTTATCTCATCAAGTTCATCAATGAGGAATAAAGTGATTTGGTGACATTCATGAGATAAACTCTCTTGAAGTATTTCTGGCATCTAGGTTCTGAGTCTCCGTGGTACTATCATGTGAATGCATAAATTACAGGCGTCAGCACCTACTGCCTTTTAATTAGCTGCAGAGATGCATGCCCTCCAGTTTTCCTATGTATCAGTAAATGAATCTTTTGTTATATTGCTTAGGATGATTGCAATCGCAAATTCTCTTTAGATTTTTGCTGGAATTTACACAAGCACAGCAGTAACTTAATTCTGGGACATTTTTATTTGAAAATGTAACAGTGTATGAACAAATAACAGCATTATTAATGCGCAAGTTGGCTGACAACATAGTGAGGAATTACAAATCACTGTTAGTTTCAAAAAAATAGTATTTTGCGCTTAACCTGCCCGTGATTTTCATGAGGTTGTAATATTAATTATGCATTAAACTAGTAACAGAAAGTTTAGTAATTTTCAGTATAATTAAACCTACACCAGCATGTTAGTTGTTAATGATTGCCGATTAACTTCTCTTGCTTAGAATGTAGTTGTAAGCATGGACTCTCATTTCTTTAAGCTGTGAATAGTTTCAATATCAATTTTTATTTTGTTGCTTCAAATTTGTCTTTTTCTACTTACGCCAAATCTATACCTTTTCCTCTGTATGTGTATCTGTTTTGGCATTAAATTTGCCCCCACTAAATCACCCACCCTTTTCATCCCTTCATGTTTATTTCTCAATGTTTTAATCTCATTGGATAAGAAGATATACTGTTGATTCTGTTCATCAAGGTCCCAGATGCCCAGTTGACCTCGCTGCGCCGTTATCAGCTTGCATTTCCAATGATGTTGTAGCAAAACTAAAACCAAAACATGTACAAACAGGTCTATCTTAGCATCCAGCAAATGCCCTACTTCAGCAAAATCTGGGCTATCTTCTTTATTTACAGTTTTTGTGTGCAGGAGTCTGCAATAGTTCAGTGAAAGATGCTCTGTAGTTTGTCATATTGTACTTGTACTGCACTGAACTTGTCCTCTAGGACAAAATTGAAATCAGGATTAAAGTGAGTGGTTGTCCTTATTTACTAAGGATCTAAAGTATCCTAAACTGCAGAAGCTCATCCATCTGTGACTTGACAATTTCACTAATTTAACCGATATTGCTCTTCAACTTAGTGTTCCCTGGTTCCAACAGAGAAGAGAATTCATCATCTTTCATTTCAAAAGTCTTGGAGATGCTCTTACATTTCATCGCGTTCCCGGATGTTTACACCCTGTTCATTGCACTCTAACCAGACACTTGAAATTGCTGGCTTTAAAAGGATTGCAATGAACACTTACAAAAGTGCCTAATGTACTTGGATTATAATAAGTGGTATCCTTTTAGAGAGTTTGAGTAACAGATTTTAAGTCTCATTAGTTTCATATATAGTCTAATACACATCAAATCCAAATTTAATACTTTAAAATAAAAGCTTGGGAAACTGCAAATGTTTGAGATGATTTTCAAAATCAACCACTTAAGCTAGAGTAAATCAGTAAGATATTGTAACATGAGATTTTACTGTTTTGGTAGGGCAGACAATGTGACTGGTTTTGCAGATTTTATTTAAGTATAACTAAATCAGGCACAGTAATAAAATCAATTGTATCTGAACTGTGCTGACACTGATTTCTTTTGGGTGGTATTTTGTAATAGGAAGTACCTTCAGATCCTAAAGAGGTAAGTATATTTTAAATGAAGATTCTCAAAGTGGAATTATATGTACGTGATTTACTACCTAATACTGACATGTTGCTTTAACTTTGCACAGGTAGTAATCAGTTTGTTTTGTCTCCCCACCTCAGGTGTACCAGCACCCAGTCATGGAGTTGTGGTTATGCAGCTGAGTGTACCTAATGGCCCTCAACCCTCTCAGCCTCCCTTGTTACCACAGTGGAACCAGTGCAAATACTATAGTGTGGAGCAGCGAGGGCAGAAACCCACTGAGCTCTACAACCCTGATAATCCCACCCAGGTATCCAATTAATTGTTTAATATATGTTGTAGTTCATGCTGCTATCTATCAACTGAGTCAGTTATTCTAATTTTGTACTGATTGTACAGTCGGCCCTCCTTATCCACGAGGGATTGGTTCCAGGACCCCCCGCGGATACCAAAATACACGGGTGCTCAAGTCCCTTATATAAAATGGCGTAGTATTTGCATATAACTACGCACATCCTCCCGTATACTTTAAATCATCTCTAGATTACTTATACTACCTAATACAATGTAAATGCTATGTAAATAGTTGTTATAGTGTAATGTTTAGGGAATAGTGACAAGAAAAAGAAACTGTACATGTTCCTCTCGCTCACAACACAAGCAGTGAACAAACGAGACGTGAGGCAAACAGTGATCAAACAACGAGTAAAACTTGTAACACCTGTACAGTAGTTGTTACACTGTCTTGTTTAGGGAATACAAGGACGCTTTAGAGGAGGCCCAATAATACTAAAGTCAGGAACTGTTGAGGTTGAGGGCTGAGGATCTTCAAGCGTTGAACTTCCAGACTTCAGAATTGCAGATGCTTTAGTTAGAAACATAGTTATAGGAAGCTGTCTCTTTTTCTTTGCATCATCAAACAAATCTTGCAGTTGTTGTAGGCATGTTGTTATCCCTCAGGTGATACTGAGGCTTTGTTCCATTGAAGGATTGTAGTCGACGATCATATCCTTTAACACTTGTGCCTGTTGAAAAACTTCTGCAAATTTTTCAAGTGTCCAAAGTGATGGCTCTGCCTCCTCTAAATCTTCATCATCATCATCTTCTGTAGAGGATTTCAGCAGATCTTTGAGTTCCACGAATTTCAGCTTCTTTCTGCTTTATTGTGCAAATGCTCAATTCGTTCTTACCGACCTTAAGGCCCACTTCGGAATGCAACATGCCACTTTTCAAAAGATCTAAGATTTCTACTTTCTCGGCAAGAGATAGCACTTTATGCTCTCTCTTAGCCTTTGAGGAATTGCTTTGACCACCTAATTGCTTTTTAGGAGCCATTTTTTCACAGGAACAAAGTAACGAACAAGACGCAAGGCAAATAATGCTCAAGCAACAAGTGCTAGAAGAGCACTTACGGGATTTTAAAAGACTTCCAGATTTTCTCCTACTTCCTGCATGTCAAGGTGTTACCTGATTTTAGCTCCAGGAATACCTGGTCCTAATTTTTAGAAAATGTTCCCTTATCCTATCCTGTACAACTGGGAGAAATTGTTTCTTTCATATTCTATCAGTTGCTAGTAATGTATTGAAAACTTCATTAAAGTCATTATTTAGTATCCTAAATAACTAGTTTTGTGTAATCGCTCTACATTGCTCTTACGATTTAGTTCTGGGAAGTCCAGCTATCACTCTTATAAGCACATACTGCATCCTCTCCATGACTAGTCTCTACTTCTTAGGAGTGTAGTCCCCGGAACTGCTGGTGTTGCTCCAGGTGTGTTCCAACCAACATTTGATAACTTCCATCCACTCATACTCCAATCTCTTCTATGCAAAGATCAAATTCACAAGACCATAAGACAGCCTTTGTCCTGACGAAGGGTCTCAGCCCAAAACGTTGACTGCTCATTTCAACAGATGCTGCCCGACCTGCTGAGTTCATCCAGCTTGTTTGTACGTCTTGATTTGACCACATATCTGCAGTATACTTTGTGTTAGCCTTTGTGATGATTTTCTGCACCTGTCTCTAGCTTTTTAATGATCCATGTGTATGAACCCTGGATCTGTTTGGTCAGGCACCCTTTAGAGCTTTTCACCATTTAGAAAGTGCCCTTTCTTTTGGTTTTAGACCTCGAGTTGATGACCTCACATCTGTCTACATTGAAATCTCCATTGGCTCAATCTATTAATTTCTCTTTAATGTAATGTTGCCACCTATGCTACTTACAAAGCTACCTACTATGTTACTGGCAAACTTGAAAATGTGGCTTTCTATCCATTGTCAAGTCATTTACCAATACAGTGAATAGTTGATGTTCCTTGTGGAACTTCATTAGTCACATTCTGCCACCTTGAGCATTATCTGTACTCTCCATCTTCTGACGCTCAGTCAGCTTGCAATTGCCGAAGTCATGGTGGGCAGCAGTGTTCATGTTTCTAGACTTCTACCGTGCAAGGGCGGAAGGCACATGCAACATGTCATGATACGCGGCATTCATATCAGATAGGCTTTACTCCTGGATGGTGGAATTCATTTGCTTCTCTTTTGCTAGAAATTAACAAGGATTGTAGGTTCCTGATTCTGCAGGTTCACATGACATTAGATAATACATTTTGAAATCCTTACAGACCTCTTGTACACAGTGTTTGGATTGTAAACGGTTACAATAACAATACTACTTAGAAATGATGTTATTTTTCAATTCTCTTTTTAAAAGATTAATATTAATAAGTTTTGAACAGGTTTCCTAAACTGTCTTATCTATTTCAGTCTGTCTCTGTTATAATTTTATTAATAGTAAAACAATGAATACACATAAATAAGCAACAGGACTCATCCTTTTTCCTTAAAAAAAAAAGTCCATAACTATTGTTAATAGTTCATTAATCAATCCATAATCTCTGGTTAAAATTACCATGGCACACAAGAGGATTTTTTACAAGATTATTGCCAATTTGAACACACAAAAACATTCACCACTCCTGGACTAGACCATTGACATCCACAAACAATGTTTCTGCTGCCTGAACCACTCTGGCGGCATCTTCGTGTAAACAGCAGATAGAGCCTCCAGCTTTGTTGTGGCTTTACTGTATGCTGGAAAACCCAGCAGCAGAACAAAAGGAGGAGGAGGGCAGGAGGAGATTTTGGACAGGCAACCAGAGAACAATTGATTGGATTGCACTTTCTATGAACATGGAATAGATGGCTTTATTGCCAAGTTTGCAGATGATACGAAGATTGGTGGTGGGGCAGGTAGTGTTGAGGAAACAGGTAGGATCCAGAAGGACTTAAATTAAGAGAATGGGCAAGAACGTGGCAAATGAAAGACAATGTTGGAAAATGCATGGCCATGCACTTTGGTAGAAGAAATAAATGTGCGGACTATTTTCTACATGAGGAGAAAATCCAGGAATCTGAGATGCAGAGGGACTTGGGAGTCTTGTGCAGAACACCCTGAAGGTTAACTTGCAGGTAGAGTCAGTGGAGAGGAAGACAAATGCCATGCTAGCATTCATTTCAAGAGGTCTAGAATACAAGAGCAAGGATGTGATGCTGAGTCTTTATAAAACACTGGTGAGGCCTCACGCTAAGTATTGCGAACAGTTTTGGGACCCTCATCTTAGAAAAGATGTGGTGGCATTGGAGAGGATCCAGAGGAGGTTCACAAGGATGATTCCAGGAATGAAAGGATTATCATACGAGGAATGTTTGATGGCTCTGGGTCTTTACTTGCTGGAATTCAGAAGGATGAGGGGGATCTCATTGAAATCTTTCGAATGTTGAAAGGCCTGGACAGAGTATATGTGGAAAGGATGGTTTCCATGGTGGGAGAGTCTGGGACAAGAGGGCACAGCCTCAGGATAGAGGGGTGCCCTTTAAAAACAGAGATGCGGAGAAATTTCTTTAGCTAAAGGGTGGTGAATTTGCGGAATTTGTTGCCACGTGCAGCTGTGGAGGCCTGGTCGTTGGGTTTACTTAAGGCAGAGATTGATAGGTTTTTGATTGGACATGGCATCAAAGGTTACGGGGAGAAAGCTGGGAACTGGGGTTGAGGAGGAGAAAAAAGGATCAGCCATGATTGAGTGGCGGAGCAGACTCAATGGGCCAGATGGCCTAATTCTGCTCCTGTGTCTTATGGTCTTATGGAACCCAATCTCATTTCATTGTTCCTGTCTTGCCTGCCCTCTTGAGCTGACCATCCCAATACTTGACTGCAGTGACAACTAAAACTCAAAATACCATGATTAAACATCCAACCATGCTGAAAAACATATAAACACCAATTAATCACCCTTCTATATTCCTTTAGTGCTTATTCCACCCCCTCCCCACTGTGTTTGCTCATATTTGTGTTCCTGAACAGTTCTCCAACATTACTGGTGCATGTATGTTGCATGTAAGGTTTTAGAGAATGAACTTGTAGCTCTTGATTTAGGAAGTCCAACTGTCAACTACACCCTGCCCCAATGTGGAAGCAGTCTTGCTGATGGATAACAGCACGGACACTGGAGGAGGTGCAACGTGAAATCACAAATGTTGTTTATTCTGAAAGGGATAAGTAGATTTGCATGTCACACAACCAGTGTCACGGTTCTCCCAGTGTGACGCCTTGGTAATGCTTATAATTTGTTTAGGGACATTTCTGAAGTGCTCCTTTGAACACTATTGTCTAGAACTATGCCAACAACAATCGAAACTTATGTTTGTAAGCAGATCTTGCACAGCAGAAGAGCTTTCACTATAGAATATTGGCTGGCTTTTGCTTGTGATGTAACACTGAACTTGACATTGTGCAGTCAAATTCTTCGTGATTGTTGGGTCGATGTGCAATGGGTGCTTCACCATTTCCGCACAGGGGAAGGTAGACTCCAAGATCTTAATAAAACCATGTACTGGATTCCCCATGTTCCTTACTATTAGATAAATGCTTTTGGCACACTAGCCAAAACCCAGCTGCCCATCAGCCGCTTCTTGAATTCTTCATCCAAGTCCACACTTTCAGAACTTTGGAGAGCAGGCACCTTCACTGGCGATAAGCCACTTACACCCAGTGCATGCAGATCTTGGTTCTGAGCTATGCTTCGTTGTACACCAGGTTTCTGTGGGTGCAAGTATCGCATCAAGTGACAGTGTGTCTTAATTTTCATTTTCTTGCTTCTGAACAGCATCTTACCAGGTTGGATCTCTTGGCTATTTGAAAGGCGAAGTGCCCAAGACTAGAAATGTGGCAAAGTGAGAGATGCATCTCATAACAGTTGTAAATCAGAACAGTCTGTGGGATGAGGGGACAATGATGTGTAAGAAAATGGTATGCAGTTTTCTTCTGTTGCCATGTACTGTGTAGTGGGTTTGGTTGATATAGCTGTCATGGTTGAATTGCTTACGGTGTAGCTGGAGTACTGATAAGTACAGGAAGATGTCATTGGTTCAGCCCTGGTCCTGATTGATGATGATTTTTAGCTGATTGGTGAGGCTATATTGCATGGAGCAGTACAAGAGCAAGTAGTGACATTGGTGGGAGATGAGATTTTAGCTGCCTTGATCAGGCATGTGAGGACATTGAACTTTCTTCAGCCTGCATCTATGGCCATGGGGTTTCACACCTTGCATTGATCTCATCAGCGTATGCTACTACCACTGATTTGATGTAAGGCTTTTTGGCCATTTGTTGTTTGAGGAGCTCTTCCACCTTGATTATAGGGGCCTTCAGTGCTGCATCTGAAAATTTAAGTGCTCAGTATTGACCATGCCCTGTAACTTCATCCAAATAGTTGATAAATCCTCTGGATTGACTTGTACGTCTGCTTTCACTGACTGCATACTAGAGTTACAGGCAGTACTACTGGCTTGAACTGTTGGGATGCACTAAAGCAACTAAAAGCATGGTTAATGTTTCCTGATTACTGAAATCATGATAATGAACAGCCAGTACATATTTAATAGTGTTGGACTCCATAGTATTGGATATCTTGGCTAAATCCCATTTCATTTTCTGCTGCTGTTGAGTTTAACCCCCAAGATATCATTGAGAGCATTTGTTCCAGTTTTGTTTTTTAATCAGTAAAAAAGAGTTAATAATTAGCATATCAGGTCAAGGGATGTTGATGTTGATATACAGTACAAGTTTGCAGGGTGGTCGTTTTCTCAGCAGCTAACCATCTGCTAGAGCTCGTTTGCAGAAGTTGACTGAAAGTCACAATAAAATTAACTTATTAATAGTGGAGACATCCTTGACCTCGAGTGGAAAATAAAATTATATTATTTCCTCCCCGCCTTTGGGGCCTTGTATTAATGTAATAGAAAGAGGCCATTAACCTTATTCCAAGCTCTTTTAAAACACTATCCAATTAGTTTGATCTTCCTGCTCTGTCCTTAGTCCTGCAAATTTTCTCTTTGTCATCACATGTCCAGTAATGATATACGTAATTTTGTGTCTGAAACTCATTAGGAAGAAACTACAGTATTACACCTCAGTATAGCAACAATAAAAAAGGAGGAAAATGGAGTGGTTAAATAGTTTAAAACCACACCTGTGTTTTTGGATTGTTGATTTTTTTTCTCTCAATAGTCTGCGCCAATATGGCAATAGAAAAATTAACTCAGCTGCACTACTGTTGTCTCCGCCAGATAGATTAGGACTATAATGTTCATCACCTTCCCTCCTTTTAAGGGACACAATGCCAAACTCCATCAGGTACTATTGGGAATAAGGTTTTACTCCATTTATGTTCTGGGTCAATGAAGTCCATTATTTTAAACTGGCATTTTCTAATCACCATAATATATCATAGGCACAATTAAATTAAAGGTCCGATCAGCTTGACTTCCTGCATCTTTTGTGCAGAAGTTTGCTTCTTTAGCACCTTTGATGCTGATCATGTTCTAATTATAACAGTAGGCAGGGCACTTCTCCACAACAAAAGATGAGCATACATACACATGAGCCTCTGACGAATCCTATAGTATAATTCTGAGCAAAATATTGCATCACAATATTGACAGAGGCCAACGGAAAAGTCAGCCACCCATCACTTCAGCCAGTGAAGGTCTATTGGGAAAGTCAATGGTAATATTAGCTAGTCATCCTTTCAGCACAGTTTGGTTTACAAAATTATATAGTTACTGAATACACAGCATAAAAAAGTGGAGCAAGAAAAAACACCACTTTTTCATAGTTACAGTAGTTGTTCCACATATTTTGAAGCACTACTTGAGATTTCTGTACTCTAGAATAGTGGGGCTAGATCTGGATAAAAATGTTTTTTTTAAAACTTGAAATTGGTACACATGTCCTTCAGCTATTCTGCATATGTAAAATCACCATCTCTCTTTGGGTCTACTAAAAATAAAACTTTCAGCGAATATTCACTCAGTGGTCACTTTATTAGGTACAGGAGGTACCTGATAAAGTGGTCACTGAGTGTATGTTTGTGTTCTTCTGCTGCTGTAGCCCATCCACTTAAAGGTTCAATGTGTTGTTCATTCAGAGATGCTCTTCTCCACACCACTGTTGTAACATGTGGTTATTTGAGTTACTATTGCCTTCCTGTCAGCTTGAACCAGTCTGGCCATTCTCCTCTGACCTCTCTCAATAACAAGGCATTTTTGCCCACAGAATTGCCACTCACTGTATGTTTTTTTTTGTTCTCCGCACCATTTTTTGTAAACTTTAGAGACTTATGTGTGAAAATCCCTGGATATCAGCAGTTTGAGATACTCAAACCACCCCGTCTGGCACCAACAATCATTCCACAGTCTAAGTGACTTAGATCACATTTCTTCCCCATTCTGATGCTTGGTCTGAACAACAAATGAATCTTTTGACCACGCCTACATGCTTTTATGGATTGAGTTGCTGTCATGTGACTGGCTGATGAGATATTCACATTAATGAGGTGTACCACTGAGTGTAAAACCTCGCATCCCTGTATTCCGAAAATTTAAGAGTCTCTCCTTCAAGTTAGCTGCTGGCCTGATCATCTTCTGAGTGACTGTAAAAGCAGTTATTTTGGGTAATAAATTAAAAAAAATACATCAGCGGGAGTCTCTGTCACATCGCTCTTATCCCACTATACTTGGTGTTGTAGCTCTCTCAAGGAAAAACTTCAAGTTAAAACTTTATCAAGATGGACAAAATAGAAATATATTGCAAAATAGATTTTCATGGAGAAAGATGTTTTTAAAAATCTATTCCCCTGTAAATTATGCTTTGTGAAGTTATTACTTTCCCTTTTTTCCTTTTTTTGTTATTGAGGCTGTAAATGTGTTGTTTATGGCTTAGCATTTTACACATTTGTCTAAGCCAGTGGATCATTTCTGAGGAACTGACAGCTTAACTGACAAGCACAAGCTGTAATTAGGACATCTGGAAGGTTATTCTACAGCTTTTAATTGAAGTATTAATTTTTATGACTGTGATCTTATGTTGAAATAGGATATCTCAGATTTGTTGAAGAACTTGACTGGAGATTTTTTTTTAATTAACTATCTTGTACACTACCTTCAGGCTGCTGGATCATTTCATTGTGAAGCCAAAATCACCAATTCACATGTTTGTATTCTTCCACAGTCAGTAGACTTGACATTATGATTTTTTACTAGTTTCTCCAGCTTCTGTCAATTTAATTTCAAATGTTAAAACATTGTTTTCTGTATTGAACAGTGGAACTTAATAAGATGACAATAGATTTTGTCAGGTTTGTAACATTTGCATGATCAACTACTTTTTTATATATAAATATCATGAAACCTTGTACTCATGGAGTATATGCAGTGGAATGAGGTACAGATAACAATTTTGTCCAGAAATTAATGCACAATATTTGAAACTTTGAGACAGGAAACTAGAACATTCACAATACCAAATGCAGGTATCACAAGAAGCAGAGTTAAGTGGCAGGGGTTATTAGTCAAGGACATGCAGACATAATTCAGACACCATTTTAAAACTGATTACTCTATCTTTTTAATCGTGTTCTGATTTGATATTATTTAAAGTTTAAAAAGACAAGTGGAAGTTTTAGGAAACAGTTAATTTCCATTGCCTTATGTTCTTCAGTTTTAAAACGTAACTAATACAGGTCCGCAATCCCATACCCGAAATTCTGAAATCCAAAAAGCTCCGAAAACCGAAGTTTATTTCGCCAACAGCTGACGTCACTCAGGTGTGACGTGGCAGCACTAGCAGAGGCTGCCAGACGTCAGTTGTGGCTCAGTGTTCGTACTGGTTACACTTGCATTTGCTGTTCACTGATGTTTTGTGTTCACTGTTGACTTTGTGTTTAATTTCACTGTGAAAATGTCAAAGAGAGCTGCAGATACCCCTATGGGTAACAACGAGAAAAAGAGAAGGAAGCATCTGTCATTATCAATGACGCAGCAAGTGGAGTTATTGCAAAAGCTTGATCATGGTGTGTCTGTGTGGCATCTTACTGAAGGATATGGTGTCGGAACTACCACTGCATATGATTTAAAGAAACAGAAAGACAAGTTACTGAAGTTTTATAGTGACAGTGACGTTCTACATTTATTCCAATAAGTCATTTACCATGTGTTTGATTCGGTTCGTTTGAAGCTGTATATTTTTATGTTTTATTGAATATTTCTGTGGGAAATAAAATTTTCTTGTCATTATTCCCTGAACAATACAGTATAACAACTATTTACGTAACATTTACATTGTATTAGGTATTATAAGTAATCTAGAGATGATTTAAAGTATACGGGAGGATGTGTGTAGGTCTGGAGCTCCGCCAGGCCCCAAAGTCCACCCACACTGAGACAGGTTAAATAAGGGACTTGAGCATACATGTTTTTTGGTACCTGTGGGTGGTCTCGGAACCAATAAGGAGGGATTCTGAATCTGAAAAATTCTGAATTCGGAAATGCAGCTGGCCCCAAGGATTTCGGATAAGGGATTATGGACCTGTACTTGCATTGAAAAGGTCTGTAGGACAATATTGCAAAGTTTTAACTTAAAGTTATTTATCCGTGATGTTTGCTGTTTACTTCTGACATTTTTTCCTCAGGTCAACGCACAACTAAATAGTCCTCTTAACTCGCCAACCCAATCTCCAACGCCATCTCCAGTGACGAACGTGACAAATGTCTGTCCTGGTCTAACACCACTGCCACTTATTGCCCAGTTTTCCAGACCTGTGGGTCCAGCACAAGGTGAATAACTCTTCAAATAACATGTAAAATGGGTTAAAATAATGTATACTGATTCTTCTAATCCAGAGAACATTTAACTATTTAAATGTTTGTGATAATTGTACCCTCTGTTGCTTTAGTATTGACAAAGGCAATGAATCCATTGTAGGGTTAAAAGCAGTGATGCAACTGTACAGTATGCTTGACAAATGTTTCAAGATTGTACTTTCATCTCCTTCCTTCCTAATGTGAGTGTACACACACACACACACACACACACACACACACACACACACACACACACACACACACACACACACACACACACACACACACACACACACACACACACACACACACTTGCGCGCTCATTAAGTACATTGCTTCTATCTTTTGTCTTATCCAAACATCTTGCTTTTAATCTAACTCTATTTCTGGTCAAAACAAAAGCATTCTGTCCATGCTACTATTTTTCCACATCTACCATGTGCTCAAGGTTAATAAGTATTCTAGCAACACACACAAAATGCTGATGGAACGCAGCAGGCCAAACAGCATCTATAGGAAGAAGCACTGTCGACGTTTCGGGCCGAGACCCTTCGTCCAGTCCTGATGGTGCATTGGCCTTCATCAACTGTAGGGTTGAGTTCAAGAGCCAAGAGGTAATATACAGCTGTATAGAACCCTGGTCAGACCCCACTTGGAGTACTGTGCTCAGTTCTGGTCACCTCACTGAAGTGGATCAAATCATGGTTGGACAATGTGCTGAAAAACTTGAGTCTCAACATGGACAAGATAAGGGATGATTGTGGACTTTAGGAAGGTGCAGTCTGACCGATCCTCATTGCACATACATGATTCCTCTGTGAAAAGATTTACGAGCACCAAGTTTCTGGGAGTGCACATGATGGATGATCTCACCTAGTCCCTCAACACCACCTCTTTGGTCAATAAAGCACAGCAGCGTCTCTACTTCCTGAGGAGATTGAGGTGTATGAGGCTCCCCTCCCCCATTTCAGTAAATCTTTACAGGAGCACCACTGAGTCTACATCGCCGTTTGGAACGGGGATTACGAGGACTACTGAAGGGATCATTAGGGTCTCTCTTCCACTCATTAGAGATATTTATCAGGAGTGCTGTGTACGCACAGCATTTAGCATTATCAATGACCCCTCCCATCGATCCAACAATCTCTTTGACCCTCTACTATCAGGCAGGAGGTACAGTACCATTAGGACAAGAACTGTCAGGATGAGAAACAGCTTCTTCCCCCAGGCTGTAAGACAACTACTCCCTGCTACCACCCAGATCTCATCATACATGAAGCGGCAGTAATATATACTGTTTACTTTTTAACTTGTATCATATAACCTTTTTATTTGTGGTAATATTACTTAAGTGTTGGGTATGTTAGTTATATTTGCTATGTTATGCACTTTGCTCCAGAGAAACATTGTTTCTTTTGGTGATATACATGTGCACAGTTGAATGACAATAAACTGAACTTGAACATGAGAAACACAATTTCTTTGAATGTTCTAATTCCTGGCCTGAGCTTCTATACTCTGTCATACCTTTCAAGGGAAAAAAAACATATGAAATAGAGATGTAACTCCTACAACATATAACCCTGAGGTCCTTGTTTCCAGTCTACTCCAGAGCCTCCAACTCAGCAATGAGTTGATGGGTTTGTGGAAGGGCCTACTACTTGGCTCAGTTCCCTTCTGTGGGAATGTCACATTTTTAACACTCCCAAGTAATTACATAAAATGCAAATATTCTTTTATGGAATTTGAAACAGATGGACTTGCATAGAACCATAGAATACCTATAGCACAATACAGTCCCTTCAGCTCACAAAGTTGTGCCAAACATGTCCCTACCTTAGAAAGTACTAGGGTTACCCATAGCCCTCCATTTTTCTAAGCTCCATGTACCTATCCAAAAGTCTCTTAAAAGACCCTATCGCATCCGCCTCCACCACTGTTGCTGGCAGCGCATTTCACACACTCACCACTCTGTGTAAAAAAAAGAAAACAACAAACAAACTTATCCCTGACATCTCATCTGTACCTGAAACCTGTGCCCTCTTGTGGTAGCCATTTCAGCCCTGGGAAAAAGCCTCTGACTATCCACATGATCAATGCCTCTCATCATCTTATACACCTCCATCAGGTCACCTCTCATCCTCCATCGCTCCAAGGAGAAAAGGCCCAAGTTCAGCCTATTCTCGTTAAGGCATGCTCCCCAATTCAGGCAACATCCTTATAAGTCTCCTCTGCACCCTTTCTATGGTTTTCACATCTTTCTTAACCACAGAGTCAACCTGCGCAGCAGCTTTGAGTGTCTTATGGACACGGACCCCAGGATCCCTCTGATCCTCCACACTGCCAAGAGTCTTACCATTAATACTACATTTTGCCATCATATTTGACCTACCAAAATAAACCACCTCACACTTATCTGGGTTGAACTCCATCTCCCACTTCTCTGCCCAGTTTTGCATCCTATCAATGTCCCGCTGTAACCTCTGACAGCCCTCCACACTATCCACAACAGCCCCAACCTCTGTGTCATCAACAAATTTACTAACCCATCCCTCCACTTCCTCATCCAGGTCATTTATAAAAATCACAAAGAGTAAGGATCCCAGAACAGATCCACGAGGCACACCACTGGTCACCAACTTCCATGCAGAATACGACCCGTCTGCAACCACTCTTTGCCTTCTGTGGGCAAGCCAGTTCTGGATCCACAAATCAATGTCCGCTTGGATCCCATGCCTCCTCACTTTCTCAATAAGCCTTGCATGGGGTACCTTATCAAATGGCTTGCTGAAATCCATGTACGCAACATGTACTGCTCTTCCTTCATCAATGTGTTTAGTCACATCCTCAAAAAATTTAATCAGGCTTGTAAGGCACGACCTGCCCTTAACAAAGCTATGCTGACTATTCCTAATCATATTATGCCTCTCCAAATGTTCATAAATCCTGCCTTTCAGGATCTTCTCCATCAACTTACCAACCACTGAAGTAAGACTCACTGGTCTATAATTTCCTGGGCTATATCTACTCCCTTTCTTGAATAAGGGAACAACATCCGCAACCCTCCAATCCTCCGGAACCTCCCCCGTCCTCATTGATGATGCAAAGATCATCACCAGATGCTCAGTAATCTCCTCCCTCACCTCTCACAGTAGCCTGGGGTACATCTCATCCAGTCCCGACGACTTAACCAACTTGATGCTTTCCAAAAGCTCCAGCACATCCTCTTTCTGAATATCTACATGCTCAAGCTTTTCAGTCCACTACAAGTCATCACTACAATCACCAAGATCCTTTTCCATAGTGAATACTGAAGTAAAAAACATACAGTCAGCGTATCAGGCAGAAACCCTTCAGCAGAACTGAGTTTCAGCCCGAAATGTCAACTGTACTTGGCTTGCTGAGTTCCTCCAGCATTTTGTGTGTGTTGCTACTGAGTCCATTTTTAGTTATGTCACTTTAGAGAGGGTGTGAAAATGTTGGAAAGCATACCATATAACAATTACAGCACGGAAACAGGCCATCTCGGCCCTTCTAGTCCGTGCCGAACGCTTACTCTCACCTAGTCCCACCTACCTGCACTCAGCCCATAACCCTCCATTCCTTTCCTGTCCAAATACCTATCCAATTTTTTTAAAATGACAAAATCGAACCTGCATCTACCACTTCTACTGGAAGCTCATTCCACACAGCTACCACTCTCATTTCTCATACAGCAGAAATTTACTAGGATGGTTCCGGAGTTGAGAGATGTCAGTTGCAGGATTAGACTGGAGGAGGAGTGATTATTCTTCTTGAGGCAAAAAGAGTTTGAAAGCAGATTCAGTAGAGTTTGCCAAGTTCATAAAGGATTTAGACGAGATAGATAGAAGGGAAATGTTCGGAGTCAAAGATGGTTGAAGGACGAGTCAAGGATTTATAGTATTACAAAAATCATTTTTAAAAGTTTATTCAGAAAATACATGATCTGGAACTTTCTGCCTGCAAGGGCAGTGGAAACAGGATCAATCAGGGCTTTCAAAAGGGTATTAGGTAGGTACTTGGGGGGGAAAATATAATTTATGGGGCTAGAGTGGTTGGAGGGGACAACAAGATTGACATAATCGCTCCATTGGGAGCCAGCGTAGACTTAATGAGGTCCTTCTGTGCTATTATGATTCTGTGAACAACATTAGCATCACTCTTATCACATTCCGCTCCCAAACTTCCATCTACTTAATGAAAACTCACTAAGTTGCTTGAAATGTAGACTGTAAGTTGTTAGAATTAGGACTTGCAATGGATTTGCATCAGTGTGTCAGATAAGCACTAATTTTTCCAAGTTCATTCTCTTCAGAAGCTCATTATGGAAACTATTAAAGCAATGCTTCTCTACTTGTGGTCAAAGATCTGAGTAGCTAAAAAGACAATGCAAACTAATGTTAAGTATAAGTGTGATGGGAAGTAAATTAATGAACAATTTAAAATGATTAATGAAATGTTTCAGATGGACTTTTACTGAATCCTGGATTAATAAAGACATAAAGTTTTTTCATGCAAATTATGCTGTTAAACACTTGAAGGTGTGTCACAATGCCCACTATCTTAAATAGGAAAAGGTAATTACTGTTGGAAAGTAAGCTGTTAACAGCGTTGTTTTCACATACATGGCTAAAAATATCAGATCCGGTTTAAATCAGCCATGTTTCAGTTATGCCATCAAAAGTAGTTTGGATTGTCAATCTAGCCTTCCCTACTAAAAAGGAATGCAAGTGAACCTTGGAAGTAGAGTCATGATAAGATACAACGTGGAAACGAGCTCTTCGATCCACTGAGTCCATACAGACCATCAACCACCCATTTTATTCTCCCCACATTCTCATAATCTCCCACCCATTGACTGACGTAACAACAACTAGTGTCCAGTTAACCTACCAACCCACATCTTTGGCATATGAGGAAACTGGAGCAGCTGGGGAAAATCCATGTAGTCACAGGGAGAACAAACGTGTGATCTGCACGCAGACAGCACTGGAGGTCAGGGTTGAACCTGTCTCTAGAACTATGAGAGGCACTCTACTTGCTGTGCTGCCCTGTTTCTATTATCTAAGGATAGTTAGACCAAAAAATATTGCCATGTCTTGTCATGACCATCAAATAGTATCTGCCAGGTCCCTTGGTCAAAAGAGCTAGAAACAGAAAACATTAAAATCATATGAAACAAATTGCATTGATGTTTCAAATGTGTTGGGGACACTTATGCAAAATCAAGGTGTTTGTTTGCCTACATGACATTATACTTTTGATATACTTTTGCAATTCCTGCTCATTATACCATACATTGACTCCCTTGTGATACTGTAAGCTGGAGCTTACATGAGGAAACGATTAGTGTGTCAGCTGAGCAATCAGCCACAGCTGTTAAGAAGCCCTTAATAGTCTGTGCCTTGTGAATGTTTCACTCACTCAAGGACCATAGCCTTTGTGGTCTGGGTTTAACTCCTGTTTCAGATCCAGGTTACAAATTTAAATTATTCGGTGTCCAGTGTCCTGTGCAAGGCAGCTCCTCATTTTTCTATTTCTCTTCATTAGGTGATACTCGTTATTCTTTACTTGGTCAGCCTTTGCAGTACAACCTTCCAGTATGTCCACCTCCAGTAATCCATGGACAGTGCCAGTATTCAGCTCATCAGGTAAGGATTGAGAAAAGCATGAGGAAAGAGCTGTCCTCTGCAATATGTTTGCAGACAAACCTTTAAGTACTTCCCACCAAGTTCTGTTAGAATGGTGATAATTCCAATAACGTGAGCAT
This sequence comes from Hemitrygon akajei, assembly GCF_048418815.1. Lineage (NCBI taxonomy): Eukaryota > Metazoa > Chordata > Chondrichthyes > Myliobatiformes > Dasyatidae > Hemitrygon > Hemitrygon akajei. Next base: position 24,451,047 of record NC_133141.1, on the reverse strand, counting down.
TTGCACTGGAATCCTGGGGATGTGCTGATATTAGCACATGGAGTCCAAGGGACAACCATTCTATGTGAAGCAGTTCCATTCTACTGTTCATGCCGTCTCAAGACTTCACCTTTCTCCTACCAGTTGAACACTCCCTGAAGTTTCAATTATGTCTTTCTGGGGGGTGGGGGGGGGGGGAGCCTTTCCGTAACCTGTTCTGTAGATTTAAAAAAAGAACTATTTGTATATTTTCACTTGCCATTATTATTAATTCCTATCCTAAAATTTTGTGTTCTGTCTGCTTGAGAGGGTGGGTAAGTAATCAGCTGAGTGCTACTTGAACTATACAAACTCTTAGTAAATCTGGATCCCTCTGATGACTGCATGCCAATTCATTGTATTTCTTGGTGCAAGTTTAATGCTGCCATATAAACAGACTCCATTGATAACTTTTTTTTATTTAAAGGGTCCATGCAGTACGAAACACACTAAACGAGGAAAGAAGCCAACCCTGAAATCTGCATCTACTGATCTTGGCACAGGTGATGTTGGTTAGTATCTAAGCTATCATAGGTATTGCATGAAGAATTTGCTGCATCTTCAAAGTTTGGGGTCTAGTACAAGGGAGCATAGCCTAAAATTTAGAGATGGGCTTTTCAGGAGTGAAGCTGGGAAATCTGAAATAATATTTGTGAAATGGCAGTTTATTTTAGGGCAGTTATAAATTGTTCTCAGGAAGTCCCTTGGGGTTGAGAATGGCTTGTTTCCACTCCAGTTCTGTGAATCCTGAGATGACGGATGAAATGAATTTTAGGCCTGCAGACTCTGTCACTTGTGGATCAGAGGTGCTTGTCAGAGTGGATGGCTGGTTTGAGAGGATGTGCTTTAGGTTAACCTTTAGGGTACCCTGCACAAGGATCACAAGTCTCTTTGCATCTCTGCATTTTGAATTCTCTCCCCATCTAAATAATAGTCTGCAACATTTATTTCTTCCACCAAAGTGCATGACCATACACTTTCCAACATTGTATTTCATTTGCCACTTCTTTGCCCATTCCCCTTCCTAAACTATCTTTCTCCGTTTCTCCGCAGGCTCCGTTTCCTCAACACTACCCACTCCTCCACCTATCTTTGTATCATCAGTAAATTTAGCCACAAATCCATTAATCCCATAGTCCAAATCATTGGCATACATAGTAAAAAGCAGCAGTCCCATCACCGACCCCTGTGGAACTCCACTGGTAACCAGTAGCCAGCCAGAATAGGATCCCTTTATTCCCTCTCTGTTTTTTGCTGATCAGCCAATGCTCCACCCATGCTAGTAACTTCCTGGTAACTCCATGGGCTCTTAACTTGCTAAGCATCCTCATGTGCAGCACCTTGTCAAAGGCCTTCTAAATATCCAAGTACACCATATCCACTGCATCTCCTTTGTCTACTTCAAAAAATTGCAGTACGTTAGTTGGACAGGATTTTCCTTTCAGGAAACCATGCTGGCTTTGGCCTATCTTGTCATGTGCCTCCAGGTACTCTGTAAACTCATCCCTAACAATCGATTCCAACAACTTCCCAACCACTAATGTCAGGCTAACAGGTCTATACCTTCCTTTCTGCTGCCTCGCATCCTTCTTAAATAGCGGAGTAACATTTGCAATTTTCCAATCATCCGGTACAATGCCAGAATCTATCGATTCTTGAAAGATCATTGTTACTGCCTCCACAATCTCTCCAGCTACTTCCTTCAGAACCCAAGGGTGCATTCACAGAGCATAGAATACATACAGCACAATACAGGCCCTTCAGCCCACAATGCTGTGCTGAACATGTACTTACTTTAGAAATTACCTAGGGTTACCCATAGCCCTCTATTTTTCTAAGCTCCATGTACGTATCCAGGAGCGTCTTAAAAGACCCTATTGTATCCGCCTCCACCACAGTCGCTGGCAGCCCATTCCATGCACTCACCACTCTCTGCCTAAAAAAAACTTATCCCTGACATCCCCTCTGTACCTACTTCTGAGCACCTTAAAACTGTGCCCTCTTGTGGTAGCCATTTCAGCCCTGGGAAAAAGCCTCTGACTATCCACATGATCAATGCCTCTCATCATCTTATACACCTCTACCAGGTCATCTCTCATCCTCCGTTGCTCCAAGGAGAAAAGGCCGAGTTCACTCAACCTATTCTCTTAACGCTCCCCAATCCAGGCAATCCTTGTAAATCTCCTCTGCACCCTTTCTATGGTTTCCACATCCTTCCTGTAGTGAGGTGACCAGAACTGAGCACAGTACTCCAAGTGGGATCTGACCAGCATTAATATTACCTCTTGGCTCTTGAACTCAACCCCACAGTTGATGAAGGCCAATACACCCGTATGCTTTCTTAACCACAGAGTCAACCTGCACAGCAGCTTTGAGTGTCCTATGGACGTGGACCCCAGGACCCCTCTGATCCTCCACACTGCCAAGAGTCTTACCATTAATACTACATTTTGCCATCATATTTGACCTACCAAAATGAACCACTTCACACTTATCTGGGTTGAACTCCATCTCCCACTTCTCTGCCCAGTTTTGCATCCTATCAATGTCCCGCTGTAGCCTCTGACAGTCCTCCACGCTATCCACAACACCCCCAACCTTTGTCAGCAGCAAACTTACTAACCCATCCCTCCACTTCCTCATCCAGGTCATTTATAAAAATCACAAAGAGTAAGGGTCCCAGAACAGATCCCGGAGGCACTCCACTGGTCACCAACTTCCATGCAGAATATGACCCATCTACAACCACTCTTTGCCTTCTGTGGGCAAGCCAGTTCTGGATCCACAAAGCAAGGTTCCCTTGGATCCCATGCCTCCTCACTTTCTCAATAAGCCTTGCACTGGGTACCTTATCAAAAGCCTTGCTGAAATCCATATACACTACATCTACGGCTCTACCTTCATCAATGTGTTTAGTCACATCCTCAAAAAATTCAATCAGGCTAGTAAGGCACGACCTGCCTTTGACAAAGCCAGGGCCCCCAGACAGTCCTTCCAGGTGAGGCGACACTTCACCTGTGAGTCGGCTGGTGTGGTATACTGCGTCCGGTGCTCCCGGTGTGGCCTTTTATATATTGGTGAGACCCAATGCAGACTGGGAGACCGTTTCACTGAACACCTACGCTCTGTCCGCCAGAGAAAGCAGGATCTCCCAGTGGCCACACATTTTAATTCCACGTCCCATTCCCATTCTGATATGTCTATCCATGGCCTCCTCTACTGTCAAGATGAAGCCACACTCAGGTTGGAGAAACAACACCTTATATACCGGCTGGGTAGCCTCCAACCTGATTGCATGAACATTGACTTCTCTAATGTAACACTTACCCACAAAGGCTGGTATTTGTCTAGGGGAAACGGAGATCCAGCCACACACCAACCCACCTCCCGTACACGCAGGTGCTGTGAGAATCGAGTTTATGCCTCGCACCGCTCACCGTATCAACTTCACACCAAATACCGTTATGAAATACACTTTATAGAATTTACTAACATTAACTAAAGAAGTATTAGGCAATACTATATATATATATATATATATACAAGGAAAGAAAAAAACAAAAGGCGCCAACTTATCAAAGTTCAGTCAGTGTGGTGCACATCGTAGGAGCTCAATCAATGAATCATCCGACAGCCACGTCGTCACCCCTGGGACCACCCCGGTGGTCTTACGAGCCGTCTAGCGCCAGTCGTGGTGGTCCTACGAGCCGTCCAGCGCCCGTCCACCTTCCTCGTCCGTCTCTCTTCCCGACTCTCTCCACCCCCAAGCCCGCGCAACCCCTCCCCCAAGTTCCCAGCCTCACAAAACACAATAACATTCCCCATTGATTAACAAATGAATACAATTACCATATCAGCCATTCTAAAGCGAAACAACGGCGAGAGAAACATTTAACAGACAAAGAAACATTCCTATTCGTTACAAACCAAAGAAGCTCTTTTTAGTAACATACACCGGACATTGTACATTCTCTCCCCACCAGCAAATGTCATGCCCTCATGGCATTACTAGAGTTCCCCAAAGCTTCTTGCAACACACAAAACCCAACCCAGGTGCAGAAAGCAGTAACATAACTACCCAGAGCAGTAGAAATCACACTCGGTTCTCCTGGTACCACATATGTCAACCGCTCCGGGGGGCGCCTAATCCTCTGAGATCTCCATACCCCTTCTGCCCCACTGGGCTCCCTCTTCACCTGCGAACCCACTGTCTCGGACACCCCAGGTCTTCCTGACGGACCCTCACCCCCTTCCTCACGGGGGTCCTCCCTCACCTGAGATCTCTCCGGCTCACGCTCGGGCTCCACCCTCTCTCCCACCAATGTTGGCTGCCTCTCCATCTGACCCTCAAGACCTTCCCTCCTCTCACCCAATTCAGTATGGGAAGGGCCAGGAGCCTCCTCTCCTGGTACTGGAGCACCAGCGAATGGGAACAGGGGCCACTCATCTGAGTCGTCCTCTTCCGAATCAGTAGCCATTTCCGGGCGAGGGACCCGTCCCCGCTCTTCAGCAGCGGGCTCTTCCCTTTCTCTGCGCCCTTGCAGAGTCCTTGTACTAGGCATAACCTCCCACTCTGGCTCCGTATCCACCTGCACCGCTTGACCCAGCGGCAGCAGGTGATTCCGATGGAGTACCTTGATAGGCCCTTTCCCATCCTCAGGTTTCACCCGGTAAACTGGCAGGTTCGGCATCTGGCTCTCTATTACATAGGGGCTGGCCGCCCATCGATCTGCCAACTTGTGCTTACCAGGGAGTCCCAAATTCCGTAAAAGGACCCGGTCGCCCGGCAATAATTGAACAAACTTCACCTTTCGATCATACCGCATCTTATTCCTCTGATTTTGTTTGGTAGCCGCCGCCTCGGCCAACTCGTACGCCCGCTGTAACTCCCTCTTCATGTCAGACACATACTTTAGATGGGACTTCCCGGGTAATTCACCCACTTCACCCCCAAAACACAAGTCAATGGGCAACCTCGCTTCCCGCCCGAACATCAGATAATAGGGCGAATATCCTGTAGCATCATTGCGAGTACAATTGTAACAGTGAACCAATTGTCCAATATGACGACTCCACCTGCTTTTCTGCCCAATCTCCAGCGTCCCGAGCATATCCAACAGGGTCCGGTTGAACCTCTCTGGCTGCGGATCTCCCTGTGGGTGATAAGGGGTAGTCCTGGATTTCTCAACCCCAAGCATAGTCAGTAATTCATGGATAAGGCGGCTCTCAAAGTCCCGCCCCTGATCGCTATGGATTCGCCTGGGAAGGCCGTAATGAACAAAATACTTCTCCCATAACACCTTCGCCACTGTCGTCGCCCTCTGATCCTTAGTGGAAAATGCCTGAGCATAGCGAGTGTAATGATCGGTGATGACTAAGACATTCGCGGTGTTGCTGGTGTCAGGCTCAATCGACAGAAAATCCATACATACCAGGTCCAGAGTTCCCGCACTCTGCAAGTGCGACAGTGGAGCCGCCAACGCGGGCAGGGTCTTCCTCCGGATGCAACGACTGCAGCCCCTACAGTATTCTTCGACTTCCCCCCTCATCCGGGGCCAGTAGAACCGGTCTTTGAGTAATCCATAGGTCTTTTCCACCCCCAAGTGTCCAGAATCATCATGTAGGGCCTGGATACAGTCTGCCGATACTCCTCCGGCAGGACCAGTTGCCAACAGTGGGGTTGGTCCGGAGGCGCCGTTACCCGATACAAGATTTGGTTCTTTAACTTCAACCGAGACCACTCCTTCAACAACAGGGGCACGAATGGGTGTTTCGCCTTCTCAGCCAACGCCCCATCCCCCCTCTCGACCGCTCTCCACACTGTGCCAATGCCCGGGTCATTTTGCTGAGCAGCTGCCACTTCCCCCGGACTCAGTTCCGGCAACTGTTTAGTCCGCAGTGCGGTCAGGTCACAGTAAGCTAGGGGTATGGCATCGTCAAAACCCCCCAAATGGTCCACGGCTCGTTCCAGCCTCCCTTTTCCCTCGGCCTTCATGGTGATAGCAAACTGACACATTGCCTTCTCTCCAGGGGCAGGGACACTCTCCCACTCCTCGTCCCTCTCCTGCTCCCCCGGCTCCCGACGAGACAAAGCATCCGCATCGACATTCTTGCTTCCGGGCCGGTACCTCAGGCTGAAATCATATACCGACAAGGCCGCCAGCCACCGATGTCCTGTGGCATCCAGCTTCGCCGAAGTCAAAATATAAGTGAGAGGATTGTTATCCGTTCGCACCTCAAACTTGGCTCCGTACAGGTAATCGCCCAACTTGTTCACCACCGCCCACTTCAGTGCCAGGAACTCCAACTTGTAAATGGGATAGTTTCTCTCCGATGGCGACAAGCTTCGGCTGACAAAGGCTACCGGCCTCAATGCTTTGCCATGCTCCTGGTACAGAACAGCCCTGAGACCCTCTCGACTGGCATCCGTGTGCAGCACATATGGCTTCTGGGGATCGGCAAAAGCCAACACCGGGGCCTGGGTCAGTGCCCTTTTCAAAGATCGGAACGCCTCTTCACATTGATCATCCCATCTCGAGCCAAAAGGTTCCGCCGGGTTCCAGTATCCTCCAGCGTCCTGCCTCTGGTCCCCCGTCCTTTTCTTTCCCACCGAGGGATAGCCACACAACAGCTGAGTCAACGGGTGACACACTTTGGCGTATCCTTTCACAAATCGCCGGTAGTACCCACAGAACCCCAAAAATGAGCGCAGAGCGCCCACTTTCTGGGGTCTCGGCCAGGTGGTCACGGCCTCTATCTTGGTTGGATCAGTAGCCATTCCCTCTCGCGAAATGATATGGCCAACGTAGCTAACCGACGACTTGTAGAACTGGCATTTGTCCAGGGAAAGCTTCAACCCTTCTTCATTAAGCCGGCCCAACACCTTCAACAGCCTCTCCTCATGTTCCTCCAAAGTCGATCCAAACACTATCAAATCGTCCAGGTACACCAGCACCTCTAACAGATTCATATCCCCCACAGTTCTCTCCATGAGCCTCTGGAAGGTGGCTGGGGCTCCCGATATGCCTTGGGGCATTCGTTTGAACTGAAAGAACCCCAGCGGGCAGATAAAAGCGGTCTTCTCTTTATCGCCTGGACTCATCGGGATCTGGTAATACCCACTTCTTAAATCCAGCACACTGAACCACTTAGCACCGCTCAGGCAGGCCAGCGCATCCTCGACTCTTGGGACAGTATATTGATCAGGGACAGTTCGCCGATTCAACGTCCTGTAGTCAACACACATGCGCACTCGCCCATTCTTCTTCCGTGCCACCACTATTGGGGACGCATAAGGACTTCGAGACTCAGCTATGATTCCGGCCTCCTTCAACGTGCACAAGTGCTGCCGCACGTCCTCAACGTCTGCCGGAGCCAGCCGCCGGGATCTCTCTCGGAACGGGGTGTCCTCCGTCACCCGAATGGTGTGGCGAGTGCTTTTGGAGCAGCCAACATCAAACTCGCCCCGAGAAAAAACAGCTTCCATCTTCAGCATCTTCTCCACTAGCCTGTGTTTCCACTCCAACGACACAGGGGAATCCCCGAAGTTAAAGACTTCAGCGGTCAGCTCCCTTCGATGCTCCGATCCCTCCCCGTTAGGGGTCCTCACTGGTGCGCTAGACATTACCGTCACCGGGAACAGATGTGCCAGCGGCATTCCCCTCTTAAAGGTGATGTCTCTTGCCGTGGTGTTCCTGACACTTATAGCTATACACCTCGCATGTACCACCCCTGGTCTCTGCACTTCGGGCCTCACCAGTGCCCCCGCCGGAAATCGTGTCTCCCCTTCAAGATCGTCCGGGGCGTCTACTAACAGGGCTTCGCCCGTCGGCACTCCTGGGAATCTGGGGGTCCCCACCACTAGTGCTACCTCCCCGGGTCGGATCACCTTGGGCCTCGCCTGCGTACACCACATCGTCCCTCGTTTACACTCCGGGTCCAGTCCGAGGGAGGCAACCCCTTCTTCGAATACTGCTCGAAACACTGGATGCACCGAGAGGGTCTCCAGAAAGTCTTCCTCCGCTTTCTCCTTACAAGCTCCCAGGAGCCGTCGCACAACGGGGGAATTAGTCCCCACCAGGAGGGCAGCACCACCGGTTTCCACCGGGTCAGGACACACCAACACAACGTCTCATTAGCTTCGGACACTCCCACATCGCCCTCCGAGAACTCCAATCTCACCGATAGGTACCCATTGTATGAGTAGTCACCCTCGCTCACACCCCAAATCTGCAGGGCGTCAAATGGGGTTACGGGCAAATGCTTTAGATATTGGTTGTAGAAAGACCGGTACAATAAGGTCACCTGCGATCCCGTATCCAGAACAGAACGGCTTTTGCGTAAACTCCCTCTATCCGTAGACCCACACTGGCACGGGGTCCTACCAGCCCATCTGGAATAGAGGCGTGGGCACCCGGTGGTCCCCTGGCTGATCTCTGGGAACGTGTTCCTCCAGAGGTTCCAGTCCGTTCCCTCACTGAGCCTCTCCTAAGTTTCCCGACACCTCCCCCTTCTTAGTCGCAGGGGGGCTTGTCCTCCGCAGAACTCCTGGTCTCTCACAATCCCACCTAAAGTGTCCCTCCTCTCCACAGCTATAGCACACCCTCGGCCGCCCACAGACCCACCTGAAATGCCCCTCTTTCCCACAGTTAAAGCACACGCTGCCTGCCGCCCCTCCTCTCCCAGGACGACTCCCACTCCCAACCCATGGCACTGGTCGCCCCTGAGAGTGGGTACCTCCCCTGTCCCTCCCTTCCAGAGGGGATTCTCTACCCCTCGGTGGGTTGTCATTCCTCCACCCAGCCACCACTTCCTGTATCGCTGAGGATCGCTCCCGTAGGCCTGCGCCCCTTTTCGGCCCCAACGCTCTCTCTTCCTCCCGCACCTCTCTAATCAGTTGCCCGAAGGATGGAGGGGGGCCTTTCCTAAAAGCCTGCCGAATAGTCCACGCCACCTTGTCCTCCTCCAGAGAGCCACTGAATAACTGACTCATCCTCACGCTAGCCACGTCAGGCGCCTTCACTACCCCCCGGCGCCGCAGCCCCGAGAGCATCCCCTCCATCCTAAATATGTACTCGGAGAGCTTTTCCCCTCTCCATTGTTCCAGGCGTTGGAACTCTGCTAAAAGCAGCCAGGGTTCCCCTGACAACCCAAACGCTCCCTCCAAAACTTCTATACATTCCTCCACTGAGGCCCCAGACTTTTCAGCTTTCAACTCCCGAACTGTTTTGGCTGCTAAACCCCTCAAACTTCCCACCACTCGCTGCCGCTTCTCCTCCTCCGAACCTGGCCACTCCTCTAACATCAAGGACGTATGCTCGATCCAGGTCTCATAGTCCACCTCCCCGTCTGGAGTAGGCTTGGCTCCGGAGAACACCCCCAGCTTCAGCCGTGGCCTCTCGGCCACTCCCACCAGGGAGTTAAGTGCGGCTGCCAGCTCGGAGGCTTCCACCCTACCTGGGGAGCGGGGCCTAGTCACGACTCCCTCCTCTCTCCTCCCTTTGCTAGTGCCTGCCACCTCTCTGGGGTTTTCCTCTAGCTCTAGCTCCTCCTCCGATGTCTCCTCAGCCTCATCCTCGGAGAAGGGGTGGAGCCCCCACAGCCCCTCCTCCCCTGGTACACTGACCGTCGCCGGCAGTTCCAATGTCCTGACGTCAGCACTCGTACTAACCAACACCCAGCTAGACTCCATCTCTTTACCACACCGTCTAGCTACCAATTCTACCTGCCCCATACCCTTCACCAAACTTAACCCCCGCACTACCGCGTCTCCCAAAACTAGAAAATCCACTCCGCTCACTACGCATGCGTACTGTACCAGTACACCTTCAAATCCGCACCAGCGAACAATTTTATCTCTGTCCATCTCCACTCACTACCTGCGCGATTCCACAGCCCCCTGACAATCCAATCCCGGCGAGCACCCCACAAATGTAACACTTACCCACAAAGGCTGGTATTTGTCTAGGGGAAACGGAGATCCAGCCACACACCAACCCACCTCCCGTACACGCAGGTGCTGTGAGAATCGAGTTTATGCCTCGCACCGCTCACCGTATCAACTTCACACCAAATACCGTTATGAAATACACTTTATAGAATTTACTAACATAACTAAAGAAGTATTAGGCAATACAATATATATAATACAAGGAAAGAAAAAAACAAAAGGCGCCAACTTATCAAAGTTCGGTCAGTGTGGTGCACATCGTAGGAGCTCAATCAACGAATCATCCGACAGCCACGTCGTCACCCCTGGGACCACCCGGTGGTCTTACGAGCCGTCTAGCGCCAGTCGCAGTGGTCCTACGAGCCGTCCAGCGCCTGTCCACCTTCCTCGTCCGTCTCTCCTCCCGACTCTCTCCACCCCCAAGCCCGCGCAACCCCTCCCCCAAGTTCCCAGCCTCACAAAACACAATAACATTCCCCATTGATTAACAAATGAATACAATTACCATATCAGCCATTCTAAAGCGAAACAACGGCGAGAGAAACATTTAACAGACAAAGAAACATTCCTACTCGTAACAAACCAAAGAAGCCCTTTTTAGTAACATACACCGGACATTGTACACTAACTTCTGTTAATGCCCCTTCTCCCCTTCTTACCCCATCCCTGACATATTTAGTTGTTTGTTTTTTCCTGTCTCTCTGCCCATCACTGTGCCTGTTCTCCATCTCCCTCTGGTGCTCCCCTCCCCCTTTCTCCCTAGGCCTCCTGTCCCATGATCCTTTCCCTTCTCTAGTTCTGTATCCCTTTCGCCAATCACCTTTCCAGCTCTTAGCTTCACCCCACCCCCTCTGGTCTTCTCCTATCATTTTGCATTTCCCCCTCCCCCTCATACTTTCAAATCTTTTAGTATCTTTCCTTTCAGTTAGTCCTGATGAAGGGTCTCGGCCCAAAACGTTGGCAGTGTTTCTCCCTATAGATGCTGCCTGGCCTGCTGTGTTCCACCAGCATTTTGTGTGTGTTGTTTGAATTTCCAGCATCTGCAGATTTCCTTGTGTTTGCTGTTTTACATGAAGGTTTATGGCAGAGCCTCTCTAGTGCTTTGTAAATTTGCCACTGGTCTTTGGCATTGTGGATATGCTATCTGGCCTGAGGGATGTTTTAGACCTTAATCTCTTTATACTTTAATCTAGTACCATTTTTGAGCTTGCTCGCCAGTAAACCTTATTGATAACAAAATCTTGCCACCAATTCGGTAAATGAACAATTCACTCCAGCTATGACCTTTGGACTGAGAGAAACATGTTAGTTATAAGTTAGAAAGAAGATTGTGGGAGGGATGGTTAGGATGAAGAGATACAGTGAGGCCAGGGTTGCTGTGAGGATAAGCTGTTAATAGGGGCAATTAGAAGCCGACAAAGAAGTGTGATGTGTTGCAAGCAGCAGGTTGGGATTTGCAGTTACTTGTTAATTTTTATTGCCCTCTCAACAAGTACAGGTACCAGCACAAAGATTAAGATTTAAGATTTGTCACATGTACATCCAAAAATCAAAACATACAGTGAAATGCGTTGTTTGTATCAACGGCCAACACAGTCTGAGAGCAGCCCTCAGGTGTTACCACGCTTCCAGTGCCAGCTTAGCATGCCAACTTACTAACCCATACGTCTTTGGAATGTGGGAGGAAACCAGTGCACCCTGAGGAAACCATCATGTTCATGGAGAGAGCATACAAACCTCTTGTCCTGAAGAAAAGTCTTGGCCTAAAATGTTGACTGTTTATTCCTTTCCATAGATACTGCTTGCTGAGTTCCTCCAGTATTTTGTGTGTGTTGTTCTGGAATTCCAACATCTGCATAATTTCTTGTGTTTATACAAACTCCTTACAGAAAGTGGTAGGAATAGAACAGAGATCAGTGATTGCTGGCGCTATAAAGCTTTGTGCTAACCACTATGCTACCATGCCGTCTGTATAGTATTAGGGAAAAACTCCTTCAGCAAACCTAGTTATCAGGCTGTCTTAGATGGGAGTTTGTCTTAGAGATTTGCATCCATGTCTTTGATAAACAGAAGGCAAACATCCTGCATAAATATCATGAAAGGAGTTTTAATATCTGTCTACTGCATTCTCAGTGGTCATTACCATTACACGTTGTTTTAACATGTGTTTACTCCACTGGCAGTCTTATTCTCTATTTTAATAGTGTTAATCTGTATGCCAAGAACTTCTATGCATGTTGAAGTAAATCAAATAAAGCTAATAAAATCAAGGATAGGAAAGGGTGTCAGTTCTGCTTTACAAGGGAATAGCCTATTTGCCTCAAAGTAATAAGCACTCTACAAGAGTAATGTGGCTGTTTACATTATGATGTCATAAATTGCAGATGGAAATTTATCAATCTTCAGTCTACATACTCACAGAGCATAGGAGAATAGTATAGTTTCATAAGTTTTGTGCTTTCTTACTGCTGTGTGGTTTTAAATTCAATGACCCATAGCACTGCATTGCAGCCAGATCTTAGAATCTGTGGCCTTTCACTGAATAATTGTTGTGGGTGTTCTGTTAAATATATTCACGGTTAATTCTAGATAGCCTCCAACCTGGTGGCATGAATATAGATTTCACCTTCTGGTAAAAAAAAAATTCCCTCCCCCCTCCCCTCTTCTATTCCCCACTCTGGCCTCTTACCTCTTCTCACCTGCCTATCACCTCCCATAGGTCCCCTCGTCCTTCACTTTTCTTCTATGGTCCACTCTCCTCTCCTATCAGATTCCTTCCTCTCCAGCCCTTTACTTTTCCCACCCACCTGGCTTCACCTACCACCTTCTAGCTATCCTCCTTCCCCTCCCCCCACCTTTTTTATACTGGCATCTTCCCCCGTCCTTTCCAGTCACGAAAAAGGGTCTCGGCACAAAATGTCAACTGTTTAATTATTTCCATGGATGCTGCCTAACCTGAGTTCCTCCAGCATTTTGTGTATGTTGCTTTGGATTTCCAACATCTGCAGACTTTTTGTTTATGATGGTTAATTCTTACAGGGCATTAATGAACAGCGCACATAGCACAATGTGGCAGAAGTCTTATATGTGTTTTGCCATCAACTTTTGTCCCTCCGGGATATCTCCAGAATTTCATCTGTGATTTAAGACCTATCTGGAGTCATGCTACAACTACTCCATGACCTGTTCATATGTATACCTCAGTTATGAAATGTGCTTTTATTGAACTCTTCACATCTGGCAGGGTGAAACTTTGATACTGTTCAATAAATTTAACACTATCCTGTACAATGGTGATCAGCAGCTAATCTATCACTAAGCTATCACCATGACAGCTTGAGTCCACCTAAACAAGCTAACAACCTAACAAGCTAAAACATCTTGGACAACACCTTAGTAAATTTAAGCAACACACACAAAATGCTGGTGGAATGCAGCAGGCCAGGCAGCATCTATAGGGAGAAGTACAGTCAACGTTTCGGGTGGAGACCCTTCATCAGGACTAACGGAAAAAAGAGATAGTAAGAGATTTGAAAGGGGGAGGGGGAGACCCGAATTGATAGGAGAAGACAGGAGGGGGAGGGATGAAGCCTAGAGCTGGGAAGTTGATTGGTAAAAGGGATACATGGCTGGAAAAGAGGGGAGTATCATAGGACGGAAGGCCTTGGAAGAAAGAAAGGGAGAGGGGAGCACCAGAGGAAGATGGAGAATGGGCAAGGAGTTATTGTGAGAGGGAAAGAGAGAGAAAAAGAAAAATATATACAAAAATAAATAAATAGGGTAAGAAGGGGAGGAGGGGCATTAACGGAAGTTAGAGAAATCAATGTTCATGCCATCAGGTTGGAGGCTACCCAACCGGTATATAAGGTGTTGTTCCTCCAACCTGAGAGTGGCTTCATCTCGACGGTAGAGGAGGCCATGGATTGACAAATTGGAATGGGACACGGAATTAAAATGTGGTTTCCGTTAATGCCCCTCTTTACCCCATCTTTAATTTTTAATTAAAAAAAATTTCTCTCTCTTTCCCTCTCACAATAACTCCTTGCCTGTTCTCCATCTTCCTCTGGTGCTCCCCTCCCCCTTTCTTTCTTCCAAGGCCTTCCATCCTATGATACTCCCCCCTTCTCCAGCCTTGTATCCCTTTTGCCAATCAACTTCCCAGCTCTTAGCTTCATACCTCCCCCCCCCCCCCCCCCCCCGTCTTCTCCTATCATTTCGGGTCTCCCCCTCCCCCTCTCAAATCTCTTACTATCTCTTTTTTCCATTAGTCCTGACGAAGGGTCTCGACCCAAAACGTCGACTACTTCTTCCTATAGGTGCTGCTTGGCCTGCTGCATTCCACTAGCATTTTGTATGTGTTGCTTGAATTTCCAGCATCTGCAGATTTTCTCGTGTTTGCGTTAGTAAATTTAATCTGCTTTACTGCCTTAAAGGGCAAGAACATTAGCCAAATGGCAACATCAAGTCATGCTGTATCCCAGTTAGGACCCATATTGTTATTCCTTAAAGTTTCCTATACAACAGCTTCGATGGGTCAAGGTAGTGCCTCACTGCCACATTCTCAAGGACGTTACGAGTGGACAATAAATATTGGCCTTGCCAAACTTAACACTTCCAGAGAACAAATGTCTTCTTTTTTTTAAATGGACACGCTATTAATGGTTCCTAGTTCCAGGATGATGCACCATGATGGGTCTTGTGATGACTAAGCAATCTAATTCTAGAGGCATAGATCTGACTGCAGCTTCTTCCCACATTTTTTATATTGGGCTTTGAGGTAATGAGTCCCCTTTCAGAATTTGTGAGGATACACTGAGGTCAGTTTATGGCTAGCTCTCCCACCCCATGATTCTGTATTTATGTGGGGTACATTTTCAGTGTATTTTTAGAGCAGTTTCTTGCCCTGACCGTTCATGAACTTTGTAGGAAAGTGAGTTTCAACAAATTGCTGCACTTGTGCTATTAGATCAAATTAAATTCAGTATGAAAGGTTTGAATGGTACTGATTGATGTAACTGATACTTTTCATTTGATTTTTGTCCTCAATCCAATCTACCTTTCTCTTTGGAAATATGATTTGAGTTGAAATCACAGTCCTTTATGTTTCACATCTTCTATTTAATTTAATTGGTTAAGGAGATCACCTGTTGTACCCATCATTAGGCACAGTTCCAAATTGTTCCAAATTCCACACAGTTCACATCTGTTAATTTGTGATAAAAAATATTTGCTGCTTGAAGGGTGAGCAATAGTAGACAGACCACAAGGTGTCTCACCATTTGAGATAGTTTTTCTCCTTGGCTGCTGTTCTGCCTTGTCCACAAGAATTTTCACCATTCTGAGTGTGTAATGTTGGAATGTTTTAAATGAAGTAGATGAATAAAGAATTATAAAGAAAATATTTTCTTCATCAGAATGCTGCTATCTCACTCACTATTTTGCACCAAAATTGAACTGAGCTGTTAAAACAATCACTTGAGATGTCCTGACGAAGGGTCTCAGCCCGAAACGTCAACAGTGCTTCTCCTTATAGATGCTGCTTGGCCTGCTGTGTTCCACCAGCATTTTGTGTGTGTTGTTTGAATTTCCAGCATCTGCAGATTTCCTCGTGTTTGCAATTGAGATGTGTAGTGCATTTCTTTGACCAAGGAAGAATTGAAAATCTGGTTGAATGGTGCGACAACAACAACCTCTCACTCAACATCAGCAAAACCAAAAAGATGATTATTGACTACAGGAGAAAGAAACCGGAGGTCCATGAGCCAATCCTCATTAGGGGAACAAAGGTGGAGTGTGTCAGTAACTTTAAATTCCTTGGCATTACCATATCAGAGGATCTGCCCTGGAACCAGTTCATAAGTGTCATCATAAAAAAGCAACAATAGCTACTCTGCTTTCTGAGAATTTTGCATTGGTTCGGCATGTCATCTAAAACTTCAATAATTGCACAGGGGAGAGTATCCTGACTGGTTGCATCATGGCCTGGTGTGGAAGCACCAATGCTCAAGAATGGAAAGGGCTACAAAAAGTGGTAGGTGCAGCCCAGTTCATCACAGGCCAAGCCCCCACACCATTGAACACACTTACAAGGAGCACTGCCACAAGAAAGCAACATCCATCATTCAGGCCATACTCTCTTCTCACTTCCACCATCAGGCAGGTAGACAAAATCCTGAGGTCCTACATCACCAGGCTTAGAAACAGTAATTACCCAACAACCAGCATGGATAACTTACCTCAATGTGAACTGACTCTATAACCTATAGATTAATTTTCAAGGACCCTGCAATTCATGTTCTCAGGGTTATTTATTGACTTTATTATTTGTACGATATCTTCTTTTGCACATTGGTTGTTTGTCAGTCTTGGTTATGTATAGTTTTTCATAAATTCTGTTGTACTTTATTTTCCTGTAAATACCTAAGAAAAAAATGCCCTTTCATAGTATTTTGATGGTACACAAAATATTTGCTATCATTCTGGGGACACAACAGACTGCAGATGCTGGAAATCTGGAGCAAAAACTGCAGGAGGACTGGCAAAGGGTTTTGACTTGAAACACCAATGGCCATTTCCCTCCATACTGTAGATGCTTCCTAACCCATTGAGTTCCTCCAGCCATTCTGGAGTTGTGTACCTTCCACCCAAAGGGAAATGCTCATAGTAATCATAACTGAACTCCATTTCTCAAATAAGTGTTTAGCATTCCTGCCATGCAGAGATTTGTGATTTTGCAAATTAGAACTGTGTGTGGCAGCTTCAGCTTTTAAGTGAGTCCTGGGTAGGATGCCAATTGTGCTCTAAAGTTTTGATAGGATGAATGATTTTCAGACAGACATACTTTATTGATCCCGAGGGAAATTGGGTTTAGGTACAGCCGCACCAACCAAGAATAGTGAAGAAATATAGCAATATAAAACCATAAATAATTAAATAATAATAAGTTAATCATGCCAAGTGGAAATAAGTCCAGGACCAGCCTATTGGCTCAGGGTGTCTGACACTCCGTGGGAGGAGTTGTAAAGTTTGATGGCCACAGGTAGGAATGACTTCCTATGACGCTCAGTATTACATCTTGGTGGAATGAGTCTCTGACTGAATGTACTCCTGTGCCTAACCAGTACATTATGGAGTGGATGGGAGTCATTGTCCAAGATGGCATGCAACTTGGACAGCATCCTCTTTTCAGACACCACCGTCAGAGAGTCCAGTTCCACCCCCACAACATCACTGGCCTTACGAATGAGTTTGTTGATTCTGTTGGTGTCTGCTACCCTCAGCCTGCTGCCCCAGCACACAGCAGCAAACATGATAGCACTGGCCACCACAGCCTCATAGAACATCCTCAGCATCGTCTGACAGATGTTAAAGGACCTCAGTCTCCTCAGGAAATAGAGACGGCTCTGACCCTTCTTGTAGACAGCCTCAGTGTTCTTTGACCAGTCCAGTTTATTGTCCATTCGTATCCCCAGGTATTTGTAATCCTCCACCATGTCCACACTGACCCCTTGGATGGAAACACGGGTCACCGGTGCCTTAGCCCTCCTCAGGTCCACCACCAGCTCCTTAGTCTTTTTCACATTTTACATAGAATACTGATACAGAAGCCTTTTCCTTGACCGTGATTACTGTGTATAGGTTAAATTGTTCTAAGACTGAGCCCAGCAACTTTGCAGCCAAGCTGACCTGGGCTGTAGGTAGCAGGTATGTGAACCTAATTTAATACAATGAATAACAGTGGCTAATAGGCAATTTTGTCTCTTGGCGCCACTTAACATATTTTTTTTTTTGTTTTCAGTTGTCGGCCGAATCTTAGAGGTCACGGATCTTCCTGAGGGAATCACTCGCACTGAAGCAGACAAACTTTTCAGTCAACTTTCAATGTCTGGTGCCAAAATCCAATGGCTCAAAGACTCTCAGCATCACAGCAATGGTTCTGGGGACTGTAACAGAGTAACGGAGAACTCAAAGAATGCTGGTGATCTAGCTGCACTTTATACTATTGTTGCTGTGTTTCCCTCAACCATGGCAGCTCAAAATGCAACTATCAGACTGAATAATTCAACAAACAGGTTTAAACTGCGAACAGCCAAGAAAAGCTATGATCTTCGCATTCTAGAAAGAGCCAGTTCCCAGTAGCCAATGGATATTTGAAAATTACTTTTTCTTCTCTCCTTTGAATGACTGTATTGGCTTTGTTTTACGTCAGCATTGTTCCTGTAGTGCATTGTTTTGTCCAGATATCACTTTAGGCATAATTAAGGAAAGTTAGTGATCAGTTGGAAAAAAAAGTTTGTTTTTCCCCTAAACTTCCATTTTACACACCCACACAACCCATGTGTATTTTTTCTGTTGTGCAAACGTATTAGAAGAAGCTTATTTAAGTGACACAAACAGTTGACTGTGTATGGTCACGACAAATTTTATTTAACCTGTTTTTTTTTTTTGATTTTAATTATAAAAGTTTGTCTGCCAGTCCAGACTCTCAATATCTTCTTTGTTTTAAGCTGTCATTTATTTGCAAGGTAGTACTCCTTATCAGATATACTATTCACAGTACCTATAAAAAGTAATCACCACCCCCCTCATAAGTTTTCATATTTTATTGTTTGACAACATTGAATTACAGTGGGTTTAATTTCGCTTTTTTTGACATTGTTCAACAGAAAAAGACTCCTTCACTTTGACACAAACAGCTTACTACAAAGTGATCAAAATTAATTACAAAAAAGAACACAAAATAATTGATTGCATAAGTATTCAATCCCTTTGATATGACACACCAGATCATCAATGGTACAACCAGTTGGTTTTAGAAGTCATGTAATTAGTTGAATGGAGATTTGGTTTTTGGAGACCTGTGTGCAGACAAGGTGCTTCAATTGATTGTAGTAAAAAATGCACCTGTGTCTGAAATTTCCAACTGCTGGTGAGTCAGTGTCCTGGCAAAAACTGCACCATGAAGACAAAAGAACACTCCGAGGGATATTCAGTGA
The DNA here is from genome assembly GCF_048418815.1 of Hemitrygon akajei. Taxonomy (NCBI): domain Eukaryota; kingdom Metazoa; phylum Chordata; class Chondrichthyes; order Myliobatiformes; family Dasyatidae; genus Hemitrygon; species Hemitrygon akajei. The sequence continues at coordinate 24,432,084 of NC_133141.1, read as the reverse complement.
CTTGGAAATTTTCTTGTATCCATCTCCTGACTTGTGCTTTTCAATAGCCTTTTTGCAGAGTTGCTTGGAATACAGTTAAGTCAATCATCAAGAAATGGAAAGAATATGGCATGGCTGTAAATCTGACTTGGAGCAGGCCATCCTCAAAAACTTTTTTGTGACCATGCAAGAAGGGGACTAGTAAGGGAGGCCACCAAGAGATCTATGACAACCCTGGAGGAGTTACAAGCTCCAGGGGCTGAGATGGGAAAGATTGCATATGCAACAACTATTGTTTGGGTGCTTCACCAGCCACAGCTTTATGGGAGAGTGGTAAAGAGAAAGCCACTGTTGGGGGGAAAAAAACTCATGAAATCTCAGCTAGAGTTTGCCAGAAGGCACGTGAGAGGCTCTGATGTCAGCTGGAGGAAGGTTCTATGGTCTGATGAATCCAAAATTGAGCTTTTTGGCCATCAGACTAAACGCTATGTTTGGCATAAGCCGAACATTGCACATCATCAAAAAAACACCATTCCTGCTGTGAAGCACGGTAGTGGCTGCATTATGCTGTGGGGATGCTTCACTGCAGCAGGCCCTAGAAGACTTGTGAGGGTAGAGAGTAAAACGAATGCAGCAAAATACAGGGAATTCCTGGAGGAAAACCTGATGCACTCTGCAAGAGAACTGCGACTTGGGAGATTTGTTTTCCAGCAAGACAATGGCCCAAGCATAAAGCCAAAGCTACACAGGAATGGCTTAAAAACAACAAAGTTAATGTCCTGGAGTGACCAAATCAGAGTCCCAACCTCAATCCAATTGAGAATTTGTGGCTGGACTTGAAAAGGACTGTTCACTCACGATCCTCATGCAATCTGAGAGTTTAGATAGATAGATACTTTATTCATCCCCATGGGGGAAATTCAACTTTTTTCCAATGTCCCATACACTTGTTGTAGCAAAACTAATTACATACAATACTTAACTCAGTAAAAAAATATGATATGCATCTAAATCACTATCTCAAAAAGCATTAATAATAGCTTTTAAAAAGTTCTTAAGTCCTGGCGGTAGAATTGTAAAGCCTAATGGCATTGTGGAGTATTGACCTCTTCATCCTGTCTGAGGAGCATTGCATCGATAGTAACCTGTCGCTGAAACTGCTTCTCTGTCTCTGGATGGTGCTATGTAGAGGATGTTCAGAGTTATCCATAATTGACCGTAGCCTACTCAGCGCCCTTCGCTCAGCTACCGATGTTAAACTCTCCAGTACTTTGCCCACGATAGAGCCCGCCTTCCTTACCAGCTTATTAAGACGTGAGGCGTCCCTCTTCTTAATGCTTCCTCCCCAACACGCCACCACAAAGAAGAGGGCGCTCTCCACAACTGACCTATAGAACATCTTCAGCATCTCACTACAGACATTGAATGACGCCAACCTTCTTAGGAAGTACAGTCGCCTCTGTGCCTTCCTGCACAAGGCATCTGTGTTGGCAGTCCAGTCTAGCTTCTCGTCTAACTGTACTCCCAGTTTGAGCAGTTTTGTAAAGAAAAATTGGGAAAATTGCAGTGTCCAGATGTGCAAAGCTGATAGAGACCTATCCACACAGACTCAAGGCTGTAATTGCTGCCAAAGGTGCATCTACTAAATACTGACTTGAAGGGGGTGAATACTTATGCAATCAATTATGTTGTTTAATAGCTGTAATAAATTTAAACCAATTTGTAGAAATTTCTTTTCACTTTGACACCAAAGAGTTTTTCTGTTGATCAGTGTCAAAAAAGCCAAATTAAATCCATTGTGATTCAATGTTGTAAAACAATAAAACATGAAAACTTCCAAGGGGGTGGTGAGTATTTTTTATAGGCACTATAGATAATGAGTTAAGCATTAAAATCACTCCAAGGCACTTCACAAAGACAAGGGGCAATAAAATAGAGTTTAAAGGTGACAGAAATGTAGATTAGGATTTTAGCAGTGAGCTGTTTGATGTCTGGATTAGATTAGCTATAATACGGAGGTTGGGTTATCACAGTGGCCATATATAAAATGAAGTTCAATACTGATTGAATTAAATGTCATAATTTTATAAGAACTGTCACAATCTGAGTATTTGGTTCAGGAATGGGTTTTAAGTTAAGGATGGGAACCCTGGATTTGTTCAATCCTAGGTTCACATAAAGGAACTTAACTTTTCAAACTGATAGCTTAGAGGTGATCAGGGAGTTGAAAGAAATTACTAAGACAGTTGTAATATGCATAGAGAAGTTGATCCTCATTCAGAAATCAAAGTATTGAGTACAGGAGTTGGGATGTTATATTGAAGTTGTATGAACTGTTGAGAAGAATCTGCCCATTATGTCGCTGGCATTTAGGGCAGCAGTGAAGGTCCTCCATCTCTGGTGGTGTTCAGGGCTTCCTCTCAGTTATCACTACTGTCAGACATGCAAGTCCCAGCTGGAGACTCAGGAATACTGTCGCACTCAGATGTAGAAGGAATCTTCATTGATGTTTCTGTAACAATTTTGTTTTATCAGTCAGGTTTATTAGCCCTGTGCTGAACCTGAAAACCTGGAGGACCAGTGGACCACTATTAATCTGTCCTTTATCCTTTGACCTGCTTGGCGTAGGTGACCCTATGGAGAGCCAAGGCATAAAGCCCTGCCTCCGGCCAGCATAGCTCTCTGGGTCATTGAGGCACACAAGCCTCCAAACCTTACAGCAAGGTTGTGGTCCTTTTGGAGGATAAGCTGTTGGTGACACCCAATTTGGAGTAATGTGTACAGTTCTAGTCACCTACCTACAGGAGAGATAGCAATAAGATTAAAAGAATGCAGAGAAAATGTACAAAGATGGTGCTGAGACTGGAGGACCTGAGTTACAGGAAAAGGTTGAATAGGTTAGGATTTTATTCCCTAAAGCATAGGAGAATGAAGGGAGATTTGATGGGCGTAAGGTATACAAAATTGAGGATTGGGTGAGACTAGAACTGGAGATCATAGGTCAAGGAAGAAAGGTGAACTATTTAAGGGGAACATGAGGGGAAACTTCTTCACTCAGAGGGTGGTGAGAGCGTGGGACTGGCTGCCAGCAGCAGTGGTGGATGCGGGTTTGATTTCTGTATTTAAGAAAAATTTGGATGAGTACATGGATAGGAGGGTATGGAGGGCTATGGTTCAGGTATAGGTCAGTGGAACTAGGCAGAATAACACTTCAACATGGACTATAGGGGACGGAGGGCCTGTTTCTGTGCTGTAATTTTCTATAACTATGCTGACTATTTAACTTATATTGACAATGGGGCACTTTCACGCAAACTTTAGCATTTCACTGAAATGTGAAAGTTGGAGTTTAAGTGTCTGACTGCCACACTGCTCTGATTCCCATAGGTGTTTGGATTGTGGGTGTCCTTCCACAAGTCATCAACCAGACATCCCAACTCTCCACTATGTACTGGGAGTCACTTCCCGTATGAAGTTTATGATCTTGCACCCACACAGGGCCCTATTGACTACAGTACTGGCTAGCATAGAAAAGACCACATTCTGAGCACTTGTAAAGCCTTTTGCATACGTACAGCACCAGCACTTCAAATACAGTGGATTCTGGTTAATTGGGACAGATTGGAACCAGTGAATTTTGGCCCAATTAGCTGAAGTTACAGGGAAATGGTTAAAATTATGTATTTAAATGAAATACAGAGCAAATTAGAACACTAATAATGCTACAACAGTGCCATAAAGTTGTGTATTAGTTCTTAATAGTTATCGATGGAGGAATTTGTCCAGTGTACATTGCAGTGTATAGAGTGTCCAGAGAGTGGTAGCACCTCTGGTGAAGGGGTTTGTCTTGTGCATTCTGATGCAGCTCACTCACCTTTAGTCCCCACCAGACACTTAGCTCTCACCTGTAGCTCCAAGTAGCCATTTGCATGTGACAGCAGATACACCTCAGTACATTGCTTCGACAGGCGAGCTAAACCAGGTGAGGGTAGTTGGCAGGCCTCATGCCTCAGTGAAAGAGGGACACGCCTGTCCTAGCTTGTGAAATTAGCTCTGGTGGACTACGCGGATGAGATTCAATGGCCAAGAACGCAGTTCAGCAATGCTTTGAGGAGAGCAAAGGGCATGATAAGGCACAGAAGTAGTCGTGATCATCAACTACAATCAAGGAAGACCCCAATTGTGATGACTACTCATACCATTTGACCTGGACTTCCGAGGTCAAGAGAGTGCAACTGTCCCAGTGCAATGACATTTCCAGTTTCAAAACTCCCGCACAGGTTTCACTGTCATCGTCAGGTACGACAGACAACCAACACATTGCCGTGTTCTTTTGATTGACATAAATGAATAAAAATTAGCACAGACACCTAGTGTAGATAGTGGACTGCCTTCATACAATGATGGACAATTGCATCCTCCAAATCTTTATTTTCACTTCCATAGTTCTTAACCTGTTGAAGTAGTGAAATCATTTCATTTTCATTCCCAGCCAGTTCTGACATCTCTAAGCCTGAAGCTTGAAACCGCAATGAGCAAAACAGTTCTGAATTGTCTTACTGCTTATATCTCAATATCTATCAGTGACAATAAAAAGAATAGCTGCTTTTTGAGCACAAGCACACACAACTGATGCTATTTGAAAACTGGTCCTTCCAAGTACAGTGTAGTGCATGTGACTGATGCTAGTTCGAAAATTAAGTTTCAAAAGGTACATTTAATGTCAGATTAAAGTATATAATATAGATCCTGAAATACTTCTTCGCAACCATCCACAAAAACAGAGGAGTGCCTCAAAGAATGAATGACAGTTAAACGTTAGAACCCTAAAGTTCCCCCCCCCCCCACACGTGAGGGCAGCAAGCAATGAAACCCTCTTCCCCCACCGGCAAAAAAAACAGGATCGGTACAGCCACTGAGCACTTAAGCGTGCAGCAAAAGCAACAACAAAGACACAGACTTGCAGTACTCCAAAGTCTACACATTCACCTGGTATTTGACATACCACAGGTTCTCACTCTCTCCCTAATAAGGCAGAAAGAGATGTCTCCGTTTCACAGCGAAAGGGGAGACATAACAAACAACTCACTGGTTTGGAATGTTGAAAGGCCATTGCGTCAATTTTTCAGAGTTCTGTGCCCAAAGATGTTCCAGCTCCCACGACACACCAGTCTCCAGAGCCCCAAGATCCTCAGCCTCCAAAGACAAGCCGAACTCTTAGGCTGAGCCCTTGGCATGTCGGATAATGGCCAGTCATGCACCCCGAGAGTGGGTCCCATTTCCGCAAAGTACTGAAGTGGCACAGTGTCCCAAATAAACAAAGGGAATCCCAGCCATTTTCTTGATTTGTTTTTGGTCTTTAAGAGTTGTCTCAAATAATCAGTTGCCTGATGGACCAATTAACCAGAATTCACTGTATTTGAAAGTATTTTTCATAACTGACTTTAACAAAAAATTGAGGGAACATGATTGCTGCACACAAAATAGAAGCAGGAGAAGGCCACTTAGCCCTTCAAGCCTATTTTACCATTCAGTATGATCACGGCTGACCTGTCCCAGGTTCCAGTTCCTCTTCTCTGTCAGTTCTTTTTAGCTCCCAATTCCATGATCTTTAAAAATATTAATCTCTTTAAATCCCCCTTCCCAGTGATCCGACCTCAACAACCCTTTGGAGGAGATAATTCCAGAGATTCACCTCCAAGAGAATTTGTTCTTACACAGCTTAGTTTCAAATAACCGGCCGCTAATTTTGTATCTATGTCTCCTTGTTTGAAACTGCCATTAGCAAAAGCATCTCAACACCTATATTGGCCTCCCCTTGAGGTCTAATCTGTTTTAATAAGAATACCCTTCATTCTTTGAAACTCCAGATCCAACTATTTATTATTTCATTATTATTAATTTAGAGATACAGCACAGTAACAGGCTCTTCTGGCCCAATGAACTTGTACCACCCAATTACACCCATATGACCAATTAACTTACTAACCTGTACATCTTTCTATGTGGGAGGGAACTGGAGCACCCAGAAGAAACCATACAGTCACAGAGAATTTACAATCTCTTTAAAGACAGTGGCAGAATTGAACCATGCTCATGCTTCTGAATTGCTCATAATAGAACAACTTATATCAAGGAATTAGCCAAGATAACCTCCTTTGCTTGTGACAACACTTTAAATAGCGAGACCAAACCTGTACACAGAGTTACAAGAATCACCCCTTGTAATAATAATCAGGGAGGCACAGAGATCATCTCTAATTATCAACAAGTATCTTTATTGTCTCAACAGAAGAACACATCAACTTACACAACCAATACATGTGTGCACACCTACTAAGTTTTCCTGACCTTCCATGAAGAGTGAAAGAATAGAAAAAATATTACCAGTTCAAAATGGAGTTTCTACTGATGACTACATGCTTCTCGTAGTCCCATTTTGAATCTTCACATGTCTGTGGGGTCCTCCTCGTGCACAATGGTGCTTGTTCTACAGAGTTACCACTGCTGCTTATTTAGAGCTCCTGACTCTTAACTGGTGGATCTCCATTCCATTGGCTCAAAGTCAACCGACCTACCTCTGTCACCTTCTTACTGGCTCTAGTCAAGGGCTACAACACTATGGTTTCTGCCCCCACCCTAGCCTAATTCCTTTCAGCTCTGACTGGTTCAAACCTGGTGACCTAAACAGTCTTAACAAGATTACAGCTCACTTCTCTGGTAAATCTCATCTGAGAATGGTCTCGGGTTTAGTAGGTCATTAGCTGAAGCTCCTGTGTCCACGTTCAATACTCTGATTATATTATCTCAGAGCAAGAATCAGTTCAGAGTTCACAAAACAGGGCAAAGACAATTGGTTTGTCTGCTCCCCCGTCCTTGATTCATTCAAATCCACTGATTTGTAGACTCTGATTCTTTCAGGCCAACACCAGTATCCAGGAGCAGTGTCAGCAACACCTTGTGTAATTAAAATACTTCACTATTTCTAAACTCCAATCCTCTTGCAATGAAAGCTAATTTTCCATTTACCGTCCTAATTACTTGCTACATCTGCATACTCAAGTTTTTTGTGATGCATGTACACAACACGTAGATCCCTCTGCATTCTACTCATTTGCAGTTCATCTCTGTTTAGATAATCTGCTTCTTGTTTCTTCTTACCGAAGTGCTTGACCTCTCACTTTCTGACCTTAAACTCAATTTGCCAGGATTTTGTCTCACTGAACCTATCTGTATCCGGTTGCAGCATCCAAATAACCTCCTCATATTGTGTCCTTCCACCTATTTTCATGTCATCAGTAAAACTGAATACCTCACACTCTGCCCCCCTCCTTCAAGTTATCAACATAAATCATAAATAACTGAGAGCCAAGAATTGATCCGTGGCATTCTCCTAGTTCTGTCTTTCTATTCGGGGTGGGGGGAGCATTTATTCCAACTGACTGGCTTTTATGTGACAACCAGTTTTCAACGCACATTAATCCACTTGCTATTGCAGCTCGGTGCACTGGAGTTCAATCCCAGCATCCTCTGTAAGGCGTCTCTGTACACCATCCCCATAGGACACGAGTTTTCTCCAGGTCCTCCAATTTCCTCCCACAGTCCAAAGACAGACCAGGTAGTTTGATTGATTATTGCTAATTGTCCCACAATTAGGTTAGGGTTAAAATGGAGTTGTTTGCTGAGTGATACGGTTCGAAGGGCCGGAATGGCTTATTCCACGCAGCATCTCTAAATAAAATAAATAAATCCATAAGATCACATCTTGTGCACCAGCCTTTTATGTGGCACCTTATTGAATAACTTTTCATCTGTGGGTTCCAATATTTCTGCATTGCTTTATCCTTGAAGAACTCTTCATACCTTTGTAGCTGCCCTTAATTAAGTTGATGGCACTGGCTTTGGACCCAAGGTGTTTTTTCCTCAATCTATATTGAATCTGGAATTTGACCATGATGTGATCACTACTCCCTAGAGGGGTTCTAATTAATCCTACCTCATTACACATGACCAGATCAGTCAAACATGATTGCCCATTTATAAATATGTCTGATTCCATTAAACTTCTCCAAATGACATCCTATATCTCCAGCATCTTCAAAACAGCAAGTATTAAGCTCACTGGCTTATAGATTCCTCCATTTTGTCTCCTTCCCTTCTAGAACAAAGGCATCATGTACATGGTTTTCCAGTCCACAGCTACCCTCCTAGTTCTTAGAGAGTTTTGAAAAACATAACCAATGGTTCTTTCTCTGCAGCCATTTCCTATAAATCTATTGGGTGCAGGCAATTGTGTCCTGGCAACTTGTCTGCTTCTAGTCCCCATCAGTTCTAGTGTTTTGTCCCTCATGACAGGCATTGACAGACAGACAGACATACTTTATTGATCCTGAGGGAAATTGGGTTTCATTACAGCTGCACCAACCAAGAATAGTGTAGAAATATAGCAATATAAAACCATAAATAATTAAATAATAATAAGTTAATCACGCCAAGTTACATGTTATTCCCTCCTACTTGATTCTATAGACTATAAGACACGAGAGTGGAATTAGGCCATTTGGCCCATCAGATCTGCTCTGCCATTTGATCATCATTCCCTCTCAATGTCATTCTCCTGCTTTCTCACCATAACCTTTGACACAATTTCTAACTGAGTATCTGCCAACCTTCAATTTAAATTGCCTCCACAACTGTCTGTGGCAAGGAATTCAATATATTCACCACCCTTTGGCTAAAAAAAAATTCTTCCTTAACTCTGTTCTAAAGGGATGTCCTTGTATTTTGAGGCTGTGCTTCCTGATCCTAAACTCTCCCATTATAGGAAACATCCTCTCCACGTTCACTCTATCTAGGCCTTTCAGCACCTGTATTCGGTAGGTTTCAATGAGATCCTCCCTCATTCTTCTAAACTCCAGCGAATACAGGTGCAGAGCCAACAAATGCTCTTCATATATTAATCCTCTCATAACCTTCATTATATCTGCAATTCCTCTACTGTGAAGACTGATGCAAACTACTGATTTAAATTACTGCCATTTCCTTGTCTCCATTTTTAATTCCCCCAGGACTCTCACACACAGATACCCTCTTCCCTCTTCACCGTTGTGTAAATGCAGGAGCTTTTGCTGTTTGTCTTGTCAGTTTTCTCTCAATATCAATTTCCTCTCTCTTATTGGCTTCTTAGTCTGTTGCTGCTGGGCCCAGAAAAATTCCCAGTCTTCCACTCTACCACTGGCTTTTCCCACTTTGTTTGCTCTAGTTTTTGATTTAGTACAGTATTTTCTTTCACCCTCTTTCTCACAGCGACCCTCTTTCTAACAGGGATAAATTTCTGCAGAATGTTATAAAATAACTGCTTAAATTCTTGCTAGTGCTCATCTACTAACTTTTCCTTTAGTCTATTTTCCCAGTCAACTTGAGACAACTCTTCCTTCGTATATTTGTAACCAACCTTAGTTAAATTGATAACACTTGTTTTGGACCCAAGGTGCTCGCTCTCAATCTATATCTGGAATTCAACCAGATATAGATTTGCTCACTACTCCCTTAGAGGATCCTTAAGGACAAGATCTCTTATTAATCCTACCTCATTATGCATGACTAAACTATCATAGTTTGCTAATGTATTACTCTAAGAAAAGTTCCTGACACATTCCACAAATTCCTCTGCTGCAGTACCCTTGCCACTTTGATTTGTCCAAACAATCGACAGATTAGAATAACTCAAGAGAATTATAGGTCCCTTGATATTGTACAGGCTTCCAATAAAGTAATTGGCAGTTGTTCACATAAAAGCATTGAACAGCTTCGTGCAGTCAATAAGACAGACTGAAGGAATTCACAAAGAATTTAATGTATCAATGTTTCAGAGTTTTGCGGTTTAGGGAGAAAGTACCGAGGTCAGTTTGGAATGATGGTTTTACAGAAGCCACAAGGCTCCTTGTTCCCTTCTTTATTCAGTACTGGAAGATGGTCAAGGTCAATGAGGGCATCCACAGGTTTGAATGCAGTTAGGATGGGGCCGGGGTGGGGGAAGAAACATTATGCAGATGCTAGAAATCTGAAATAAAGCAAAATATACATAGCAGGCCATGTAGAATCTATGATAGTGATCCTAATGTTGTTCAACAACATTAATGTAAAGTTGTTCAACTTTAATGTAATTTGTGAAAGACCTTAGACCTTAGCACTGATACATGGAGCACTCATCTGTAATACTCAGAGAGAGAAAAAATACACCAGACCTTGGCTAGGCTGTGATCTATAAACCAGATTTTTGAACATTTAATCGGCAAATGATCCTAAAGCCAAGCCAAATATTTGCAGAGAAGTTACAGATAAATATTCTTGGAGCCAAAGATAACTGTTTATTCTGCATTAACTCAACATAAAACAGATCCTTAAGAAGTTCTTTGCTGTACTAAGACCCAGATATCTACTTGGCTGAAACAAAACAGCTCCAAAAACCTTCAGACAGTTAAAAGCAGCATTTGTCATCAATACAGTAACACACCGATAATCTTGCCCACAGGATTTAAGTGGTGCTGAACTGGACTGCTGGAGGTTAATCCTATTAACACTTTTACTGTTTTTATACTTTTATTCTGGTAAGTGTAAAGGGAGCAAGGATGACCAGAAGACATAGGAGCAGAGTTAGGCCATTCAGCCCATTAAGTATGCACTGGCATTCCATCATAGATGATTTACTTTTCCTCTCAGCCCCATTTTCCTGTCTTCTCCTCATAACTTTTGATGCCCTGACTAATCAAGAACCAATCAACTTCTGCTTTAAACATACCCAATGACTTGGCCTCTGGGGATGATGGGTAGATGGAACTAGGTGGGGAGAGGTGGAACAGAATCTAGGTGATTGGTGGAACCAGATGGGGAGGGGATGCCACAAATGCAAGGTGTGAATGCATTACAGTTTGAGCAGAAAGGCAACTTCGTCACTCAACAACTTTCAAGACATTTTCTATTCCTTCAGAGATTTTACCGTGAGGCTCCCCGCCATCATTGCTCTCTATTTCTTAAACTTTAGGTTTGTTTTACTATTCAGAACATTTCCAATGATTTCATCAGCATTTAATGTCACTGTAACCAAACAGTGCTTGTTAACGTACATTGAGATCATCACTAAAAAGCTTTTCCAAGGGATTTTCAGCACTCCCTCCATCCACTAATTCTATCACATCTATCACCACTTGCCTTTACACACACAAATCCTTCAAAAACTGCTTCACTAGATGACCCTTCAAAATGACAAGAGGCTGTAGTTTTTGCCAACCACGTCACGGTGTTTCAGTCTGCAACTGCTTCCATGCACATGAAATGTTCAAAGTTGCTTCTTTGATGGAGTACTTTGACCGAAAATCTTGAACTTTCCCTTTGTAGTTCATCAGATAAAATCACACCAATACAAAATTTTTATATATTGTAACAAGCCTGGAACTATAGGCTGAATTCAACTTGTCATGTTTGCAGGGAGTAAAATAAGAAAGATATTTCCATTTACAAGTTCTGGAGGAGGATGAGCAAGAGCATGGCAGTTATCTAACAAAACCACAACAGTCCTTTATTTCTGTAAAAGTCCTTTTGCATGTGCTACAACAAGATTCTGCATTTATGCAGGAATCACTAAGCTTTACATTCAGCAGCCAACTCAATGCATAAAAGCATGCACAGACAAGAGGTTTTGTTGTTGTACACAGCAAACATCAGAATGGGGAGGAAATGTGATCTAAGTGACTTTGACCGTGGTATGATTGTTGGTGCCAGACAAGGTGCTTTGAGCGTCTCAAAATGTTGATCTCCTGGAATTTTCATGTACGACAATCTCTAGCGTTTACAGAGAATGGTGTGAAAAGCAAAACAGCATCCAACGAGCATCAGATCTGGGAGGCAAAAACACCTTGTTAATAACAAAGGTCAGAAGAGAATGGCCAGACTGGTTCAAACTGACAGTAACTCAAATAACCACACGTCACTACAGTGGTGTGCAGAAGAGCATCTCTGAACGCACAACACATCAAACCTTGAAGTAGATGGGCTACAGCAGCAGAAGATCACGAACATACAGAAATACCCTCAGTAGCCACTTTATTAGATACAGGAGGTGCATAATAAAATGGCTACAGAGTGTATAGCCAACAGGGAGAAGAGTAATACCTTTATAACACCTGTGGCATTCACATACAGAAGCATTGTTTAATGGTCATTGGGTTGATCAAAGCCATGGGTAATTTCATCATTTGCAGCAGCTGAGGTTGTGAGTGAGGACAGTGCCACAATAATCCTGTTTCATCAGCATTGTAGATTTACTGTCAGACCTCCAGGCTTCGGGTATTGAGGGGTCTGATGACTTGGGGGAAGAAACTGTTACATAGTCTGGTCGTGAGAGCCCGAATGCTTCGGAGCCTTTTCCCAGACGGCAGGAGGGAGAAGAGATTGTATGAGGGGTGCATGGGGTCCTTCATAATGCTGTTTGCTTTGCGGATGCAGCGTGTAGTGTAAATGTCCGTGATGGCGGGAAGAGAGACCCCGATGATCTTCTCAGCTGAGCTCACTATCCCCTGCAGAGTCTTGCGATCGGAGATGGTGCAATTTCCGAACCAGGCAGTGATGCAGCTGCTCAGGATGCTCTCAATACAACCCCTGTAGAATGTGATGAGGATGGGGGGTGGGAGATGGACTTTCCTCAGCCTTCGCAGAAAGTAGAGACGCTGCTGGGCTTTCTTTGCTATGGAGCTGGTGTTGAGGGACCAGGTGAGATTCTCCGTCAGGTGAACACCAAGAAATTTGGTCTCTTCTCCCTCCTCCCAGTGGGCAGAAGATACAAAAGCCTGAAAGCACGAACCAAAGGCAGCCTCTATTCTGCTGTTGTTGGACTATTGAATGGACCCCTTGTACTGAAAAATGGACTCTTGAATCTACACTCAGTGGCCACTTTTTTTTTTAGATACCTCCTGTACCTAATAATGTGGCCACTGGGTGTATGATCATGATCTTCTGTTGCTGTAGCCCACCCACTTCAAGGTTTGATATTCACTGAGAGATGCTCTTCTGCACACCACTGTTGTAACATGAGGTTATTTGAATTACCATCGCCTTCCTGTCAGCTTGAACCAGTCTGGCCATTCTCCTCTGACCTCTCCAAGGCATTTTCACCCACACAACTGATGCTCAGTGGATTTTTTATTTGTTTTTTTGCACCATTCTCTGTAAACTCTAGAGGTCGTCGTGTGTAAAAATCACAGGAGGTCAGCTGTTTCTGAGATTCTCAAACCAGCCTGTCTGAGACCAACGGTCAAAGTCATTCAGATCACATTTCTTCCCGATTCTGATGGTTGGTGTGGATAACAACAGAGCCTCTTGACCATGCCTGCGTGCTTTTATCTTCTCACAAACAAGAGAAAATCTGTAGATGCTGGAAATCTGAGTAACACACCCTCCTGCCAGAGGGTTTTGGCCCGAAACGTCGACTGCACTTTTTTCCATAGATGCTGCCTGGCCTGCTGAGTTCCTCCAGCATTTTGTGTGTGTTGCCTTTATCTTCTTGTGCTTTTTTGTGCTGCATCGGATCCAGAGTAACAATTATTTCATTTTTCTTTACACTTGTGCACTGGAAATGACAGTAAACAATCTTGAATCTTGAATTGAGTTGCTGCCACGTTAGATTAGATTAGATATTTGCATCAACAAGCAGTTGTACAGGTGTCCCTACTAAAGTGACACTAAGTGTGTCTCGCAGTGGCCTTGCACCTGTCTACCTGCACTGCGCTTTCTCTGTAACTGTTACGCCTCCTGGGATCTCCAATACACCAGTTCATCTGCAGCAGAGTTAGGAAAGGCTCTAAGCTCAGCAGTGCAGGTAGGGCAGTGGGTGGTGTGCTGGGCCACAAGGCTGTTTGGTTCTGTTTGCAAAGGAGATTCATTCCATGACATTAATAGAACGTTGCACGTGCTTCACAATTTCAAGTTTAGCATGGTGATTGTAATTCCAAACACACTCAATCCCCCATGGTGCCCACCAGTCCCAGAAATCCCCCACTGCACCCATGGAGACTACGTGCATGGACGAGGGACAGGCAGAGCCCCTCACTACCCACAGCCCGGTTTCTGTGAATCTGCCAGACTCAGGAGATCCCCTGAGCGGCCCACCCCCTCCACACTGGGTGACTGAAGGTCAGGAGTGTGGAGGCTGAAGTGCAGCCAGAGCTTGAGAAGCAGCCCCTTCAGAAACTCAAATAGGGGCTGCAATCTCTCACACTCTGTAGTTACATGAAACACTGACTCCTCCAGCCACAGAAATAACAGGTGGCCTAAACCAGCTTGAAAGCCTGTCACACGGTACTGCTCCATGCAACACTGTCCACCCCAAGTCCCCAGTGTGAAGGGGGACGACTCTCACATAAAGAGACCTCCACGAGGGACCTCCCTCACTGCCATGTGGTAAGGCATGTCCGAACGGCAAATGTGTACAGTGTGCAGGAGCAGCTCGTAGAAGAACCACCTTGGCACATCGGGGTGACACACATTGTGTGGGACTGAATCCCAAGAAACACCTTGGGCCTTGAGTCTGCTGAGTAGTTCTGGCTGAGCAGGGGTGAACACAGCCGAGATCAATCCACACTCACGAGGCCCCTTGGTTCCCACCACGACAGAATGGAGAGCCATCTTTCCCAGAGAGCACTACTCTTGACTGACAGAAGAGTTCTCTGACTGGAGGAGACCATACCCCAGACTCGCAATAGCCCCTGATAAAAGCTGGCATAGCTGATGTCCACCACTGGGAGCCCTGAGTCTTCCTGAAGGCAATGCCCCAGTGGAAAAAATAACATTGCCATCTCACTGGTGTTGGACACCAGTGGCTCAGATTTGCTCGAGGAGGTTCCCCAAGTCATGAAGAAACAAGCTTCACAGCCGGCATAATCCCACAATCTTCCTTTATTTTGCATCTCATTGGAATGTCATTGCGTCACACACAGTCCAGTTTCCAGAACTGACACCTCTTATCAAGGTCTCAAGACATTTTGGCTGTTTCCAAATGTTCGTTAGTCCACTTCTGGGAAATTTGAGGACGATAAAGGAAGCAAGACTGTCACAATCTCTGCGCCTCCATTTCAGAGCTCACGTCCACTCTGTTAATGTCAGATGCACAAGACCACTAGGTGGTACCATGTACAAGAGTTTATGGTGAATATTGCCTAGATACATCATCGCCTCCACTGATGTGTTTACCAAGCTAAAGTACGAGTCCAAGTATTGACAAATGAGTGGACCTGAAATGTTCAAAAAGGCACGGCATCCCAATGCAGAAGGAACGCTATATTGGAATGAGTTGCTCCTCACTGACTCTGTTTATTATCAAGGCCATGTCAAGATTTCCACAGAAGAACACTTTATACGTGGACACAAAGTAGTAGTTTTGATTAGATAAAGGGTGTGTAAGTATGAAAAGATAGAGTTAGGTTAACTGCTGGTTATACATATGGAGCCCCATCAGTGTGGTGGGTTTCCTGGGCTCAGGTACTTACAGTCACTTGGTCATTTAAGGAGCCTTTTTGCATCTTTTAATGCATGACATGATCATACACACCATCAGGTTATCCCATACATCTCAAAATACTAGCAAACTTAGCAGCATGTCCAAATCTACATGGGGACTGAGGAACAGTCTACGAGTCCTGACACACATAAACACAAGAGATTCTACAGATGCTGGAAGTCTTGAGGAAACAAAATGCAGGAGAAACTCGGCAGGTCAGGCAGCGTTTATGGAGGGGAATAAACAGTTGACGTTTCGGACTGAGACGCTTCATCAGGACTGGGAAGGAAGGGGGAAGAAACCAGAATATGAAGGTGGGTGGGGGAGGGGAAGTTGTCATCACCAAGCCACCCTTTTCTTAAAGACATTCACAATATATTCTTTCCCCCAGGCGCGCCATTTTCCTCCCGTGTCCCAAAAGCATGTGGGTCAGTGGGTTAATTGCCCCCAAATATATAGGTGAGTGGTAAAATCTAGCGGGGGGGGGAGCTGGCGGGAATATAGGGAGAATAAGATGGTATTACTCTAAATGGATGGTTCGTGATCAGCGCACGCTCAAAGGGATGAAGGGGCTGTTGTATCTGTCTATGGCTAGGCCTTCAGATGGGTGTTAGTTAACCAACAATTCAAGTCACACTGGAGTTTACTGTCATATGCACAAGTGTGTGTATGCACAGGTGCAATGAAAATCTTGCAGCAGCCACATCGCAGGCACACAGCGTCAGATAAACAACACTCACAAGAAAAAGATAAATTATACACATTTTACAAGGAAGAACATAATTAGAAAACAAATCAATTTTAATGCGGAGTCATTGATGTAATTACGGCGTTACCAAACTGTGGTGATTCGTATTATACTGGTTAGCTCAAGAACAAAATGGTTGAAGGGAGGTAACTGTTCTTGAACCAGTTGGTGTGGAAATTCGGGCTTCTGTACCTCCAGCCCGATGGTAGCTGCAAGAAGTGTGATGGAACGTGAAGACTTTGGATAAGCAGGCTGTCTTGTACCGTAAGCTTTCACAGGGCATAAGATAAAATCACAAACTGTCTGGGAAGCTCTGGTTAACCAACGACATTTGTTGATTTGTAAAAGGCAAACGTCTTTTGAGAATGTACAGAAGGCTAAGGAAGTGCGTTGGTGCCACATGTTTGGATTTCTAAATGGCATATAAACACTTAAAATGTTCATGAAATAGTTGATAAAGTTAACATCAATGGTGTAAATGGTGTAAATTTGAGCAAACTTGGCGACCTTTTATTCAATATTTTCATGTGATCTAATTCTTTTTACTTTTTCAGTTAATCTTTTTTTTCTTCTCCGCGAAGTTTTAGATTTGACCAGAAGGATTCTTCCTTTTTTTATATTGTATCCTCAAAATGGACTGCCCAGTCCCCCTTTTTTTGTTTTAGGCTAGTTTAGTGGGTTTTTTTCTCTCAATAACAGAAATGTTTGAGCTTTTTTTTCTATGAATTGTTAAGAGGAGATGTGGTTCTTTTTTTTGCTTTATATTAGCTTAATACTATACATGATTTTGACAGTGTGTATTCCTTTCTTTGTACTATTATTGAAATATGTATTTGAGATAACTTCTCCTCTGACTTGTACTTATCCTTATTTTTTTAAATCAATAAAAAAATTGAAAATGAATGGTGTAAAAGGGAATGAAGTGAAGCTAGTTAAAATCCAGATAGCAGAAAATATTGCTCAATGAATGTTCTTTGAATATTGAAAATAAACACGCAAGTACTGTGTGCATTCTGGCTGCCCCATTATGCGAAGGATGTGGAGGCTATAGGGAGGGGCAGAAGAGCTTGCTACCCGGTTTAGAGGGCATGTGCTACAAGGAGAGGGTGCGGAAACTTGCATTGTTTTCTCTGGGCAGCAGGGGCCGAGGGAAGAACTGATAGAAGCTTATAAAATTACAATAGGGTAGGCAGAGAGAATCCTTTTCCAGAGTAGAGATGGTAAATACTAGAGGACAGGGATTTCAGGTGAGAGGGTAAATGTTTAAAGGAGATGTGCGAGGCATATTTTTTACACAGAGAGCAGAGGTCCCTGGAATGCACTGCCTGGGGTGTTGGTGGAAGCAGATGAAACAGTGGTGATTAACAGTCTGTTAGACAGACACATGACTATGCAGGAAATAGAGGGAGATGGATCATGTGCAGGCAGAAGGAATTTAGTTTAATTTGTCATCGCGTTCATCAAGACCAACTTCAAGACCTGTGTGGATGAGTGCGTGCCTTCGACAACATACCAGACATACCCAAACCAAAAACTGAGGATGAACCAGGAGATTCATAGTCTGCTGAGGGCTAGATCTGTGGCATTCAAAACCAGTGATCCAGAACTATATAGGGCGATAAAAACAATTCCGATTGATGACAGAATCCGATCCACGTCAACTCTGGCAGGGTCTGCAGGCTGTTACTTCCTATAAAGCAAAACCTAATATCATAAATTACTGTGATGTTTCTCTCCCAGATAAGCTCAACGGCTTTTATGCACAATTTGAAAGGGAGAATAAAACTACACCTGTGTGAATCCTTGCAGCATCTGGTGACCCTGTAACCTCTGCCTCGGAGGCCAATGTTAGAACATCTTTCATGAGGGTGAACCCTCACAAGGGTGTCAGGTCCTGATGGTGTACCTCGTAGGGCTCTGAAAAACTGCGCCAACCAACTGGCTGGAGTGTTCAAGGACATCTTCAATCTCTCACTGCTGCAGTTGGAGGTTCCTACCTGTTTCAAATGGGTGTTTATCACACCAGTGCCCAAGAAGAGCAGGGTGAGCTCCCTCAACAACTATCGCCCAGTAGCACTCATATCTACTGTGATGAAGCGCTTTGAGAGGTTGGTCAAAGCCACAATCAACTCCTGCCTAAGCAAGGACCTGGGCACACTGCAATTTACCTTTCACCACAACAGGTCTACAGCAGATGCAACCTCACTGGCTCTCCACTTGACCTTGGATCACCTGGGCAATAGTAATATCCATGTCAGGCTGCTGTTTATTGATTGCAGCTCAGTGTTCAATGCAATCATACCCTCTGTTCTAATCAACAAGCTTCAAAACCTGGGCTTCCCTACCTCCCTCTGAAACTGGATCCTTGACTTCCTCACCAGGAGACCACTGTCTGTGCAGATCGGAAATAACATCTCCTCCTCGCTGACAATAAACACAGGCGCACCTCAGGGGTATGTGCTTAGCCCACTGTTCTACTCTCTCTACACCCACGGTTGTGTGGCTGGGCACAGCTCCCATGCCATCTATAAATTTCCTGATGACATAACTGTTGTTGGCAGAACCTCAGATGGTGACAAGGAGGTGAACAGGAGTGAGATAGATCAGCTGGTTGAGTGGAGTCACAGCAACAACCTTGCACTCAACGTCAGTGAGACTGTGGACTGTGGACTTCAGAAAGGGGAAGTCGGGGAACACACACCAATCCTCATTGAAGGATGAGCAGTGGAAAGATTCAGGTTCCTCGGTGTCAACATCTCTGAAGATCTATCCTGGGCCCAACATATTGATGCAACTGCAAAGGCACAAAAGTGGCTATATTTCATTAGGAGTTTGAGGGGAATTGGTATGTCACCAAAGACTTGCAAATTTCCACAGATGCATTGTGAGAACATTCTAACTAGTTACATCGCCATCTGGTATGGAGGGGCCAATGCACAGGACCTGAAAAAATGCTGCAGAAAGTTGTAATCTCAGCCAGCTCCATCATGGGCACTCGCCTCCCCAGCATCTAGGACATCTTCAAAAGGGGATGCCTTGAGAAGCTGGCATCCTTCATTAAGGATCTCCATAACCCAGGACATGCCCTCTTCTCGTGGATACCATCAATGAGGAGATACAGAAGCCTGAAGACACACACTCACCATTTCAGGAACAGCTTCTTCCCCTCTGTCATCAGACTTCTGAATGGGCATTGAACCCATGTACACTACCTCACTGCTCCAGCAAAATAACATATTGCATGACATATGCCAGTGATATTAAACCTGATTCTGATTCTGTGTTTGGTACAACATTGTGGGTCAAAGGGCCTATTTCTGTGCTGTTCTGTCCTAGGTTCTAAAGCAGTGATGGGCTCTGGTAGAGATGGCTGGGACCATTGATTTTTCCAAAGTACACAATGGCTTGGATTTGCAGAGACTGAACACTATCATTTGCATTTCACCAAAAATTGGGAGTAAAGTTAACAGTGAGGAGGCCAGTCAGGGCTGACTTATTAATTGCTACAAAGCAGGAAGGCATTCAGTCCATCAGGTCCAAACTAGCCCCAGTACCTTTCCAACCTGTTTTCTCACATGCCCATTTTTTGATTCTTTACCTGCTCGTCTACACTAGGCGGGATTTTCAGTTATTAACCCACCGACTCATGTCTTTGGGATGTGAGAAGAACCTGGAGCACCCGGGGGAACTCCATGAGGTCGGAGAGAATGGGCCAACTCCACACAGACAGTGCCCAAGGTCATGGTTGAACCTGGGTCACGCAGATGTGAGGTAGTGGCACTAACTGCTGCATCGTCTATCGCTGCTGAAAAGGCGTGGGTAATTTCATTGGCTGGTGGATGTCAGAGGATTTTTAAAGTAGAAAAAAGTGCTGGGACTTTCATAAAGAGTGGGATTACATTTACCACCTCTGTGGGAACTATTCCAAAATGATAACGCATTTCAATAATGTGAAGGCACTTCCACTGGGTTAGTAACTAACAGACAAAATCATGTTACAGTAAACAGGCAAAGAGAATGGTTAAGCAGCAATCTCTGCAGAAAGGGTTGCTGGCTTATACGGTCTCTGTGTGATTGTGTGTGTGAGAGTGAGTGTGTTTGTGCATGTGTCTGTGCCTGTATGTGTGTCACTCTGTGTGTGGATGTGTATAAGTGTGTGTGTGTGTGCACACCTGTGTCCCTGTTTTTCTGTGAGTCTGTGTGTGATTGCATGTATGCACGTGAGTGTGTGTTTGTGTGTATATGTGTGTGTCTCATTCTGAGTCTCTGTGTGTATATTTGTGTTTGCATGTGAGTGTGTGTACTTGTATGTTGTACGCATGTCTGTGTATATGTGGCTGTATGTGCAGTGTGTATGTATTTGTTTGTATGTGGGTATATTTGTGTATATGCTCACGAGTGTGTGTGTCTCTGTGTTTGTGTGTGCAGTGTGACTATGTTTGTGAGTCATTGTGTGTGTCTGTGCTTGTGTGTATGAGCGTGTATATGTTTGTGTGTGTGTGTGTGCCTGTGCTTGTGTGTGCAGTGTGACTATGTTTGTGAGTCATTGTGTGTGTCTGTGCTTGTGTGTATGAGCGTGTATATGTTTGTGTGTGTGTATGAGCCAAACCTACAGACTCACTTTCAAGGACTTAAACTCATGTTCTCAGTATTTGTTCTTTATTTGTCCAGTTTTGTGTGTGTGTGAGACAGTGGTAGTGCAGTAATCGGAGATGTTAATCTACAGACAGACTGAACAAGACAAATTAGTACCATCAATATTGAGGATGCAGTTCTAGAACGTACAAGTCTGATTCCTCCGAATTTTGAAGAACTGATGAAGGAACAGGATAGCTTCAGTCTGGTATTGTACAACGAGGAGGGTTAGTTAACAAGCTTGTAGAATGGTCCTTGGAAAGATTCCCCATACTATGATAGAGTGTTTACATTGCATTAAGTGTGGTGTGGTTCAATCCGACACCAGGGTTTTCAATCCAAACAAAGTATGAGAGGACAGAGTGAACTGAGAATATACAGTAAAGGCTGTGACAGTGGAGAGGCAACACTAAAACACCAACAGGAAAACTCATCCAACTATTGATTATAGAAGAACTTAAAAACTATATTAAATCCAAGGAAGAGGCTCATAAAGTTACCAGAAAAAGCTGGAAGCTGGGGATTGAAACATCTGAAATTTCAATAATGAATGATTAAGAAATTGATCAGGGAACAGACGGATAGTAGAATTTGAGAGCAAACTGCTTTATTATTGTGCCAAGGTATGAAACTGGCAAAAAAATGCTTAAAGACAGACTTTAAGAGCTTTTTTAGGCGTGCAAAAAAGAGAGCAGATTCTTGTCCCTGACAGCTATAGGCAAGAGAGTTTATGCATAAGGAAAAGGCAGAGGAATTAAACAAATATTTTGCACTGGTTGGTCCCTGGTTCACAGCAGGGTTCCATTCCTGTGAACCATGTGCGACCTGAACGGTTCATAAGTCAGAAGTGTGACTACGAGCCGAGGTCCC
This sequence comes from Hemitrygon akajei, assembly GCF_048418815.1. Lineage (NCBI taxonomy): Eukaryota > Metazoa > Chordata > Chondrichthyes > Myliobatiformes > Dasyatidae > Hemitrygon > Hemitrygon akajei. Next base: position 24,410,302 of record NC_133141.1, on the reverse strand, counting down.
AAATCGGCAGATGATCCTTACAGTTCCAAAGCTGCCGGCAAATCCATTCCGTTTCCTAAAGGTTTGCGCATATGTATGGCTTGCACACAAATCGGGTGTTCAGACCCCTACCTGTCTTCATGAAAGCCACAGAAAATCTCCTAGAATTGCTGGTGGATCAAGGGCCCGGTGCAGAATTGGAAGTAAAAGAAACTAGTGATGAAGTAAATTTGTAAATTGACATTGGGTAGCAAATGGGCTCTGTGTTTACAGACAATAATAAGTCACTTTTGTCTGTAACTCACAAAAAGACACACAAATCACTCAAAATGGTAACCACATCTGACTGATAAGAAAGAGCAATTTCTAAAAGTCTTGTTCGCACACTCAGTGGCCACTTTATTAGGTACACCTGCTTATTAATGCAAATATCTGATTAGCAATCACGTGGCAGCAGCTCGATGAACAAAAGCATGCAGACATGGTCAAGAAGTTATGTTGTTGTTCAGACCAAACATCAGAATGGGGAAAGAAATGTGATCTAAGTGACTTTGACTGCAGAATGTTTGTTGGTGCCAGACAGGGTGGTTTGAGTATCTCAGAAGCTGCTGATCTCCTGGGATTTCCTCACACAACAATCTCTAGAGCTTACAGAGAATGGTGTGGAAAGCAAAAAAATCATCCAGTGAGCGGCAGTTCTGTGGGTGAAAACACCTTGTTATTGAGAGAGGTCAGAGGAGAATGGCCAGACTGGTTCAAGCTGACAGGAAGGTGACAGGAACTCAAATAGCCATGCTACAACAGGGGTGTGCAGAAAAGCATCTCTGAATGCACAACAAGTCGAAGCGGACGGGCCACAGCAGCGGGAGACCACAAGTGGCCAGCTCATTAGGTACAGAAAGTACTAATGAAATGGCTTCTGAATGTAAGTCCCAGTACCCACTGAATCAATTCACACACTTCAGTGAGTTGCTTGGCAGGGGCAGTGGAGGTGAAAGAACCTCGGTAAGAGTTAATGCCTTCAGGGAGAGAAGCAGAAAGGATACGAAAATACTGCTTGTTGAACCTTGCAAAGAGTTAGCAGATGAGGAAGTGTTCAGGGGATGCCTTGCAGCGCAGACAATGACAAAAAAAAATCATCCAGTGAGTGGTAGTTCTGTGGGTGAAAATGCTTTGTTAATGAGGGAGGTCAGAGGAGAATGGCCAGACTGGTTCAAGCGACAGGAAGGTGACAGTAACTCAAATAACCACATGTTACAACAGTGGTGTGCAGAAGAGCATCCCCGAATGCACAAACACAGCAACAGAAGACCATGAACATACAGTCAGTGATCACTTTATTAGTCACAGGAGGTACCTAATAAAGTGGCCACTGGGTGTATGCACATACATCAGGCTTTTGAATTTAATAATATTATACAAGCTCATTTGCATGTCCATCTGTCAGACATTCATAACACGGGGACTGAAACCTGATAGATGTCATAGACATGATAATCGACATCCCAGAGTTTCAAAAGTACTGACCAATAGTATCAACTTCCAAAAGCCAATAGATCCTGGAACAGTTACACAGATTGGAAAGTAGCAAATGCAACCCCACTGCTTGAGAAAAGGAGGGAGAAGGAAACTGGAACTATTGTCCAATCAGCCTGAGATCAGCAGTTGAGAAAATAATGGTATCTGATATAAAGGATGTGATATCAAGATACATAAAAGATAATATCATTGAGCAGGAGCAACCTGGATTTATGAAAGGGAAGCCAAATTTGACACATCTACTGGAGTTCTTTGAGGATGTATCTAGCAGTATAGATGAGGAGGACCAGTGGATGGAGAGAGATTGTATTCTCAGAAGGTTTTCAATAAAATTCCACTCAAGAAGTTGTTGAATGAGGTTAAAGCACATGGTATTGAGGTCGATGCATTAATGTGGAATGTCCATCATCAGAGATTCCCAACATCCGGGCTATGCCATCTTCTCACAGCTACCACCAGGCAGGAGGTACAGAAGCCTGAAGTCCCACACCACCAGGTTCAAGAACAGCTTCTTCTCTTCAACCAGTTGGTTCTTGGACTGACTGGCACAACCCCTGATCACTACAGTCTAGCAGCACCATGACCACTTTGCACTTAAATGGAATTTGCCTTTCCTTGTTATAATTGGTTGTAAAATTTGTGCATAATTTATGTTTAATAAATGTTTTTTTCTTATGAATGCTGCTTATCTGATGCTGTGTGCCTGTGATGCTGCTGCAAGGAAGCTTTTCATTGCACCCGTGTTTAGACGTACTGTGTACCTGACAATAAACTCCACTTTGACTTTGAACCAGAGTTGACTAGAAGATAGAAGATGGAAAGTAAGAACAATCAGATCCCTCTCGAGTTGGCAGGCTGGGACCAGTGGAATCGGTGCTTGAACCCCAGCCGTTCACAACCTCTCTCAATGATTTGCCCGAGAGGTCCAAATGCAACATTTCAAAGTTTGCTGATGATATGAAGCCAAGTTGGAATCTTGGTAAGAATGCCAAGAGGCTTCAAGTGAATGTAGACAAGCTGAGTGACTGGGTAACGTCATGGCCGGTGGAGCAGAATGTGAAACAGTTGTGAGGTCAGTGGGTAAAACAAAAGCTGTGCAGTTTTACCAAGTGATAGACTGGGAGGTCTTGATGTTCAAAGAGACCTGGGCTTCTTGGGGCACAAGCCATTGAAAGTGAACAAACAGATGCAGCAGGCAATTAGAAAGGCAAAAAATATGGTTGCCTTTACTGGTACAGGAAAGTTATCTTACAGCAATTAATTGGAATATTGTGTACAATTTCAGCCTCCTTACCTAAAAAATTATGTACTTGTTACAGAAAGGGGGCAGAGAAGATTCACCAGACTTTCTGGCGGCTCTTCTCTGAGGTGGTGGGTTCACTGTTTGTGGAGATGTTGAGAGGACTGAGACTGTTTGCTAGAATTTAGAACAATGGAAGGAGTCCTTGCTGAGTCTTTCAAAATTCTTACAGGTTGGATATAGGGATGATGTCTCTCCCGGGATGAGGAGATTTACTTGGATGCTGCCTGGATTAGAGAGCATATTTTATGAGGTGTAGGGCTTTGCTCTGCAGAGTGAAGGAGGATGAGAAGTGACCTGACAGGATGATAAAAGGCACAGATCGAGTGGATGGCCAGAGACATTTTCCCAGGGCAGACACGGCTAATACCTGGGGACATAATTTTAAGGTGATTGGAAGAAAGTACAGGTGGGGGGGGGGGGGGAATGTCAGAGGTAGGTTTTTTACACAAAGAGTGGTGGATGTGTGGAATGCTTTGCCAGGGCTGGTAGTGGAGGCTGATACCTTCGGGATATAAAAAAAAAACTCTTAGGTAGGCAACCAATGAAAGAAAAATAGAGGGCTATGTAGGAGGGAAGGGTTAGATTGATCTTAGAATTGGTTATAATTTCGACATCATGAGCCTAAGGGTTTCACTCTGCTGCACTGTTCTATTTTCTATGAAATACAGAACTAGCAGCACAGTCTCAGAATGAGTGGCTGGCTATTCAGGACTGGGATGAGGGGCGATTTCTTCACCCAGACGTGGCCAAACTTTAGACTTTTTCCCCCAGAGGGCTATGGAGACTCAGGCACTGGGTTCATTCAGAACAACATCGATACATTTCTGAATATTTAAGGAATCAAGGGATGTGGGGTAAAATAAAACTAGCATGATCAAGATCTGTGGCGCAACAGGATCCTGATTCTGTTTCACATATTTTTTTATGTCTGTGTGGATGTATACTTGTGTGTGTGTGTGTGTGTGTGTGTGTGTGTGTGTGTGTGTACCTGTTTTGTGTGTGCGTGCGTGCCCGCTTTTTTGTGTGTGCATGTGTTTGCCGTGGTGTGTGTGTGTGTGTGCACTGAGCTGGAGCAGACTGTAAACTGGTTCGGGGGCTGAGGTGACTGCTGGAAACCTGTTGCCCTCGCTCCCACCTCCAATCCAGGCGGCTTAGAAGTGAGTCGCCAGACCCCGGGGCGTTACACAAGAGCGGTCCTCGAGGGAAGGGTCCATTCATTGCAGCTTGGCTGTGGGAGGAGAGGAGCCGAGAGCGGCTCCAATTACCCCCTGTCAGCCCGAGCAGTGTCTGTGTCATCTCCCACTGAGCCTACCCGACTCCCAGTGTTCGCTGGAACAGCCGCCGACCACATCGCTCAGCCCACCAGCCACGGACAGGGAGGCTCTTCCGCTCACCGGGGTAAAGAGAACCCGAAAACGCCTCGTTCCCGGCACTTCTTCTAATAGTCCAGAGGGGATTGGCAAGGTTTGTTCTCCGGGAAAAAGCCGATTTACAAACTTTTTTTTGGGGGGAGGGGAATTGCTCTTAAACGGGTGCCTGGAACGTGTGCTGAGTTTGAAACTTTGTAACCGTTTGTTAGCAGAAAGTGGGCGAACTTCGAAAGTGGTTTTGTGCAGTTTAGGAATGCAAATTGAATGGGAGTTCTCTGCCCCTCTGGAACCTGAGCTGATGTTTGCGAAGATCCGCATTTAGATGCGACCAGATCTCCTGACCTCCCAGCTCAGAATAGCCCTGAAGCCAAGTCCCTCGGGACCCTGGGTGTAAGGACTCATGTTCCTCATCAATAGTAAACTCGTTCCAGTAACAGGACTGTGAACGCACGGTGCATTGCATCCTCTGGCGGGGAGCTCCGATACAAATCTGTCTCGCTGTCCCAAACATCAACAACCTGTTCGTTCAGCACCTTAAGGTGACACCACACGCCCGTCCTTCGCCCCGTCGCAAAATTCGGCGACTGGTTGAATTTGGAAGTTTCGGGTGTCCCGCTGCCAACTCGCAGGGAATCGACCTTCCTAAAAAAATGCTGGAAGCCAGATAATCCGGTTACCCTGACTCCCTCAAACCTTTTCTTTCACCAGAACGTTGCCTGGACATGAAGGCACAGGTTGAGCAGTCGAGTAGGAGACTGAAGACTGAGATGATATTAAGTCATGAAGGACTTAGATAGGGCGAATCCATTCAATATTTTTCCCAGGGTTGGGGAATGAAGAACTAGAGGACACAGTTATAAGGTGAGAGGGGAGAGATTTAATACGAACAGAGGGGTAACTTCACCCAGAGAATGGTCGGTGTATTGCTTGAGGCAGGTACATTAACAGCATTTGAAGTGTATTTGGACAGATATATGGATGGGAATGGTTTGGAGGGATAGGGGTCAAATGCAGGCAACTGGGACCAGCTTAGATGGGAATCTTGGCTGGCATGGACCAGATGGGCCAAAGGGCCTGTTTCTGCGCTGTATGAGTCTGTGAATCTATGACTCAACCCACCAACCCTTTCCCTACCATCACCCTGCCCCACTGCTTCATAAAGACCACCCCCCCTCCATCCTCAACCACCCCACCCACCGCCGTCACTACCCATCAGTTCTCACATTGTGTTTACCCAGCAGTGAAGAAAATCACCCAGGTACATCCCCTTCACAAAGCAGAAATCCAATCCATCTATTCACCTCTTAGCCTGCTCTCCGTCATCCGTAAAGTGCTGAGAGATCTGATCACCTCCGACCAGTGACCAGCTCACCGCAACCCAGTCAGGACCCCACCCCGGGTCCAAAGTTGGGCCACAGAGCTGAACTCAAGGCAGTGTTTGACTGAGTGTGGGGTCAAAGCAGAGTCAGTGGGCGTCAAGGATAAGACACTGCAGTGGTTGGAGTCACCCCATATGTGGCTGGTGGTCGTGATTGATGAAGGTGAATCACCCCAGCCCCAGGACATCACTGCAGGGCAGTGTCCTGGGCCCGGCCATCTTCAAGTGCTCCACCAGTAACCTTTGTTCAACCATGAGCTCAGAAGTGGGGAGTCAATGATGCACAAATCCAGGTTATTTACTGAGTTCCACAGGGTTTGAACTCAGGCCTCTGTATCTTCACACTCATCATTTCACCACTGGGCTCCTTGAAAGAGGACACACAAATCGATAGGGCGGTAAAGAAGGCGTATGGCATGCTTGCTTTTTTTGGTCAAGGCATTGAATTCAAAAGTCAGAAAGTTACGTCACAGCTTTATAAAACTCTGGTTAGGCCGCAGTTGGAGTACTGCATTCATTTCTGGTTGCCCCATTACAGGAATGATGGAGAGGGTGCAGGATGGGGTTACTAGGATGCTGTCCGGATTAGAAGGGAGAGGTTGGATAAACTTGTTTTTTTTTTTCTGGAGTGCCAGAGGCTGAGGGGAGACTTACAATTTTGAGCGGAACAGATCTCTTTCCTAGGGTTGAACTGTCTTATACTAAAGGGCATCAATTTAAGCTGAGAGGGAGAAAGTTCAAAGGAGATAGGAGGGGCAGGGTTTTTTACACAAAGAGTGGTGGGTGCCTGTGGTGGTGGTGGAAGCGTTTAAGGGGCTCGCAGACAGGCACATGAATACACAGGGAATGGAGGAATCTGGACCACGTGCAGGCAGACGGGGCTAGTTTTATTAGATGTCATTAGATCAATTAGTTTGGCACAACATCGAGGGCTGAAGCTCCTGTTCCTGTTCTGTATGTTCTATGTTCAGGCAGCAAAATACTATGCAAGACATAACGTCAATTTGCTCAGTAAACAATGTATTGAAAGGGCAGGGAAAACTGTGGGAGTCGGCACCAACTACAACACCTCCCATTAAAAGCAGGATAATTTCTCCAGAAAGATCCGGTGACTGGAGGACAGTCCCATGTAAGTGAGGTGCACTCAGTCTTGCTGACAGCAGAGTGCTCACCAAGATTGACTGCATGGGATCCCTACGTCGTTTTAAGCAGAGCCTTCTCCCCATGGCTCAACCAAAGGTGTGGAGACTGTTGCTCTGACTGCGTGCTCGACTTGTGCCGGAGCCCAAGTGAAGGATTTGAGGCCTGCTGTCTGGGGCACTATCAAGGTCGGAACTTGCAGGTGAGGAAGGAGAAAGGCTGAGGGAGGTGGAAAGCTGGTTAGACTCAGGGTCCTATCTCCCACTGTAGCCCAGTCCTAATCACACTACAGGAGGAGCCACAGCAAAGCAGGTGCCATGTTTATGAGGAGCATTGGAGTCTTAGTTGTTCTATTTATAGTGAGCTCACACATCTCTTGCTGGGGCCCGATCGTTTCAGATAGTGAAACAGCTGCTGTAGTTCCCCGCCAGCCCCACCTCCATCGCCTGATGTCTCACGTAGAAGCTTCAACGGATAGCAGTTACTCTGCACGTCATAATACCAGATCCTCTCAAACATATTTCTCTCATAAACAGGCCGCCAACTCTCCAATTGCCAGGAAGCAGAGTGAGAGGGAGATCGGTGGAGTGAGCAGTGGACTGACCCATTAACAAAGGTCTGTGTAATACACACCGCCAAAACAGTGGTAATGCCGAAACCTCCCCTTCACTCAGGGCTCAGAAGTAGTTCTTTGGTTTGAAATGGGAGAACTTAGTGTAATGATACAAGGCTCTGAGAAATCGCACGCTTCAGTCCAGTTAAATGTCAGGAAGCATGTGGGACTGTTGTATCCAGGTTGTATTTGGGATCTGTTCTTGAGCAACATTCATAACCCAGTTTGCAAATACAGCTGCCTGGTAATATATTTAAAGAAAACCATAGGCCAACCAAGGGCAGCATGGAGTATTTAATTCAACAATACAGATGTTGCTTCAGAGCCAATTCCCACCTAGCGGAAGGTGCCTGCAGCCACACAGCAACCAGCAAATCCACCCCACCGGTGTCTCAACTGCCTGCTCACATGTATGGACAGTGCACAAGTTGGCCATTCATAACCTGTGGGGCAGGTCAGACCTAACGGGCAACGTTTCCTCTGACTTTTCTTTTTACAGCTGCATGGAGCAACCATTGCTCGGAGTAGGAAATTCTTATATGGCCTGAAAACTGTGTGGCACTTTAAATGTTTTCTTTGTAACATGTGTACTATGAATATTTAGAATGAAAATTTAAAAATCATATTACTTTTTATTTATTAATTGAAGGGTATAGTCAAATACGGTACGAAGAAAATCTTTCACATTCTGTAAACTTTATAAAAATTCTTATTAGATTATGATTTTTTTGAAAGATTACTTACCAAAAAGTCAGAATAGAGGGTTTTTCACATCAAACAGACACAAACTACAATTCACAACACAAGTAAATGATGTTAGGCAGTCAAAACAACTGACAGGCACAATGACAAAAGTAAAATGTTTTGACTAGATGGCGCAGGTGTTCAACGGGCTGGCGGTTCATTAGCAATGAGCTACCGACTTCCATTCTGTGTTTATTGTTACAATTTGTAAGTGTTGTAACTTGAAACACTAACAATAGAAATACATTGAAGCTCTAAAATGTTTCAAAGTAAAGAATGCACATTTATTATTTAGAAAATTTATGGATTATATTAACACATACTACTTCACAATTAGATTCACATAGATTTCAAAATCATATTAACATAATTTCAAAGTTATATTAATATTATATAAAAGAAAACTTTAGCTGTGCAGCAATAAAGGCTATGTGTGCAGGAGCATTTCAGTTACTGCACGGCCGTGCGCCTGTGCAGCTTAGAAGGAACAGTGCTGATGGGGGCTGAATGACTTCTTTCTCCTGTTTTTAATGTTTGAGTCCTTGTCCTCCTTTCCCCCACCCTCTCAGCACTTTGGCCGTTCGCTCTGGAGACAGGGCCAAAGTGGCAGCCTGCTGCACTCGTCCCCCATGAGCCCAGCTTTGGTCAGGGGCCTTGGCCACTCAGAGACCACACCACTGAAACCAGCACCTGCCCTCATTACGAGAAAAGCAGGTTCAAGTCACGGAAGCTGCCGATTCTGATGCGTGTCATCAGCTGTTTCCAAGACAACACACTTATTGCTGAAAAGTGCACTGGAACTAAACTGAAACGGTCACATGTGGTGTGACATTGCAACACCACAGTTTCTGGAAGTCTGGTCACAAATTCTTCTCTGGGCTCCCTCAAATCCAACAACCCCACCCAACAAAATTCCCCAGTTTGCTCTTTTCTAGGTATTCCTTGCCTGCCCAACCTATCGTTCGTGAACGTATAGGTTATCTTACCACCCGATTCCTGTGGGATAACCCTAACCTTCCTTCTTCCCAGTAATAAGATATGATTCTCTGCAATTTATTGGGTTGTGATCCACAAATTTCTATTATTTACCATCCACTCCTCACTCTGTTCTAACAGTGATAAAGGTCAGAGGGGAGGAGGTGAGGGAGCCACCTGCTGGTGATCTGACAGGAAGTCCAGGATCCAACTACACAAGGCAGGGTGAAGGCCGAGGTCTCTGAGCTTTTTGTCGAGCCTGGATGGAATTATGATGTTGAATGCTGAACTGTAGTCCAACAACAGCATTCTCACATAAGCATCCCTCTTCTCCAGATGTGTAAGGACAACAGGGGAACATTTTTTTTCTGCAATCACTTCAGTTCCCTCCAGACAATGCATCAGTGAAGTGTTTGAGAGATGGTCACAGCCCCTTTGTGTACCATTAAATGGCTGGAAGGAAACTGGACTATGGTGCTTCCCCACGGCAACATTACACCGAGTCTCAGTGTGTCCCTCAGCACGTACTCCTGGGGCATTTGGCAGCACTTTCTTACATACGTCTCAGTGTGCCAGATGACCAGTAAATTTTGGGCAGACCAAAGGGCACCTTTCACTGAGTTCATGATTTTCTAGAAACTGCCTCACATTTACACAATGTAAACCTTTATTTTGGTTGGTGTAGAGAGAGTGAGCTGTTATCCATGGAGCTTCTCCATTCTAGGTTAATCCATTGGTGAACTTGAGTGGTTCTTCCTTTGATCAATTCTATAGGCTGGAGTCACAAGGTGTTAATTCAGAGTTTGGATTTCCTTTGTAGAGGAGAGCTGCTTACGAATGGTGTACAGGTTTTCATAACTGACACAACACACCAACTGCTGGAGGAACACAGTGGGTCAGGCAGAATCTGTGGTGATGGATGGACAGTCGACATTTCTGTTCGAGAGCCTTCATCAGGACAGAGAGTAGAGAGGACCAGTGGGGCAAGAGCTGGCAGGTGACAGGTGGATCTAGGTGATTGGAAGATGGAGTGGGGGGAGAGTGGAGATAGTGACAGAGGCTGGGAGGCGAGAGGAGGAGGTGACAAAGGACACAGATGGTGAGATCTGATAGAAGAAGAAGGTGGAATATGGAACCAATTAAGGGAGGTGAGGAGGGCAGATGGGAACAGTGGAGGGCTGTGTGGGTGATGGACAGATGGAGTGGGTAGGGAGGGGACTCAGTGGGAGGGGTGTGTGGGTGATGGACAGATGGAGTGGGTGGGGGAAGGGACCCAGTGGGAGGGGTGTGTGGGTGATGGACAGATGTTGTGGGTGGGAGGGGTGTGTGGATGATGGACAGATGGAGTGGGTGGGGGAGGGGACCCAGTGGGAGGGGTGTGTGGATGATGGACAGATGGAGTGGGTGGGGGAGGGGACCCAGTGGGAGGGGAGTGTGGGTGATGGACAGATGGAGTGGGTGGGGGAGGGGACCCAGTGGGAGGGGTGTGTGGGTGATGGACAGATGGAGTGGGTGGGGGAGGGGACCCAGTGGGAGGGGTGTGTGGGTGATGGACAGATGGAGTGGGTGGGGGAGGGGACCCAGTGGGAGGGGTGTGTGGGTGATGGACAGATGGAGTGGGTGGGGGAGGGGACCCAGTGGGAGGAGAGTGCGGGTGACGGACAGATGGAGTGGGTGGGGGAGGGGACCCAGTGGGAGGGGTGTGTGGGTGATGGACAGATGTTGTGGGTGGGAAGGGACCCAGTGGGAGGGGTGTGTGGGTGATGGACAGATGGAGTGGGTGGGGGAGGGGACCCAGTGGGAGGGGTGTGTGGATGATGGACAGATGGAGTGGGTGGGGGAGGGGACCCAGTGGGAGGGGTGTGTGGATGATGGAGTGGGTGGGGGTGGGGACCCAGTGGGAAGGGTGTGTGGGTGATGGACAGATGGGGTGGGTGGGGGAGGGGACCCAGTGGGAGGGGTGTGTGGATGATGGACAGATGGAGTGGGTGGGGGAGGGGACCCAGTGGGAGTGGTGTGTGGGTGATGGACAGATGGAGTGGGTGGGGGAGGGGACCCAGTGGGAGGGGTGTGTGGGTGATGGACAGATGGAGTGGGTGGGGGAGGGGAACCAGTGGGAGGGGTGTGTGAGTGATGGACAGATAGGAGTGGGTGGGGGAAGGGACCCAGTGGGAGGGGTGTGTGGGTGATGGACAGATGGAGTGGGTGGGGGTAGGGACCCAGTGGGAGGGGTGTGTGGGTGGCGGACAGATGGAGTGGGTGGGGGAGGGGAACCAGTGGGAGGGGTGTGTGGGTGATGGACAGATGGAGTGGGTGGGGGAGGGGACCCAATGGGAGGGGTGTGTGGGTGATGGACAGATGGAGTGGGTGGGGGAGGGGACCCAGTGGGAGGGGTGTGTGGGTGATGGACAGATGGAGTGGGTGGGGGAGGGGACCCTGTGGGAGGGGTGTGTGGGTGATGGACAGATGGGTGGGGGAGGGGACTCAGTGGGAGGGGTGTGTGGGTGATGGACAGATGGAGTGGGTGGGAGAGGGACCCAGTGGGAGGGGTGTGTGGGTGATGGACAGATGGAGTGTGTGGGGGAGGGGACCCAGTGGGAGGGGTGTGTGGGTGATGGACAGATGGAGTGGGTGGGAGAGGGACCCAGTGGGAGGGGTGTGTGGGTGATGGACAGATGGAGTGTGTGGGGGAGGGGACCCAGTGGGAGGGGTGTGTGGGTGATGGACAGATGGAGTGGGTGGGAGAGGGACCCAGTGGGAGGGGTGTGTGGGTGATGGACAGATGGAGTGTGTGGGGGAGGGGACCCAGTAGGAGGGGTGTGTGGGTGATGGACAGATGGAGTGGGTGGGGGAGGGGACCCAGTGGGAGGGTTGTGTGGGTGATGGACAGATGGAGTGGGTGGGCGAGGGGACCCAGTGGGAGGGGTGTGTGGGTGATGGACAGATGGAGTGTGTGGGGGAGGGGTGTGTGGGTGATGGACAGATGGAGTGGGTGGGGGAGGGGACCCAGTGGGAGGGGTGTGTGGGTGATGGACAGATGGAGTGGGTGGGGGAGGGGACCCAGTGAGAGGAGTGTGTGGGTGATGGACAGATGGAGTGGGTGGGGGAAGGGACCCAGTGGGAGGGGTGTGTGGGTGATGGACAGATGGAGTGGGTGGGGGAGGGGACCCAGTGGGAGGGGTGTGTGGGTGACGGACAGATGGAGTGGGTGGGGGAGGGGACCCAGTGGGAGGGGTGTGTGGGTGATGGACAGATGGAGTGGGTGGGGGAGGGGACCCAGTGGGAGGGGAGTGTGGGTGATGGACAGATGGAGTGGGTGGGCGAGGGGACCCAGTGGGAGGGGAGTGTGGGTGATGGACAGATGGAGTGGGTGGGCGAGGGGACCCAGTGGGAGGGGTGTGTGGGTGATGGACAGATGGAGTGGGTGGGGGAGGGGACCCTGTGGGAGGGGTGTGTGAGTGACGGACAGATGGAGTGGGTGGGGGAGGGGACCCAGTGGGAGGGGTGTGTGGGTGACGGACAGATGGAGTGGGTGGGGGAGGGGACCCAGTGGGAGGGGTGTGTGGGTGATGGACAGATGGAGTGGGTGGGGGAGGGGACCCAGTGGGAGGGGAGTGTGGGTGATGGACAGATGGAGTGGGTGGGCGAGGGGACCCAGTGGGAGGGGAGTGTGGGTGACGGACAGATGGAGTGTGTGGGGGAAGGGACCCAGTGGGAGGGGTGTGTGGGTGATGGACAGATAGGAGTGGGTGGGGGAGGGGACCCAGTGGGAGGGGTGTCTGGGTGATGGACAGATGGAGTGGGTATGGGAGGGGACCCAGTGGGAGGGGTGTGTGGGTGATGGGCAGATGGAGTGGGTATGGGAGGGGACCCAGTGGGAGGGGTGTGTGGGTGATGGGCAGATTGAGTGGATGGGGGAGGAACTGGGCAGATCAGGGGGAGAGAGAAAAGGGAGAGGGGGAGCAGGTTACGTTAAGTTGGAGAATTCAATGTTCATGCTGTCAGGCTGTAGACCACCCGGGGGGATAGGAGATCCTGTTCCTCTAGTTGGTGTTTAGCCTCACACAGGCTGTGGAGGTGGTGAAGGACAGATAGGTTGGTGTGGGAATGGGAGGGGAATTACATGGCTGGAAACCAGGAGCTTCAGATGGGGCAAAGGTGCTCAGTGAAGCAATCACTTAGTCTGCACTAGATTTTACTAATGTAGGGAAAACCACATAGGGAGCACTAGATGCAGTAAACAAGGCCAGGGGGCCATGCATGTGAAATTCCGCCTCAGCTGGAAGGGCTGTTTGAGTGTTTTGTTTTTCATGAGTCCTTTCTGACCAATTTGCGCTCAAATTTCATGAAGTAATTTGTTCCCTCTATTCCAGAATGACGGAGAAAGAGGCTCTGAATGATTCCAGTGCTCCACAGAAGGAGGAACAGCCTGGATCTCCGGTAAAAATGGCCACATTGTCTCATTGAGTTGATGTTTTGCTCATGGGAAGAGAGGGAAACTGGTTGGGATTCAAGGAGCTGATTAGGTAGGGTATATGCAGGAGGTATTTATGACAATGGGGCCAGATGTGTGCACACTTCTTCCTTCCAAAACCAATCAAAAGGGGTGAGAAAACAAGTTGAATAAGTTACAGGCCAATTTGTCTGTACCTTGCAGGAATAGGTGCCAAAATAGCCTTTAATGTGGCCTTTCTCTCTAGCTCATCCTAGGCCAGTGACATCAGTATTTTCCCCCTTGGTTGGTTGTCAGGCCCCAACTTTAAGATGAGATTGGGTGAGATCAAGCCACTCTTTGGTAGCACATGTATGAATCACCCACAGAATGGTCCCTCGGCAGGGACCCCTAGGCCTGCTGATGCAGGGGATTGTAAAATTCACCCAGCACCAGTGACTGGGCAACAATGAAGGAATGGCTGCCTGTCATAAACTACAGGCATTGGAGACTCAAAGGAATTCCTGAGTTTCCTGGCATGATGTCTCCTGTCAGAGGTAGAGTCACCCAATAAGCAATAGTGTGTAGGGTTTGCTCCAGTCTCCGTTTTTCTGTTCTCTGCTATTTCATTTATAGTTTCACTGTCTCTGAACCACCCAGCACCCTGAACTCACTCTGCAGGACACTGTCACCCCTCCCGCCTATGTCATCAGCACCAACGTAGATCACAACCCCTGGTTGGTCACCCTCTCCCTTAAAAATGCTGTGGAGTTGATCCGAGATGTCCCTGTCACTGGAACCTGGGAGGCTTGTGTGTGGGAGGTGCGAATGTGTGTGAGTGTGCGCATGTGAGATGTTTAGTATTGTCTGCATCCCTATCCGTGTGTGTGTGTGTGTGTGCGTGCCTGTACTGGACCCCCTGACCCTGGTAATGAACACAGTCTGCCTTCCACTTCTCTGTGCCACCTACTCAGGCAGGCTGCTGGCGACATGCTCCACGTGAGCCCGGCCCTGTTAACTCACCGTTCAGAGGTATGGGATGGGCTAGGGAGGCTGCACTTTGCCAGGATTTATGAGACAGAGGCGCGAATGTCATTCTGTTGAGTAATGCTCCGTCAAACTGTTCCCGTCCGTCACACAACAAAGTAAATAATCCTTTTGTCGGTTATTTTTGTCCCTGAAACTTGGTTCACATGCCCTTTGAAGTGAGCATGTGCCGGGGCGCAGAGCTCAGAAAATCTTCCCCAGCAGCAGTGTCAGGAGTTGGGGAGTGCCGTCGCAGACACTGTGTGCTCAGCAAGTGGAGCTGAACAGGAGTCTCTGGGGCCTTCCACCGAGAGCTTTCATTTCCGTGGGGTAGGCCGCCTTGTGTTTACCAAAGGGTTGTCCAAGTGTGATCCCTGCTCACGAGAGGCAGCTGCCTTGGAATCGCAGTGCCGGCAAAGGCTCTGCGTCCGGAGAAGACAGGGACCAGGGAACATCATGAAAAGCGTGTTTCAGGTAAAACTCTGAGGGAGAGGCTCTCAATGTTTATCTATTGGGAGATTCTTTGAAATCTCTTTGGAAGCAAGCACACATTTCTGCGTGTTGCTACACGATACCTGGGTTCTTCCATCTCTTCCTATCCCAATATCCACCTCCTTTTCCCACAAGCTGTTTTTGAAGGCCTTTACATTCCACCTCTTCCCTTTCACTCGCTTCTCCCTCTGAGAAGAAAGATTTTGGTTAGGGTTCAGCTGGTGCTGAAGTTCCAGATAAGATGTCAGTGCAGGTCCAGCTGCTTCACCTGGAGACTTTTCCGCAGTTCTTGTTCATCATTTCTTGCAATTGTGGGCAGAATCTGCTGTTCAATTGCTCAAATGGGGGCAAGTGATGCTGAGGGTTGACGTATTTTGCAGATTGTGCAGCATCCCAGGTGAATATCGATCACCAGCAGAGAGGTGAACCAGCAGCAAGGTCTACTGGTATTGATCTGGCATTGATTATTATTGTCACATGTAGCAAGATTCACTGAAAGGCTTGTCTTGCATACTGTTCATACAGATCAGATCATTACACAGTGCTTTGAGGTAGAACAAGGTAAAACAAGAACATATATCACCAGTGCAAAGCTGGAAAAGACAGGAGAAGTGTAATTTCTCTTCTTATTTATAGAAGAGGATTAAAGTGCTAAAGTTTAATCCTCAGCATAAAGGGTGAGAAGAGACAGTGCATCAGTCACTGCTATGAGAGAAGAACCGTGGGGGAAGCAATCATCTTGCCAGCTGCGCTCTACACGGTTAATCTTGCTGGTGTTTACGTCTGTGTTGATGACAACAGCTTGGATTCTGAATAAACTTTAGGGCATCAAGAAGGGCATGCTGTTGATGATAATTGTGTTGAGAGCCAAAAACTTATAGTTGGTGAATACACCAACTAGACTTTCTGTTGTCTAGCAAAAGTTTGTATACAGGCTTTATCAGCAGTCATGTGTGGTTACCAGTAACCTGGAGAAAGCAAAGTACCAGGGTTGAATACCCAGAGCACGAATTTTTGTCCAATGTCATACCTCATTGATGTAATCTTTCCTTCAGAATAAACCTTGTGTGTTTATTTATACCCCCCAGCTCCCCAATTTGAGCAGCAGCCAAATTATGTGCTGCTGAATATTTTCCAATAACAGTTTATCCACTGCTTTATGAGTGACTGCATCTTGTGCTGGCTGGGAGAGATCAAGCCCTTGAAGACTCTCGAGACCTAAAGGTACTCAAGTTATGAGTTGGTATGGGGCATGTCCTCTAGAATTAGAGATGGGAAACATGGCTGCCCAATTGGTATTGTGCTATTGAACTGTCAGATGTGGAATTGGAACTTAAATTGGTTTATTATCGTCACGGGTACTGAGATAGTGAAAAGCTTATCGTGCATACTGTCCATACAGATCAAATCCTTACCCAGTGCATTGAGTTAGAACAAGGTCAAACAATAACAGAATGCAGAGAAAGTGCAGGTGCAAGGTCATAACAAGGTAGATTGTGAGGTCAAGAGTCCCATCTTATCGTACTAGGGAACTGGTCAAGTGTCATACCAGTGGGGTAGAAGCCGTCCTTGAGCCTGGTGGTATTTTCGGACTTTTGTATCTTCTGTCTGATGAAAGAGGGGAGAAGAGAGATTTACCAGGGTGGCGGGGGGGGGGGGGGGGGGCTTTGATTTTGCTGGATATTTTACCAAGGCAGCAAGAAGTATAGACAGAGTCCCTGGAGGGGA
Source organism: Hemitrygon akajei (assembly GCF_048418815.1). NCBI lineage: Eukaryota > Metazoa > Chordata > Chondrichthyes > Myliobatiformes > Dasyatidae > Hemitrygon > Hemitrygon akajei. Next base: position 24,393,583 of record NC_133141.1, on the reverse strand, counting down.
GGCTGATTTTCTTGATGTGCTGACCTGTGTCCACAATTCTCTGCAGTTTCTTGCAATCACATGCAGAGCAATTGCTATACCAATCCACGATACATCCAGTTAGAATGATTTGTACAGTGCATTGATAAAAATTGCTAAGGGTTGATGGGGACGTGCCAGATTTCTTTAGCCAACTGAGGACGTATAGGCACTGGCATGCGTTCTTGGCGGTGGTGCCTAAATGGTTGGACCAGGACAGGCTGTTGTTGATGTTCACACCTAGAAGCTTGAAGCTCATCTCAGCACCATTGATGCAGACAGGAGCATTGGCACCATGCACGCGCCCTCCCCCCCCCCCCACCCCACCCGCTTCCTGAAGTCAATGACCATTCTTTGTTGACATTGAGGGAAAGGTTGTTGTTATAACACCATGTCACTAAGCTCTCTGTCTCCTTTCTTTACTGTGACTCATCGTAGTTTGACATACAACCCACTGCGGTGGTATCATCGGCAAACCTGTACACAGAGTTAGAGCAGGCTCTGGGCCCCGCAGGCAGTTGATTAGGGGGCTGAGAGTGCAACTTTGTGGTGCATCGGTTTCGAGAATAATCATGCCGGAGGTGTTATTGCCTGTCCTCGCTGGTTGTGGTCTGTTGGTCAGGAAGTTAGAGATGCAGAGGGTGGCGTTGGCCCCCAGGGTCTGGAGTTCGGTGATAAATTTCCTTGAGATTCTAGTGTTGAAAGTGGAGCTGTATTTAATAAACATTAGTCTGATGGAGAGTTCAGAGATGAGTGTAGGGCATCTGCTTTAGAGCTGTTTCAGTGGGCTGAGGTTGTTTGGAAGGCTGAAGTTAATACACTGACCAGCCTCTCTAAGCACTTCATAACGGTAGATGTCAGAGCCACCAATCATTAGTCATTAAGGCATGTTACCTTGTTTTTCATTGGACAATAGTCATCTACTTAAGGCAGATGGGAACTACAGGGAGAGGTTATACATCTTTAGAGTTAGAAGTGTAATGTTTAAATTTTCACATGTTCAACAATACCATGACTGGGGAAATCTCTGCTTAACGAAGTGTGTTGCATAACCTCGTCTGTAAAATGTGTACATTGGTCAGAAATAGCATCGGTATACCCCAACGGGTAAAAATCTGGGTCACCAAAATTTGTGCTGTAACTTTAGCTGTGTTGATTCTTGTGGGAAAACTTTAACCCATTTAAGAAAGGTATCCACCAAAATTGGTATATATTCGCTATACCAATATATAGCACCTCCCTTTGCAATGTGGTGTCCAGCATTATCAATCCACTCACCCAGATTGTATTTTGCCATTCACATGCTGAACTTCAAGCACATTATGCTTTGCCTTCTGGCTGTTTATTTGCATTTGATAAGACAAACATGGCGAGTAGCAACATCTTAGCAGCATTCTGCGTGCCGCAGTCCCCGAAGAGATGGATTGGACAGAGAGAGAGAGTTCAGAAGAAGTGAGTGGGGCAGTCAGGACATTCTGCACGCTTCTGTTCCCGAGGAGATGCTGTATTATGCTAAGTTTGGCATTTGGCAGGGGGCAATAAACAGAAGTTAGGTTTAAGTGGAGGAGTCATTGTTAGAGTGGGGAGTTCAGGCTTTGGCTCATAGAGGGTTCAGCAAGTAGAGGCAGGGGCTGTAGGTAGATATTTTTGTTCAATTCTTTCTTTCTTTTTGCACTATTAGAGCAGTGGGGATGCCAGGCAGGATAGTGGAATGCTCTTATTCCGGGGTGTGGCCCTGATGACTACTCCTGCGAGGAGTGCATCCAGCTGCAGCTTCTTTCAGACCGCGTTAAGGAATTGGAACTGGAGCTCGGTGAGCTCCGGATCATCGGGGGGTGGGGGTGGGGGGCTGAGGGGTTGATTTACAGGACACACAGGGAGGTAGTTACACCCAACGTGCAGGATACAGGTAACTGGGTGACCGTCAGGAGGGGGAAAGGGGAGAGGCAGCCAGTGCAGCCTATCCCTGTATACGTTCTTCTCGGCAGCAGGTATACCCCTTTGGACACTATTGGAAGGGTTGACCTGGCAGAGGAATGCCACAGTGGTCAGGCCTCTGGCTCTGTGGCTCAGAAGGGAAGGGGTGGGGTAAGAAGCGGACTGCGGTGGTGATAGGGGATTCCATAGTTACAGGAGCAGGTAGGAGATTCTGTGGACGTGAAAGAGACACGCGGGTGGTACGTAGCCTCCCAAGTGCCAGGGTCAGGGATGTCCACGGCATTCTAAAGGGGGAGCGTGAGCAACTGGAAGTTGAGGTACATAAATGGTACCAACAACATAGGTAGAAGGAAGGAGATCCTGAAGAGAGAATTAGAGTTGGTTAGAAAATTGAAGAGCAGAACTTCCAGGTTAGTAATCTCTGGATTACTGGCTGTGCCACACACCAGTGAGGGTAGGAATAGGATGACTTGGAAATGAATGACTGGCCTAGGAACTGATGGAGGGGGCAGGGTTTCAGATTTCTGGATCATTGGGATCTTTTCTGGGAAAGGTAAGATCTGTACAAAAAGGACGGGTTACACCTGAACCCAAGGAGAACCAATATCCTTGCAGGCAGGTTTGCTAGAGCTTTTGGGGCGGGTTTAAACTAATTTGACAGGGGGGTGTGAACCAGAGTGACAGGGCTGAGGATGGGGCAGTTGTTGTAGAAGTAGATGCAGTGTGCAATGAGACTGAGGAAGGAAAAGCTGATGGCAGAGCAAGATTGCAGTCAGTGGATGAGTTGAAAGGTAACATGGAAGCAAAAATCAAAAAGGGTGATGAATACAGGGCTGAAGGTGTTATATTTGAAAGCACGCAGTGTATGGAATAAAGTAGATGACCTTGTAGCGCAGTTAGAAATTGGCAAGTATGATGTGGGCATCACTGAGTTGTGGCTGAAAGAAGATCATAGTTGGGGCTTAACATCCACATTGTATCGAAAAGACAGGCTGGAAGGCAGAGGGGGTGGGCGGCTCTACTGGTAAAAAATGAAATCAAAGCCTTAGAAAGAGGTGACATTGATGTAGAGTTCTTGAGGGTAGAATTAAGAAACCGCAAGGGTAAAAAGACCCTGATGGGAGTTGTACACAGGCCTCTGAACAGTTGCCAGGATGTGGGCTACAAATTACAACGGGAGACAGAAAAGGCATGTAAAAAGGGCAATGTTACAATAGTAATGGGGGATTTTAATACACAGGTAGATCGGGAAAAATCAGATTGGTGCTGGATCCCAAGAGAAGAAATTTGTAGAATGCCTATGAGATGGCTTTTTAGATTAGCTTGGTTGAGCCAATTATGAATTTGGTGCCGTGTAATTAAACAAATGTGATTATGGAGCTTAAGGTAAAGGAACCCTTTGGAGACTGTGAGCATAATATGATAGCATTCACCCTGCAGTTTGAGGGGGAGAAGCTAAAGTCAGATGGATCAGTATCACAGTGGCATCAAGGAAATTACAAAGGCATGAGAAGAGCTGGCCATATTTTATTTAAAGGGCACACTAGCAGAGATGATGGCAGAACAGCAATGGCTGGAGTTACTGGGAGATACACCCAAAGATGAAGTATTATCAGCGGAGGATGAGGGAACTGAGGCTGACAAGAGAAGTCAAAGACAGCATAAAAGTGACAGAGAGGACATGATATAGCCATCATTAGTGGGAAGGAAGAGGATTGGGAGACTTTCAAAAACCAAAAGAAGGCAACTAAAAAAGAGAGAGAAAAAAATGAAATATGAAGGTAAGCTAGCCAATAATATGAGAGAGGATACAAAAAGCCTTTTCAGATATTTAAAGAATAAAAGAGATGATAGTGGATATCGAACCTCTGGAAAATTACTCTGGAGAGGTAGTAATAGGAGACAAAGAAATGGCAGAGAAAATTAATTAAGTATTTTGTGTCAGCCTTCACTGTGGAAGACAGTAGCAGAATGCCAGAAATGCGAGAGTATCGGGGGCAGAAGTGAGTGTTGTTACTATTATTAAGGAAAAGGTGCTTGGGAAGCTGAAAAGTCTGAAGGTAGAGAAGTCACCTGGACCAGATGGACTACACCCCAGGGTTCTGAAAGAGGTGGCTGAAGAGATTGTGGAGGCATTAGTAATGATCTTTCAAGAATCACTATATTCTGGAATTGTTCCTGAGGACTGGTAAATTGCAAACGTCACTCCACTCTTTAAGGGAGGGATGCTGAAGTTAGCATTCATTTTGAGAGGATTCGAACATAAAAGCAAGGATGTAATGTTGAAGCTTTATAAGGCACTGGTGAGGCCTCACTTGGAGTATTGTGAGCAGTTTTGGGCACCTTATCTCAGAAAGGATGTGCTGACCTTGCAGAGGGTTCAAAGGAGGTTCACGAAAATGATTCCAGGATTGAAAGGCTCATCATCTGAGGAGTGTTTAATGGCTCTGGGCCTGTACTCACTGGAATTCAGAAGAACGAGGGGGGATCTCATTGAAACCTATCGAATGTTGAAAGACCTTGATAAAGTGGATGTGGAGAGAATGTTTCCTGTGGTAGGGGAAGGCAGAACCTCAGACTACAGGGACGTCCATTTGGAACAGAGATGACGAGGAATTACTTTAGTCAGAGAGTGGTGATTCAGTGGGATTTGTTGCCCCAGGTGGCTGTGGAGACCAGGTCATTGGGTACATTTAAAGCAGAGGTTGATCAATTCTTGATTAGTCAGGGCATGAAGAGATACAGGGAGAAGGCGGGTGATTGGGGCTGAGAGGGAAAATGGATCAGCCATGATTGAATGGTGGAGCAGACTTGGTGGGCCAGATGGCCTAATTCTGCTTCTATATATCTTATGGTCTAAAGGGGAATTTTTGACAAGTAAGCCTGATTTCAGTGGTTGGAAAGATGTTGAAGTTCATTATTAAGGGTGTTGTTTCAGGGTACTTTGAGGCACGTGATAAAATAGGCCAAGGTCAGCATGGTTTCTTTAAGTGGCAATCTTGCCTGACAAATCTGTTGGAATTCTTTGAGGAAGTAACAGGCAGGATGGACAAAGGAGAGTCAGTGGATGATGTTTCTTTGGATTTTCAGAAGGCCTTTGACAAGTTGCTATTGATGCTGCTGCTTAACAAAATTAGAGCCCATGGTATGGGAAAAGTTATAGCATGGATAGAAGATTGGCTGACTGGCAGGAGGCAAAGAGTGAGAATAAAGGGAGCCTTTTCTGGTTGGCTGCCAGTGACTAGTGGTGTTCCGCAGGAGTCGGTGTTGGGACCATTTATTTTCACATTATACATCAATGATTTCGATGACAGAATTGATGGCTTTGCAGCCAAGTTAGAGGATGATATGAAGATAGGTGGAAGAGCAGGTAGTGCTGAGGAAGCAGGCTATCTGCAGAAGGACTTAGATTGGGGGAATGGGCAAAGAAGTGGCAGATGGAATATAATGTAGGGAAGTACATGGTCACACACTTTGGCAGAAGGAATAAAGGTGTGGACTATTTTGTAAATGTGGAGAAAATGGAAAAATCTGAGGTGCAAAGGGACTTGGGAGTCCTCATGCAGGATTCTGTAATGGTTAACTGGCAGGTGTTGTCAGTGGTGAGGAAGACAAATGCAATGTTAACATTCATTTTGAGTGGACTAGAATACAAAAGCAAGGATGTAATGCTGAGGTTTTATAAGGCACTGGTCAGACTGCACGAAGTATTGTGAGCAGATTTGGGCCCCTTATCCAAGAAAGGATGTGCTGGCATTCGAGAGGGCCCAGAGGAGGTTCACGAGAATGATCCCAGAAATGAGAGCGTTACATATGAGGAGTGTTTGACGGCTCTGGGCCTGTACTTGCTGGAGTTTAGAAGAATGAGGGAGGGGGGATCTCATTGAAACCTATTGAATATTGAAAGGTCTGGATACAGTGGATGTGGAGAAGATGTTTCTTATAGTGGGGGCCACAGAACTGGGGGACATCCACTTAGAACAGCGACAAGGAGGAATTTCTTTAGTCAGAGGGTGGTGAATCTGTGGAATTTTTTGCCACAAGTGGCTGTGCAGGCTAAGTCATTGGGTATATTTAAGGCAGCGGTTGATAGGTGTTAAACATTACAGGAACAAGTCAGAATGGAGTTGAGGGGGAAATGGATCAGCCATGATGCAATGGCACAGCAGACTCGATGGGCCGAATGTTCTAATTCTGCTCCTAGGTCTTATGGTCTTGTCCATCTTGGAAAGATTTGGAAGCTGTTGTTGGAGTAGCCTAGGTGAGTAACTATAGTGCATTTTGTATAAAGTACAAGGTTCAGAGACAAGAAATCTTGTGCAACACACACAAAATGCTAGAGGAAGTCAGCAGGTCAAGCAGCATCTATGGAGAGAAACAGTCAACGTTTCGGGCTGAGACCCTTCAGCAGGATTCAAATTGCAGACATTGTGCACCACAGATGGAAAGGTGTGAATGTATCAAGGAGACTGTTCTTGTGTGGCTCGTCCAGTTACGGATCTGGTTAGTTCGGCCTGTGTTCAGTGCCAGGGACAGCTGGCGGCAGATGTCTGAAACGACAGTGGCACGGATGTTATTTGCAAAAAAGGAGGAAGGAAGGATATCCATTCCTGGCATTGGGAGCATTCTCAACTAATGCAATGGACAAAACTATTTTGTTAAAATTAATTTTACAACCTGTGTGGATGACAGCTCCAAATAAATGGTGCTGATTCTGTATGTTGTAGATAGGAAAGAAAAGCACATTAATCATTTAACAAAAATCCAAAAGTGTTTTACAGCCATGTCACAAAATATTTTGCGGGAAAATGCAGGGGAGAATGAATGGCTTGGCGTAGGGAGGTGCTCTCTGGCAGTGCAGTGGGCGAAGTTTCAGCTTGTCAAGAAAGGAACTGGAGTATCATATCAAAATGAATAATTTGCAGGGATCAGAGAAGAACAAATGGGATACAGATTTCAAACAGGAGGCATGTTTATCACAACGATAAATTCAATGAACCTCCTGAATAGTGAAGAGCTCTGTCACTGGATGAAGTTATGTGGATGAGTTTTAGTGAAAAACACACTGTTAGAAGAGCTTCACAAATCCACAGCTGTTAATGGACACACACAGTGTAAGAATGAGTGAAAACCCACTCTGCCGCATACACACTGTCAATGTAAGAGTGTGTTACAACACTGTCACGTACACACTGCGTAAGAATGTGTTATAACCCTCTGTCACACACACACTTAGTGTAAGAATGTGTTACAACACGGTCTCTGTCTCACACACGCTCAGTGTGTCAGTACCTCCAGTTGAACTTTGTCTTTTTGTGTGTTTTCCCCCTAGCCGTCAGTCTGTGGTTTTGTATTGCCACGTGCTCTTGTTTTTTTTCATGCCCCATGTGCTCCTGTCCCCGCTCCTGCTCTACTCCGGCCCCTGTATCACTGAGTGCTCCGTCTCTCATCTGTTTCTCATTATTACCTGTGTTGCTGCCATCTGTGTCTCATTGTGCTCCACCTATCATCTGCCTCTCTGTTGATTGCTCAGTGTATTTCAGTCCTGTGTTTTCACCTGTTTGTTGCCAGATTGTGCCAGTGAATTTTCCTGAGGCTTTCTGTACTCTGTCCATCCGAACATTGACTCTGCCTGTTTCCCAATTCTGGATTTTGGATTTCTCTGGATGTTTTGATCTCCGCCTGAACTTTGATGCTGACTTTGTTTGCACCTTGGAACTTGTTACTCAATAAATATCACAGTGTGCACAGCACTTGGTCTGCGATTGGGTTCCTGCTTCAGCACCGTGACACCGTGTAAGAATGTGTTATAACACTCTCTCTGTCACACACCATGTCAGAATGTGTTTAACACACTCTGTCACATGAACACACACACACTCACTCAGTGTATGAATATGTTATAACACTCTCACAAACACACTCAGTGTAATAATGTGTTGTAACACTCTCTCTGCCACACACACACTCAATGTAAGAATGTGTTATAACACTCTCTCTGTCACACACACACTCAGTGTAAGAATGTGTTATAACAGTTCTTGTCACACACACAGTGTAAAAATGTGTTATAATCCTCTGTCACACACGCACACTCAATGTAACAAGGTGTTACAACACTATTACACACATGTACACAGACAAAGACTCAGTGTAACAATGTGTTATAGCCCCCTCTCTGTCTCTCACACACACACACAGTGTAAAAATGTGTTATAACTCTCACACACACTCAGTGTAAGAGTGTGCTATAACCCTCTCTCTGTCACACACACTGTCAGACCCTATTATAACACTGTCACACAGACACACTCAGTGTAAGAATGTGTTATAACACACTCTCTGTTGCACACACACACAGTGTAAGAATGTGTTATGACTCTGTCTGTCTCATACACTCAGTGTCGAAATATGTTATAACACTCCGTTGCACCCATACTCTGTGTTATAACTGTGTTATGACTCCACCTTCAGGGAACATTGTCCTTGAGCACCAAGGTCCACAACCCAAGGCCCAACCACTCACAGTTGAAGTGGTACCTTGATCCGAGGTTCCTCAACACGACTGTCATGAACCTGCACAACAAGCTGGATGAACTCAGCAAGTCGGGCAGCATCCGTGGAAATGAGCAGTCAACGTTTCGGGCCGAGACCCTTCGTCAGGACTGAAGAAAGCGGGGGCAGGGGGCCCATAAAGAAGGTGGGGGAAGGGTGGAAAACCAATCAGAGGAAAGATCAAGGGGTGGGGGAGGGGATAGGCAGGAGAGGTGAAGAAGGAATGTAAGGGGAAAGCACTAAGGGTAGTAGAAGGAGGTGGAATCATAAGAGGTGATAGGCAGCTAGAAGAGGAGACAGAGTGAAAGTGGGATGGGGGAAGGGAGAGGGAGGGAATTACCGGAAGTTGGATAATTTGATGTTCATACCAAGGGGCTGGAGACTACTCAGACGGTATATGAGGTGTTGCTCCTCCAGCCTGAGTTTGGCCTCATGATGGCAGTAGAGGAGGCCATGTATGGACATATCCGAATGGGAATGTGAAGCAGAGTTGAAGAGGGTGGCAACCGGGAGATCCTCTCTGTTGTGGGGGAACGGAGCAGAGGTACTTGATGAAGCGGTCCCCCAATCTGCGTCGGGTCTCACCGATGTAGAGGAGGCCACACCGGGAGCACCGGATGCAATAGATGACCCCAACAGACTCACAAGTGAAGTGTTGCCTCACCTGGAAGGACTGTTTGGGGCTCTGAATGGTGGTAAGAGATGAGGTGTAGGGACAGGTGTAGCACTTATGCTTTCAGGGGTAAGTACCAGGTGGGAGATCTGTGGGGAGGGACGTGTGGACCAGGCAGTTGCGGAAGGAATGATCCCTGTGAAAAGTGGAGAGGGGTAGAGAGGGAAAGATGTCCTTAGTGGTGGGGTCCTGTTGAAGGTGGCAGAAGTTGCGGAGGATAATATGCTGGATCCGGAGGCTGGTGGGGTGGTAGGTGAGGACAAGGGGAACATGGTCCCTGTTGACTGCTCATTTCCACGGATGCTGCCCGACCTGCTGAGTTCCTCCAGCGTGTTGTACGTGTTGCTTTGACCACAGCGTCTGCAGGGTACTTTGTGTCATGAACCCAGCAGCTTGCTGAAAGGACGTTGAGCTTCTTGGGTTTCTGAGCACCTGAATTTACTAATCAAGGTCTTCATTGGAGTGATTCAGCCCCTTGTTTTTGGTTAATCTTGTCAACTTGATAGAGGTGGTCACGTGCTTTTGGCGCTCTGTGAGTATTTAAAGCAGTGCCTGAGGTTTGGACATTATGTCGTGGTGTCGCTCCTCTGGGGCTCTACTGGTATTCTCACTGTGGCCGGAGAGGGTAAGTTACCTCGTGGTGACGCTTAGTCACTCCTCCGAGACTCTGATTCTGATGTTTAATCTCTTGTTTCCGCCTTGTCCAGGACATCCTGCTGTTCCTCCACACTTGGGTCCAGTCCTTTGAGGGTGCATCATGACACACACTCACTGTTGGACTGTTATAACACTCTGTTACACACACGCACACTCACGCACGCACGCACACACACACACACACTCTGTTAGGTGGTTTTAACACTCTGTTAAACACACACTCACTGTTGGACTGTTGTAATACTCTCTGTTACACACACACTCACTGTTATAACACTTTGTTACACACACATTCGGTGCAGGATTCTGCTATAACACTCTGAGGAGAGCAAGGGACAAAATGAGTCTGCCTGATGATCAGCGTGGTCATCTGAAATAGTTGGGGGGGATTTTACAAGGATTTTTTGCATCTGTATTTATTGGAAAATGGGCACATTCTATAGAATGAGGCACTACAGTCATGAACTGTATCCATATTACAGAAGAGTAGGCGTTTGCAGTCTGCAGGAAAACTCGGGTGGATATGACCCCAGGATTTGATGAAGCGTTCCCTCAGACCTTGTGGCAGGCTAGTGTAGAAATTGCAGGGGCCCTGGCAGAGGTATGTAAAAAGTTCCTAGCCACGGGTGAGATGCTGAAGGTCTGGAAAATAGCTAATGTTTTTCCATTATTTAAGAAAGGCTCTAAGAATAAACTGGGAAATTATAAGCCAGTGAGCTTGACGTCAGTAATGGGTAAATTATTTAAAGGTACTCTAAGGGACAGGATATATAAACATTTGGATATACAGGGCCTTATTAGGGATAGTAATATGGCTTTGTACGTGGTAGGTCCTGTCTAACCAACCTTATAGAGTTTTTCGAGGAGGTAACCAGAAAAGGTGATGAAGGCAAGGCAGCAAATGTTGCCTACATGAGCTTTAACAAGGCATTTGACAGTGTCCTGCATGAGAGTCTAGTCACTTGGCATTCCAGATGAAGTAAATTGGATTCAACATTGGTTTAGCACAGGGGTCCCCAACCTTTTCTATGCCATAGACCCTTACCATTAACCAAGGGGTCTACGGACCCCAGGCTGAGAACCCCTGGTTTAGCGGGAGAAGCCAGAAAGTGGTCGATGCTCACCTCTCTGGAGGACTGGGACTAGTGTTGTGCCTCAGGGATCAGTGCTGGGTCCATTGTTGTTTGTCATCTGTATCAATGAGTTGGATAACAATGTGCTAAACTGGAATGACTCCAGGACTGGAGGTGAAGTGGATAGTGAGGAAGGCTATCAAAGCTTGCACTGGGAAAAATGGGCTGAAAAGTGGCAGATGGAATTTAATGCAGACACGTGTGTGGTGATGCCCTTTGAAAGGACAAACCAGGGTAAAATGTACACAGTGAATGGTAGAGCATTGAGGAATGAGGTAGATCAAAGGCATCTGGGAATACAGATCTATAATTGCTTGGAAGTGGCATCAGATGTTGATAGGTTCGTAAAGAGCTTTTTGCGCATTGCCCATCATAAATCAAAGTATTGGTACAGGAGTTGGGATGTTATGTTGAAGTTGTATAATTTGGAGTATTGTGTGTAGTTCTGGTCACTTACCTACAGGAAGGATATCAATGAGATTGAAAGAGTACAGAGAAGCTTTACAAGGATATTGACAGGACTTAGGACCCGAGTTTTATGGAAAAGTTGAATAGGTTGAATTTCCTGGTCGCCACCCATTCCCATGTTGACCTGTCGGTCCCTGGCCTCCTCTTCTGCAATGAAGAGGCCATTATCAGGTTGGAGGGGCAATACCTCATATGCCATCTGGGTAACCTCAAAGCCTGATGGCATGAACAATTCATCAGTCTCCCAGTAATTTCTTCCCCCCCCCCCCCCCCCCCACAACCACTTTACTCTTTGTCCATTCCCCATTCTGGTTCCACTCTCACCCCTTCTCCTCACCTGCCTATCACCTCCTTCTGGTTCCCCACCGACCTTCCCTTTCTTCCATGGTCCACTGTCTTCTCCTATCAGATTCCTCCTTCTTCAATCCTTCTCCTTTTCCACCAATCCCCTCCCAGCTTCTTACTTCATCTCCCATCCCCAACCCATCCACCTTCGCCCTCACCTGGTCTCACCTATGTCCTCCTTCCCCTCCCCCTACCTTCTTATTCTGGCTTCTTCCCCCTTCCTTTCCAGTCCTGATGAAGGGTTTCAGCCCAAAACTTCGACCGGTTATTCCTCTCCATGGATGCTGCCTGACCTGAGTTCCTCCAGCATTTTGTGTGTGTTGCCCAGCCTGTCCAGACTCTCTTCGTAACTAAAGTCCTCTAACACAGATAACATCCTTGGCAGTCTCCTCTGTACCACCACACCTTTCCAGTCAAAGAGGATGGTTCAAAATCCCAGGGATGCATTTTTAAGAAGGTTGTTTTGACAATTTGCATCACCTCACAATGTTGCTCTCGGGTGAAGGACAAGCAGCCCAGAGCAACATTGGAATGAGAGTAGGAGAGCTGTCCAGGATGGTACTCACCCCCTCATCGAAGACCAGTGGAGGAAACTATCTCTTAATTATAACACTGCTGTTTGTGGGAGCTTACTGTGCACAACCCCTCATTACAAAGGTGCCTGCAACTACCTCATAGGCTGTAAAACAAGTTGGTAAATGCTGAGTTTGCTGTAGAAATGGAGGTTTTTCACACCTCGATTGAGAGTCACGTGTTTTCTGCAGTGGGTGCAACAGCCCTGTGTGCATTGAACCAGGCGCACCAGGTAGAGCTGTCGTCTCACAGCTCCAGAAACCCTGGTTCAATCCTGGTGCTGTCCCTGTGGAGTTTGCACGGTCTTCCTGTGGCTGCATGGCTTTCACCAGGGTGTTTTGGTTTCTTCCCACATCCCAAAGACGTGGGGTCAATGGGTTAATTGGCTGCTGGAAATTGTCCCTATTGTGTGGGTGAGGGTTAGAATCTGGGAGGAGTTGATGGGATTGTGGGTTGATGGGAATGCTCTTAGGATGGCATAGACTCAATGGGCTGAATGGCCTCCTATGTTGCAATGAAAAATAAGGGAGGAGGAGTGCAGCAAAATAACCAAGCTCAGATTTAGGCTTATGCCTCCCACTGTGTCTTGGGGCTGACGTCTACGCAATGCCATCCCAGATTAATTCTCCTCCCACAACTGATCGAAGATTTAACCTCAAGAGGTACAACTAGAAAATGCTGGAAAGATTCAGCAGGTCTGGCAGCATCTATGGAGAGAGAAACAGTTAATGTTTCCAGTGAAGGTCTTTCCAGAGAAGACAAGTTAGTTTTAATCTGTAGAGATACAGGAGACGGAGGGGGATGGATGGGAGAAAAGGTGAGGCAAGGGTTAACCAGGCCATTCCCATTTTTTGTGGATCCATTTGAGAGAGAGAGAGAGAGAGAGAGAGAGCAAGCAAGAGGAAGAGAGGGAGCATGAGAGACAGAAGAGAGAAAGTCAATGAAAGAGAGAGGGAGTGAGGAACAAGAGAAAGATACAAAGAAAGCAAGAAATTCAAGGAAAGCTGTGAGAAGCAGGGCAGAGCTCCTGCTGAAACCACATGGAGGCTGTTGGAACTGCTCAGCTGATCAGGCAATGTCTATTGAGAGAGAAACAGGGTTAGTGTTGCAGAGGGGCAGCCTACAATAAAACTGGTCACTTCTGATTCAGGCAAAGAAGCAATCTACCTTAAAAAGTTGAATATGATATCGAATCTGGAAGGGTGCAATTTTTTGATTTTCATGAAGCTAACTCAATGTAATTAACATAATGTAACTATTACATAGGATGTTTAGTGTCATCACCAAAAGAACAGCAGTGGTTCAAGGAAGCCATTCACCACTGTCTTCTCAAGCAAACTTGAGAATGGGCGACAGATGAAGATTTTCTGAAAAGCTCTCCATTCAATCTAACAACCCAATCCTCCTACCTGTTGATCTCACTCTAAGCATATCCATAGGGATTCCTTCACGGGAATTGAGAGCTATGGGGAATTGTTACAGAAGAGGAGGATTTTATAAAGAGAGATTAGCTTTATTTGTCACATGCGCATTGAAACATCGAAACATATTGTGAAATGCATCATTTGCGTCAATGTCCAATAAAATTCAAGGATGTGCTGGGGGCTAGGTCACAAGGGTTGCCATTCCTCCAGTGTCACCATAGCATGCCTACAACTTATTAACCCCAACCCATATGTCTCTGGACCGCGGGAGGAATCCGGAGCACCCAGAGGAAGCCCACGTTGTCCCGGGGAGAACACACACACGGCAGCGGCAACTGGTGCTGTAACATGCTATAATACCGTGCTGCCCCTCGTTGAGACCTTGGGTAACTCAGCTGTTATCTGGAAAGGCATTGATACAATCCTAAAGGAGGCGCATCAGCAGCTCTACTTTGTTAGGAGCGTGTGGAGAGTTGGTATGTCACCAAAGACTTGCAAGTTTCTATAGATGTACCGTGGAGCATTCTGACTGGCTGCATCACAGGCTGGTACGGAGGCTCCGTTGCACAGGACCATAAGAGGACGCAGAGGGTTGTCGACTCAACCAGCTCCATCACAATCACAGCCCTCCCCATCATTGAGGACATCCTCAAGAGGCAGTGCCTCCAGAAAGCAGCATCTGTCACTAAGGACCTTCACTACTACCATCAGGTAGGAGGTACAGGAGCCTGAAGACACACACTCACCATTTCAAGAACAGCTTCTTCCCCTCTGTCAGATTTCTGAACACTACCTCGTTGTTCCCCTTTTCTGCACTATTTTAAAATTTTGCAATTTATCGTAGTTTTATGTCTTTTGATTTACTGTTGCTGCAAAGCAACACATTTCAAGTCATGTATGAGAGAGTGGTAGTAACCTAATTTCAACGGTACACCTGCAGAGGTTTATTGGAGTGCTGAGTGAGAGGCCGAGCCTCATTAACCCCATAAGGCAGATGCTGACGTGCCTTCCTTGTGATTTCATCAGTGTGCTGGGTCCAGATATTGGTAACACTGGCCTGAGGCTACCAATTTACTCTGTGTCACCTTTTGCAATGCACAGTTAGCTCATGCATCTCCCTGTGTAATAGGGAGATAAGACAAAGATGAGCTTTATTTGTTACATGTACATTGAAACACATACAGTAAAATGTGTCGTTTGCGTCAAATCAAATCAGCGAGGATTGTGCTGGGCAGCCCACAAGTATCGCCACACTTCTGGCAGCAAGATAACACGGCCGCAACTCACTAACCCTAACCGTACATCTCTGTATTGTGGGAGGAAACCCACACGGTCACAGGGAGAACATACAAACTCCTTACAGACAGCATCAGGAATCAAACTGCACCTTATAGTTGCCGCTAACCACTACGCTACCGTGTCATCCTAAATAAATGTTCAGTGTAAAGCTCCTGTGTGCAAGGGCACGCAGTGATAGTGTAGTAGGGCGCTGTATAACTTGGATATCCGTCGTTCTGACTCCTCATCTCTCTCCCTTAGATCCAGAAGCTGAAGTCACTTTTTCAGAAGAAACAGAAAGAAACCAGCAAAGAGGAAATCCTCCCGCAGCAGCCAAATGGCGAGATTGTGAACACAGGGGGAGGGGTGGTCTATTATTACTATGAGGAGGACGAAGACGAGGAGGACGAAGAGGACAAGGAGGAATTCCCCCCACCAGAACCTCCCAGGCCTGTTAATGACAAACCCCATAAGTTCAAAGACCATTACTTCAAGAAGCCAAAGTTCTGTGATGTGTGCGCACGCATGATTGTCCGTAAGTTATCTCTGTTATATCCTGGGAAACTGCAAACTGGTTTATTATTGCCACATGTATTAAGATCCAGTAAAATGCTTTTATTTACATGCCACTGATACAGATCATTCCATATATAGAGTGTTACAGTTACAGAGGAAGTGCAGTGCAGGTAGACAGCAAGGGGGAAGGGTCACAATGAGATAGATCGAGAGTTCACTTCTATCGTACAATCAATCCATCCTGGAGTCTGAAAACAGTGAGGTAGAAGCTGACCCTAAGCCTGGTGGTACACGTTCTCAGGCTTCAGCCTGAGGGGAGAGGGGAAAAGAAAGAATGACCAGGGTGGGAGGGGTCTTTGATTGTGTCAGCGATGCTGGCGTGTCACACAGTCACACAGCAGGGCAACAGCCCTTCAAGTTGGTCCCGAGCAGCCCACACCCATTTATACTAATCGTGCACTGGTCCCTTTTTATTCTTCCCAAAAATTTCCATCAACTCCACCCAGCTTCCACTCCTCACCTACGATTTACGGCATGTCCTTGGTTGTGAGAGGAAAGCGAAGCACCCAGGAGAAATCCACACGGTCACAGGGAGAATGTGTGAATTTCACTCAGACAACACCAAAGTTCAGGATTGGAGTTGTGAGGCAGTGGCTATACCCTCTCTACCACAGTGCCACCCATAAACAGACCACAGCGTGGCTTGCTTGTAACCTGAAACAATCTTTTTCAATATGCACCTTTTCCTGATTTTTTACTGAAAAATTCCAGGATTTTGGAATAATTCTCATTTGGTCCTGGGCAGGCAGCATTCTAAGTCCATGCTGTACAATGTGTTCTTCCACTCGGACATCCTGAAGGTTTACCCCGACAGCCATCATAAAGCGTGCCACTTACTCTGCGCCCCTCACCCCCAGGAAACATTTAACCTCTTGGTTGAACCCACTGCCGGGTTAGTCGGCTTCAAGTGGACTCTCTGGGAATTCCAGCAAAGAAATGGCAGATCAGCGCAAGTTACTAACTGGATGGTGTGTCCGGGTGTCCTGCTGATCTCCTGACAAAGGTGTAGAAAGCAATTTAGAAAATACATGAGGAAATTCCTGGTGACCCTTTCCATACAGTTACACAATCATTCAGTGAGTGTAAGTCATAATCCCACAGTTTTGAGCCAGTCATCACTCCTGCCTGGTCCCCCCCATATTGTTAGAAAAGACAATTGGCTGTCTAGTCTTCTCCCGCCTCCGCTCACTCCTGAGCCTCCCTGTTCTTCAGTTTTCTCTTCCATGTGTCCCAGCTTTTACCTCCTGCTCCCTTACTCCATCCCCATTAAACCAGTGATCACCCAATGTCCTCTTCTTGGCTCCCACCCATATGTCACCGGTTGGCACTGTAAGTCGTTCCTTTGCCTTGGGAATGGTCCCCACTCCTTCCTTCCCTTTCATCCCGTGGATCCCTTTGACACCATGACCTTGGGATTAAAGTTGGTTTATCATAGTCACATGTGTGGAGATATGGTGAAAACATTGCATGCCATCAATACAGATCATTTCACTACAGCCACGCACTGAGGTGGTACAAAGGAAAACAGAATGCAGAATAGAGTGTCACGGAGAAAGTGCAATGCAGGTGCAAAACCACAATGTGGTATATTGTGATCTTATCGTATTTAGGGACCATTCAAGAGTTTTACGACAGCAAGATAGATGCTATCCTTGATCCTTGGTGGTATGTTCTTTTAGGCTTTTGTATCTTCTAACCAATGGGAGGAGGAGAAGAGAGAATGTCTGGGATGGATGGGGTCATTGTTGTGTCTGAGAAACGCTGGTGATTAAAGGTGATGAGCTGAATAGAAGAAGAGATGGCCCCTAAACTCCACAAGGTGTTTAAGCATGTGTTGGATCTGCACATTAATTAAATTCATTGTAGGAGTCTCAGGCTGGTGATTATCCATTCTATTCCTGCTGTGATTATCGTTAATGACCTCCCATTTGATTTCTCTGATTCAGAAAGGAATGAATTTAAATTTCTGCATGTAGCAAATTGTTCTTAAAATCTAAAAACATCAGCTATACAGCATGGAAAAGGCAGTTAGGTCCAATCAATCCACGTCCGCATTTATTTGAGGTTTCTACCTTTTCTCTGGTTGCCTTCCCTTCCCTCTTCCCTCGTGTGTCCAACCTCTCTTCAAATGCAGTGGTGCAATTGCCCCAACTGCTCCTTGTTGGAGAGAGTTTCTCATTCTCAATGTTCTTCGTGTGAAGTGCAAAGAAGTAGGATTGTAGTAAGACTTCTTGACCCCCCCCCCCCCCCCCACAGCCCCCGGTGACCCTGTGATCTCAGTCTCTGAGGCCAATGTGAGAGCATCTTTCAGGAGAGTGAACTCACAGAAAGCATCTGTACCCAGCTGAGGACTGAAGACCTGTGCTAATCAACTGGCCTGAGAGTTTACTGACATCTTTAACCTCTTGCTTTAGGAGTCTGAGGTACCCACCTACTTCAAGCAGGCATCGATGTGCCTAAGAGGAACGTGATAACTTGCCTCAGTGACTGTTGTTTAGTAGAACTTAGATCCACTGTGATGAAGTTAGTCACGAAGCTTTCACTCAACTCTGACAGTGAAGATGAACAGGCTCAGGATTTAACACTATTTCCCCCTCAAAACTCATCACTAAGCTCCAAGACCTTGGCCTCAATTCTCACCACTCCCCCCCCTCCCCCATGCAACTGGATCCTCAATTTCCTCAGTGACGGACCCCAATTATTACAGATTGGCCACAGTATCTCCTCAACAATCACCATCAGAACAGGAGCACCACAAAGCTGTGTGTTTAGCCTGCCCTCCCTACTCACTTTCTTTTTGTGACTGTGAGGCTAAGCACCGTTCCAATGCCATATTTAAGTTTGCTGACGACACCACTGTTGCTGGCCAACTCATAGGCGGTGGTAATGGATTGGCAGATAGGAGGGAGATTGAAAATCTGATTAAGTGGTGCCACAAAAACAACCTCTTAATGAGCATCAGCAGAACTGAAAAGCTGATTCACGACTGCAGGCGGATTGGTCCATGAGCCAGTGCTCATTAGGGGATCTGAGGTGGAGGGAGTCAGTAGCTTTACATTTCTTGGCATTAATATATCAGAGGATGTGTCCTGGGCTCATCACATAATTGTCATCATAAAGCAGGCATAACTGTGCCTCTACTTTCTTAGAAGTTTGCACAGGTTCAGCATGTTACCAAAATTTTTGGCAATTTCCATAGATGCAAGTGGAGAGTATCTTGACTGGTTGTATTACAGCCTAGTGTGGAAAGGAAAAACCTACAGAAAGTGGTGGACACAGCCCAGTCCACCACAGGCAAAGCTCTCCCCACCACTGAGCACATTTACATGAAGCGCTACCTCAGGAAAGCAGCATCAGTCATCAAGGACCCCCATCATCCAGGCCACGCTCTCTTCTCATTACTACCATTGGGCAGAAGGTACAGGATCCTTAGGTCCCACACCACCAGGTACAGGAACAGTCATTAACCCTACAAGCATCAGGCTGCAGACTCACTTTCAAGAACTCTTTGCAACTCATGTTCTCAGTATTATTTTTATTTGCATAGCTTTTCTTCATTTTCATGTTGGTTGTTTGTCCGTCTTTGTCTGTTTTTTGTATTATTTTTGTAAAATTCTATTGTGTTTATTTTCCCTGCACGTACCTGCAAGAAAATGAACCTTAAGGTAATATATGGTAACATTTAAGTGCTTTGATATTAAATTTACTTTGAGCTATGAACTTTAAAGTGTACGAGATTATGAAAGTACACAGCTTCGCCCAGGGTCGAAGCATTAGGTGATGTGTATTTAAAGTGAGAGGGGTAAAGTTTGAAGGAAATGTGCAGAGTAAGTTTACACAGGGAGCAGTGGGTGCTTGGACCCCAGGGTGGTGGTGGAAACAAATACGTATGACGGAGGCACTTAAGAGACTTTTGGATAAGCACACGAATATGCAGGGAATAGAAGGACATGGACATTATGTAGGCAGAAGGGATTCGTTTAGTTAGGCATTTAATTCCTAGTTTAATTAATTTGGCACAACATTGTGGGCTGAAGGGCCTGTTCCTGTGCTGTACTCTTCTGTGTTCTATGATCATTGGGGAAGTTCCTTCTGAATTCTGGACTGGACTCCTTGGTGATTCTCCTTTACTGATGGCCTCTGCTTCTGCTCTTCCCTGCAACTGGAAGCATCCTCTCAATGGCCATCCACTCTATCAAAACCCCTTACAGGGTGACTCCTTGGCCTCCTTCCTTCCAGAGAAAGAGACCTAGTCTGCCCATCCTTTCTTGATCTGTAAACCCCCGTATTCCTGGTACCATCCTCATCAAACATTTCAAATCCTGCAGTTCTTCCAACTTTTTTTTTAAAATTTTTCCCTTTTTGTTGCATTTTTTGCATGCCGTTTAATTCTAAATCCTTTCATAAATTTCACTGATGAAGGAGGGAGAAATTTGTTCCTGTGGTCTACTGATGCCTCGGTTGCCTCAGTCCCTCCACTGTGTCTTTGCTATCTCATGCTCTCAACTATCTTAGTAGTGGTGATGCTGGGAAGGTCTAGCCATTGGCACCTACTGTAGGAGGTATCCCAGTTCATCTTTCTGCTGCACACTATTTCCCATTGTACACCAGCAGTTCGTCACTGTAGTTTTTGATGGTTGTACACGTTGCTCCAGCTCTCCTCCGCCTAACGTGGTTGGAGTACCCACCACCGGTTTGGTCATTCTTCCTGCTCAACAAGGCACCAGAGCCCTCACTGATGGAGATCAGCAGCCTAACTCCAATGTGCAGGCTGCCGTGACAACCGCTCTGGTTGGGTATGGAGCTTCCCGTAACTGGCTCTATCCAAAATGAGTCCTAATTTTTCAGCTGCACAGTGCAAGTGTTCAACTCTGGCTTGATATCAACAAAAATGTTCATCCCCATGCTCCCGTGATGCAATTGTGTGAGAGATGAATGCATATCATGTGCAGGATGAAATGGTCTTAAGTTTATCTGATAAGTATTTGAAGTCTCTTAAAATTCTAAAGCCCAGTTTTCTGCAGGTTCGGAGATACAGGAGATTCTATACATGTTTGAAATCTAACATACAAAATGCTGGAGGAACTATCACCTGCCAGCTTGCGCTCTTTCCCCTCCCCCAACTTCTGTACCCTTCCTTTCCAGTCCTGATCAGGGATCTTGGCCTGAAACGTCGGCTGTTTATTCCCCTCCATTGATACTGCGTGACGTGCTGAGTTCCTCCAGCATTTTGTGTATTCTGCACTTTCTGTCTGTGTTAATTGTTGATTAATGTGTGTCTTGCAGTAAATAACAAGTTTGGCTTGAGATGCAAGAATTGCAAAACCAACATCCACCATCACTGCCAGTCTTATGTGGAGTTCCAGAGATGTTTCGGCAAGATTGTAAGTCTGAACACTATTCCTCTTAACAATAAGCAAGGGGGAAGTATAGTGTGTAAGCAGCACTAGTGTACAATGGGCAATGGTGTATAATGGGAAAAAGTGTGCAGGAGCAATAGTGGGCAAGGTGGAATTGTGTATAGAGGGCAGAAGTGTATAGTGGGCAATATTGTGCTGGGTCAATTGTATACAGTGGGTAGTCGTATATAATGGACAGTTGTGTACAATGAACAGTTCTGTGCATTGAGTAAGATTATAGAGTAAACCAAACTGTAAATTTCACTAAGGGCAATAGTGTGCAGTGAGTTAGTGTTTTAGGGGCAATTGTGGAGTGAGCGATGGTTTGCTGTGACATTTGTGTGGTAACGGCACAATGATGTGCAAGAGGGAATTGTGCCCAGTGGGCAGTTGGGTGCGATGGGAGTTGTGTGCAATTAACTGCTGGTTATATTGACATCAGCCGCCTTTGGAGTCAAAGGAAGGGTAGGTGCTGCGTGGCTGATGTGACCTTGCCCATTTTATACCCAAGGTTCCAATGAGCCCTTCATACTCTGTTTATGATCATTGCTGGACCTTGCATCCTTGATCATCTTTCTCTAATCCGTACACTCCAGGAGGATTTTTTTAAACAGGAAAACTTTTGACAGGAATATTTTTCAAAGTAGCTTTCTCATTGAGATCTGGCCTTTGATACAGTTGAAGGGTGAACCTGTGTGTGATAGTGAAACAGAGATTCGATTAGAGCACTCTAAATTCCTCCCTCTGTTTATTTTTCATACCTGACTCCACATGGTCACTTCCAGGATTCTCTAACAGACAGGATTTTATTTCTCATAGAAAAAGACTTTAGAAGGAGACCATTCAGCCCATTCAGTCTATGCTGCTCAGCAACTGATTCTTTCCCCTTTCACTAATTTTCCCTGTAACCCATTCTCCCCCACATTCCCATCATCTACCACCCACTCACACACTAGGGGTAATTTACAGTGGCTAATTAATTTACCAACCCCTCACACCTTTGGGATGCGGAAGGAAACCAGGGGGTGACCCACACAGTCACATAGAGAATATGGAAGCTCCACACACAGACAGTGCCCGAGGTCGGGATTGAACCCGTCTCTCTGGTCTGTACCCTCTGCACCATTGTGCTGCCCGTCCAAGTCCTTCTGAACACCAACAGACCTGGTTCCTGGCTGTCTTTTCTGCCTCATCGACCAGGAATGCCGAGGTCAGTTATCTGCCCTGTGTATTGAGATGTCTCACTGCAGAGGTCGGGGATTGGGTGTAAGAGCTTCCAGATCTGATGTAGTGTAGCAGTAAAGGTGTGACAAGACAAGACAGAATATATAACAGAAAGAATAGAGTCACTAGAAAAATGGTAAAAGGTCACTGTTAAAAACTTTTTAACTGAATGCACAAAGTATTCAGAATAAGGTAAATGAATGAGTGGTATATTTTGAGATTGAATTGAATTGACTTTATTTCTTACATCCTTCACATACATGAGGAGCAAATATCTTTACGTTACATCTCCATCTAAATGTGCAATGATAGTAATTTATAATAAATAGAACAGAACAGTCAATGTAATGTAGAGTACACTTAAATCAGCGTGAGTTCATCAGTCTGATGGCCTGGTGGAAGAAGCTTTTATGCTGCGGTACCGTTTCCCGGATGGTAGCAGCTGGAACAGTTTGTGGTTGGGGTGACTTGGGTCCCCAGTGATCCTTCAGGCCCTTTTTACACACCTGTCTTTGTAAATGTCCTGAATCACGGGAAGTTCACATCTACAGATGTGCTGGGCTATCCGCACCACTCTCTGCAGAGTCCTGCGATTGAGGGAAGTACAGTTCCCATACCAGACAGTGATGCAGCTAGTCAGGATGATTTCAATTGTGCCCCTGTAGAAAGTTCTTAGGATCTGGGGGCCCATTCCAAACTTCCTCAACCGTCTGAGGTGAAAGAGGCATTGTTGTGCCTTTTTCACCACACAGCTGGTATGTAAAGACCACGGGAGATCCTCGGTGATGTGTATGCCGAGGAACTTAAAGCTGTTCACCCTCTCAACCCCAGATCCATTAGAGTAATGTTAATAGGAGTTATCCCGTCTCCATTGCTCCTGTAATCCACAACCTGCTCCTTTGTTTATGCGACACTGAGGGGGACGTTGTTTTCTTGACACCACTGTGTCAGAGAGATGACTCCTTCCCTGTAGGCCACCTTGTAGTGGCCAATCAACGTAGTGTCGTCGGCAAATTTAATTAGCAGATTAGAGTTGTGGCTGGTGATACAGTCATGGGTATACAGGGAGTAAAGGGGGGGGGGACTCAGTACGCAGGCCTGGGAGGGGCTCCTGTATTGAGAGTCAGAGTGTTGGAGGTGAGGGAGCCCACTCTTACAACCTGCTGGCGATCCAACAGGAAATCCAGGATCCAGCTGCACAAGGCAGGGTGAAGGCCGAGGTCTCTGAGCTTCCTGTCGAGCCTGGAGGGAATTATGGTGTTGAATGCTGAACTCCAGTCCAAGAACAGCATTCTCACATAAGCATCCTTCTCCAGATGTGTAAGGACGGTGTGTAGAGCTGTGGCTATTGCGTCACCTGTCAATTGGTTGTGTTGATAGGTGAATTGTAGGGGGTCCAGTTTGGGTGGTAGCAAGCTGCAGATGTAGTCCTTGACCAGCCTCTCAAAGCAATTGCTTATTACTGTGGTGAGTGTGACAGGATGCCAGTCGTTCAGGTGTGTTACCTTGGTCTTTTTGGGTACAGGGACAATGGTGGATGTTTTGAAGCAGGAGGGCACTCTACACTGGGAGAGGGAGAGATTAAAAATGTCTGTAAACACACCTGCCAGTTGTGCTGCGCACACTCTGAGTACCCACCCTGGGATGCTGTCTGGTCCCACGGCCTTGCGACTGTCCACTCGTTGGAAACATCTGCGTGTCTCAGAGATGACCAGGTTGTAACGGTGGCTTTCCTCGGAGGCTTAGAGTTAGCGACATTGAACTGAGCGTAAAAGCGATCGAGCTCATCTGGGAGAGAGGCCGCGATGTTGGTGGCACCACTACGTTTGGCTTTGAAGTCTGTGATGGTATGCAACCCTCACCACAAGTCGTGTGTGCTATTCGTTGTGAATCTTGACTCAATCTTGTCCCTGTATTGTTTCGCAGCCTTGATAGCTTTGCGCAGATCGTAGCTGATTTTCTTGAGCTCCTGTTGATCGCCAGCGATGTAAGCTCGATGTCATGCTGTAAATGCTGCTCGCACAAAACTATTGATCCAGGGTTTCTGGTTTGGGAAGACCCCGATCGACTTCTGTGGGACAACATCCTCAATGCGCTTCCAGATGAAGCACGTGACTCCATCCGTGAATTCGGAGACATCCTCATCATGGAAGACATTCCAGTTGACGTCATCAAAGTAGTCCTGTAGCATGAAGGCCGATTGGTTGGGCCAACAGTGGACAGTTTTAACTATGGCCACCTCTTGTTTCAGCTTCTGCCTGTACGTCAGCAAAAGCAGGATCGAAGAGTGATCTGATTTTCCAAAAGCTGGGCGAAGGAGAGCTTTGTAAGCTTTGCTGAAGAAAGTGTAGCAGTGGTCAAGTGTGTTATCTCCACGAGTGCTCACTTGGATGTGCTGACAAAACTTCAGACTTTCATCAGCGACGCTCGATTAAAGTCACCGGCGACGATGACTGGAATGATTCAATCACCATTAATAGGCACATGGTTGCAAGGTGAACAAAGCTTCAAATACTCAGGGGTATTTGAAAAATAAAAAAAAATCTGCAGTTGCTGGAAATCTGAAATAAAAACAGAAAATGCTAGAAGTTCTCAACTGGTCAAGTAGCATCTGCGGAGAGAGAAACGGGGTTAATGCTTCAGGTCCAAGACCTTTCTCTGTGGAACAAGAAACAGGGTTTGATGAAGGATGTTTGATCTGAAACATTAACTCTGTTCCTCTCTCCACTGATTCTGCTTGACCTGCTGAGTATTTAAGACCATGAGACATAGGAGGTGAAATAGGCTACTCAGCCATCAAATCTGCTTCACCATTTGATCATGACTGATATATTTTCCCTCTCAGCCCCACTTACCTGCCTTCTCCCCATAACCTTTGACATTCTTACTAATCAAAAACCTATCAACCTCCGCTTTAAATATACCCAATGACTTGGCCTTCACAGTTCTCTGTGGCAATGAATTCCACAGATTCACCACCCTCTGGCTAAAGAAATTTCTGTTCTAAAGGGAATTCCTTTTATTCTGAGGCTGTGTCTTCAGGTCCTAGACCCTCTCACTTGTAAACATCCTCTCTATGTACACTCTATCTAGGCCTTTCAATATTCGATAGGTTACAATAAGATTCCCCCCTCATTCTTCTAATTTCCAGTAAGTACAGGCCCATCAAACGCTCTACATATGTTAATGCTTTCATTCCCCAGGTAATTATCAATTGTGTTGGCGTGTGACCTAGTGGATAATGGCCCCGGTCTAGTGATCTGAAGGTCGCTGGTTCGAGCCTCAGCTGAGGCAGCGTGTTGTGTCCTTGAGCAAGGCACTTAACAACACATCGCTCTGCGATGACACTGGTGCCAAGCTGCTTGGGTCCTAGTGCCCTTCCCTTGGACAACATCGGTGGTGTGGAGAGGGGAAGACTTGCAGCTTGGGCCACTGCCGGTCTCCCATACAACCCTGCCCAGGCCTGCGCCCTGGAAACCTTCCAAGGCGCAAATCCATGGTCTCACAAGACTATTTATCATGAACCTCCTCTGGACCATCTGCAATGCCAGCATGTCCTTCCTTAGATAATGAAGCCCAAAACTGCTCACTATACTCCAAACGTGACCAATCCCTTATAAAGCCTCAGCATCACTGGACATCCTTGCTTTTATATTCTTGTCATCTCGTATTGAAGGCTAACGGTACATACGTCTTCTCTTAGTTTTGTTTGACTTTATTCAAGGATACTTTTATTCAAGGATACTTGATACTTTGAAAGGTCAGGCAGTATGGGAAATAAATTCTGATTGGCCAAGAACGATCTAGATATGGTGATTCTAATAATAAACTGGTGTACAGCGGGAGTCAATAAGTGGCCAATCTGCCTAGTTTTAGGAAGGGCAGGATAATGAATTTATCAATGGGTGAATCACAACAGTGTGATCCCACCAACATTTGGTGAACTGTCTTCATGAGTTCCAATTTCTTTTCCGTCCAGCCCCCGGGTTTCCGCCGAGCATACAGCTCTCCTCTCTACAGTAACCAGCAGTTCGCCTGTATCAAGGAGCTCTTGCCCTTCTGTAAGTGAACATTCGGACTCGTGAGTGTGTTGTGTGCCTGGACCTCCAAAGCATTTATTACAGTGGACGATATCAGCATTAAGCAGCCCAAGCAGATTGTCAGGGCAGCTGACAAAGGGGGAATTATGTGTCAACAAACCCATGTGTATTCTGCAGTGTTACTCGTGAGCGTCTTGAAAACCTGTGTATTGTCCGTAAATCTGCTGGAGACACAAAAGCCAGTGAAGAGGTAAATTGTGAGGAAGACAAAGAATTCATGAAAGGCTATAAACAATTCAAGTGAGCGGCCAAAGAGTGGGCAGGTGCAATATAGGGAATATGACATCATTGACTATGATAAGAAAAACAGTAAAGGCAATTATTTAAATTATGTAAAGCTATTAAATATTGATGTTCAGAGAGATCTGGATACCTCACCCCATACAAAAGCACACAAAGTTTGCTTGCAGTTAGGGAAGTAATGGGAAGGGGCGAAGTCAAAGGTTGGTCAGAGAAACCTTTTGCCCCATCTTGGAGCTAGAGACCTGGCACTTAGCCTTATAAGCAGAACAAGTGCTACACCTCCTCCCTCACCACCATTCAGGGCCCCAACCAGCCCATCCAGATAAGACGACACTTCACCTGTGAGTCTGTGGGGGTCATCTACTGTGCCCAGTGCTCCCAGTGTGGCCTCCTGTGTATCGGTGAGACCTGATGCAGATTGGGAGACTGCTTTGCCGAGCACCCACACTCCGTCTGCCAGAAGAGAGGGAAACATTGGCCACCCATTTTAATTCCACTTCCCATTCCCATTTCGACATGTCTGTCCATGGCTCCCTCTACTGTCGCAATGAGGTTAGGAGCAACACCTTATATTCCATCTGGGTAGCCTCCAACCTGATGGCATGAACACCGATTTCTCAAACTTGGTGCTCCTTCCACTTTTTCTTTCTTCCATGACCTCTGTCCTCTCCTAATAGATTCCCCCTTCTCCAGCCTTGTATCTCTTTCACCAATCAACTTCCCAGTTTCCCCCCACCCCCCTCCTAGTTTCACCTATCACCTTGTGTTTCTCCCTCCCAGCCCTTCGAACTCTGACTCCTCATCTTTTTCTCTCCAGTCCTGATGGAGGGTCTCGGCCCGACACATCGACTGTACTTTTTTCCATAGACGCTGCTTGGCCTGTTGAGTTCCTCCAGCATTTTGTGTGTCTTACAGGGGCATTGACGATGGGGCTACAATCTCATGAGCCCATGAACGCTAACTCACTATTCCTCTTATACACTATCTATTCATTGTAACTTACTGGAGAAGGAGGGGCTGGTTGGATGAGGAAGCCCCTCAATTATTGTAGAAGTATACCACCCTGGAAGGTCACATGAATGGCTGCAGTGTAGGGATGTAATAGAACAGTACAGAAAACATTGACTGTGAATGCAAAGAGTGAAAAGGCATTGCACTATTTATTCTTGTGAATTTTTTTTGTTATGAATAAAGTTTATTTTGATCATAAAAAGTAAAAAAAAACTGAAATTAATTTTTGCGTTGCACTGCTGACACAAAACAGCAAATCTCACATTAAATGTCAGTGATAATACAGTCAGACAGACAGACATACTTTATTGATCCCGAGGGAAATTGGGTTTCGTTACAGTCGCACCAACCAAGAATAGTGAAGAAATATAGCAATATAAAACCATAAATAATTAAATAATAGTAAGTTAATCATGCCAAGTGGAAATAAGTCCAGGACCAGCCTATTGGCTCAGGGTGTCTGACACTCCCAGGGAGGAGTTGTAAAGTTTGATGGCCACAGGTAGGAATGACTTCCTATGATGCTCAGTGTTACATCTCGGTGGAATGAGTCTCTGGCTGAATGTACTCCTGTACCTAACCAGTACATAAACCTGATTCTGAATCAATGTACAAGGATGATCCCAGAATTGAGGAGCCGATTAGGCTAGTCCCAGATGATTGTGATGCTCTCCTCAGAAAGACAGGAGGCAGAGGGGTGACCCCAACAAGGCCTGGAAATTTATGTAAGAGTGCAACAGACACTTCTGGGAGAAAAGATTCCACTTCCCATTTCCTTAGAGATATCAGGTTCCACGTGCGATAATCTGATATGGAATTCCAAAAGAGTAGGCAGAATATGGAAGAAACTACTTCAAGGCTTAGACCAGGAACATAATAAGATGGGATTGAAGGCTGATGGATGTGCAGGGGGTTGTTGGTGAGCTGCCATGAACAGGATGAGTGGGGGCTTGTGGGGTAAATAAGCGCCAATATGGTCCCATTGGACCAGTGATGGCCTGTCACCCTGCTGTAAGTTCTGTTTAATTCCCTGTTCCTTCTGCCTCAGCTGTGGCAAATCGGTCGGACCCCGTCTATGAGACCCTCAGGACAGGAGTCGTGATGGCGAACCGTGAGAGGAAGAAAAACTCCGAGGACAAAAAGCATGTGAGTGTTGGGCCCCATCTGAGGTGGGAGGGGGTGGTGGTGGGGGCAGGGAGGGGTGGGGGGGCTGAAGTTGTGCTCCCCTGCACCAGCAGCTCAGGCGTGTGCCGGGGGTCGAGGGAGCTGAAAGCTCGAGGCTCCCTGAGAGAGCCCTGCGTTTTCTGACAGCTGCAAAGCCAGCGGGGAGAGACGCAAATGAGGCTTCTTCTGCATTAAAGTTCTTGCTCTTGCAAACTGCGTAATGGCAACTAGAGGCGCCTGAGCAGAAGTCACAGCAGCGACGGGGGAGCAGCCTTCTCTTCGTCTCCGAGCTGGATCTTGTTGATCTTATTGAAAAGAACACTATTTTGTTCTTTGACCATCTGTGGCTCCTGATGTGAGGCATCTGTTTGTTAACTCTTGTGTGTGAGCTGCACAGACACACCCCCATCACCTCCTTTGGGTACCCCTCCTCCTTCCCTTTCTCCCATGGTCAAGTCTCCTCTCCTATCAGATTCCTTCTCCAGCCCTTTACCTCTTCCACCTATCACCTCCCATCTTCCTCCTCACCAATCACCAGCCAGCTTGTACTCCTTCTTTCCCCCCACCTTCTTATTCTGGCTTCTTCCCTCTCCCTTTCCAGTCCTGCCGAAAGAGCTCGGCCCGAAATGTCGACCGTTTATTCCTCTCCATAGACGCTGCCTGACCTGCCGAGTTCCTCCAGCAATTTGTGTGTGTTGGTCTTATTCACGTCCTGAAGCTGCCTTTGCCTCACAGCAGGTGGCAGAAACCTTGGGCTGACCCTCACCAATTTTTACAGATGCCCCATAGAAGACATACAAGCCCATCGTATCACAGGTTGGTGCGCCAGCTGCCCTAACCGAGACTGCAGAAGTCTGCAGAGAACTATAGACACAGCCCAGTCCATTGCACAAACCAGCCTCCCCTCTATTGACTCTGCCTACAGTTCCTGCCGCCTCAGGAAAGCAGCGAACATAATCAAAGACCTGGTCTCACCCGGGACATTCTCCTTCCCTCTCCCATCGGACAGGAGATACAAATGTTTAAGAGCACCAGGCTCAAGGACAGCTGCTGTCAGACTCTTGAATGGATCTCTCATACGTTAAGATGGATTCTTGACCTCATAATCTTCCTCATGATGGCCCTTTTGCCTTAAAACGCCTTGTACTTTAAAACCACAAAGGGTTAGACAGAGATGGAGAGGGAAACTGTTCCCACTGGCAGAGAGTGAAATAGGTGATTGGCACAAGTACTAACAGTGACCTGAGGAAACCAACGCTGTGAGTTGTTGAGGTGTGGAATTCGGTCATTGGGGAGGATTCTGTCATAGCATTCAGAGGGACCTGGGTAAGTATCTGGAAGGAAGGGAGTCACAGGGCTGTAGGAGAGAATGGGTGAATTGCTCTTAGAGAGAGCCAGTACAGACTCAATGGGCTGCATGGCCTACCTTTCTGCTGTAACTTTTCTATGGCCCCATGAAACTGTCCCTGAAGACCGTCAAAAGTCAAATGCATATCGATGGCTTTAGCAGGAAAACTATTTGCTTCCTACTATTGAGCACTGTTCAAGGACAGCTGTGGTCCAAACTATGTTGCTCAGAGTGAGAGGAGTCTCAGCTTCCTCCCACATCCCAAAGATGTACAGGTTGGTAAAATGTGGGTGAGGGGTAGAATCGAGGGAGGTTGATGGGAGTGTGGAGAGAATAAAATGGGATCAGTGTAAATGGATGGTTGATGGTCAGCAGAGTCTTGGAGGGCCAAAGGGCTGATTCCATGCTGTATGACTGTGCTAATGAGCCAGCTCCAGTTTCAGGAGGGATCAGGGTTCTCCACCCCTGTGAGCAGTACTCAGATCCACCCTCCCTCCCTCTGAGAACTCCCTCCCTCGTTCCTCCCTCCTCCACCAGACCGCAGAACTGTTGTTTTGTTTCAGTGCCTCTGGCAAAGTTGACAATTAGAGAAGGTGGCAGGGTGATAACTAGAGACACAGAAGGAGGAAATTTGGCCCATTGGATCCTTGCCTGCTCCCGAGAACCAGCTCCATTGATCTCACTCCGTTTTCTTTCCCTGTACGACTCCCCACCTTCCCATCAACCCCTCACCAGCATATCAGCCAATTAACACACTGACGCACGTGTCCTTGGAGCACCCATAGGGAACCCATGCAGGCCCAGGGAGAACATGCAAACTCTGTCTGCTGTGCCATCTGCACTCTGGAGCTGGATTGGAGGCATGCTCGGGCAAAGCCAAGTTAAGTCAGCAGGTGTCCTTCTCCAATGAACATTTATGGCCAAATTGTCTTTGAAACAATTCAATGGCTGCACAATAATGTCCTCAGGTTGCTCAGTGGGCACCCAGTGACCTATGGGCCTCCCTATGGAGTGCACCAGAGGATGCTGATAGCAGCTTTTAATTTACATGTTCTTTGGAGAGCTGAGGTGGGCACCTGACCTTTCGATTATCCGAATTCCCGAATTCTGGATAGCAAGTCCAGTGACATAACCATGACTCTGTTAATGTCCAATTGAGAGATCTTGGGAGATCTGCACACTGTCCTGCCCAGAGCTAGCTCCATCACTGTGAACCCTCATTGACAAGGTTGGGTAGCTGGTCTTTGCACCACCTATTGTGTTGTTCTTCAGAGGCCTCCTTCCTTCAAGCGTGCACTCATATCTCATATTTGCCCTTGCACCAGCCGGGGCATTGGTGCAGAGGATCAGTGATGCAAGAACACCAGAGGGTCAGCATGCTCACTCTGGGAGTTTGACGGGATTTGGTACCGTACGTCACCAATGATCCTAGCAATTTTCTACAGATGCACCGTGGAGAATATACCAACAGGTTGCAACAACATCCGGTATGGAGGGGCCACTGCGCAGGATCAGATAAAACTGCAGAAGGTTGTGAACTCTGCCAGCTCCAGGGCACGAGGCCTTCCACTGCTGAGGGCATCGTCAAGAAGCGCTGCCTCAAGAACGCGGCATCCATCATTAAGGACCCCTATTACTCAGGATGTGCCCTCTTATTACCACCATCAAGGAGAAGGTCCAGGAACCTGAAGACACACACTCAACATTTTAGGAACAGCTTCTTCCCCTCTGCCATCGGATTTCTGAACAGACAATGAACCCATGTACACTACCTCACTATCTTTTTGCTCTCTTCATCTTATTGTAATTGATATTTAATGTGTTGCACTGTACTGCTGCTGCAAAATAGCACATTTCCTGAGACATGTCAGTGATAATAAACCTGATTCTGATTCTGAAGGGCCTGCTTCTGTACTACCCTATTACTCTGTGGCATTCATGACTCGGATTTGAGAGCCAGCTCTTCGATGGTCCTGGCTCTGCTATCTCTCACTCGTGACTGCTCTGCGCATAGACCTTTCGGTTACACCTGCTCCTCCTCTGCGCCAATACGTTCTGGTTGTGTGCCCAGAGTGTCGGTGCCTCTTCTCAGCCTCTCCCTCCCACTGGGCTGGTAACTCAGAGATGGGGAGGACCTGTGCCTCCTCCCCATCCCGGCCTGCTGGGAGAAAGGCATTAACTGTCGCCTTTGCCTTAACGGAAGTGCATGAACAGACTGGATATGTGGATCTTGAAGGACCTTTATTGGTCCCACTGGTGTTAGTTACAATGGTTTGGGAAGGGACAAGGAGAGGGGTTAGAGTTCTGTAAATGTCAGAAAACATCCCACAAAAAGCACACAGGCCTAAGATAGAGGCTTTTGTGCATATACAGTATAGAGAACAGTACAGTTCAGGAACAGGCCCTTTAGCCTGTGATGTGGTGTCGATCTAATTAAGTGAATAATACCTAATCCCTTCAGTCTGCACAACGTCCATATCCTTCCATTCTTTGTATATCCAGATGCCTCTTAAATGCCTCTGGTATTTGCCTTCACCACCACCCTTGGCAGTGCATTCCAGACACCCACCACTCTGTGTGTAAATAACTTGCCCTGCACATCCCCCTTGAACGTTCCCCCTCTCACCTTAAATTTATACACTTAATGTCAGACATTTCTACCCCAGAAAAAAAGATACTGGCTGTCTACTCTGTCTGTGCCTTTCATAATCTTATTAACTTCTATCAGCTCTCCTCTCATCTCCCCACAACATGGAACCGGGCCCTTCAGCCTAACTCGTCCATATTGACCAAGAACTAACCCCATTTTCCTGTGTTTAACCCATATCTCTCCAAACCTTTCCTGTCCATGTACCTGTCCAAACGTCTTTCAAATGCTGTACTGCTACACCTGTCCCTTCACCTCTCCTGATACTAATCTCTGCAAGTGGCAGAGGTGTCACCCCTGCCCATTCACCCCCTCCCTCACCCCCATTCACGGCCCCACACAGTCCTTCCAGGTGAAGCAAATCTGTCGGGGTCATCTACTGTATCCAGTGTTCCCAGTGCGGCCTCCTCTACGTTAGTGATGTAAATTGGGGGCCTGCTTCGTCAAGCACCTTCACTCTGTCCACCACAAAAGGTGGGTTTTCCTGCTGGTCACCCATTTTAATTCTGCTTCCCATTCCCATTCCAACATGTCGATCCATGGCCTCCTCTACTGCCATGATGAGACCACTCTCGGGGTCGAGAAGCAACACCTCATACTCGTTTTGGGTAACCTTCAACCCTAGCAGCATGAACATTAATTTCTCTAACTTCAGGTAATTTCTACCCCCTCTTCTCCCTTCTCTCTTTTTCAATTCCCCATTCTGGCTCCCCGCTTCCCCCCCTCACCTCCTCACTTGTCTGTCACCTCCCTCTGGTTTCCCTCCTTCCCTTTCTCCCATGGATCACTCTCCTCTCCTATTAGATTCCTTTTTCTTCAGCCCTTTATTTTTCAAGTCATTTTTATTTTATTTAGATTTACAATGTGGAACTGGCCCTTGAGCCGTGCCACCCAGCAACCCCTGATTCAACCCCAGCCTAATTACTGGACAATTTACAATGACCAATTAACCTCCCACCGGTACATCTTTGGACTGTGGGCAGAAACTGAAGCGTGCGGAGGAAACCCATGCGTTTGCAGGGAAGACATACAGACTCCTTATGGATGGTGTCAGAGTTGAAGTCCAAACTCTGACACCCATAGTTGTAATAGTGTGACGCTAACCGCTGCGCTACCGTAGCGCCCTCATCTGATCGGATGTCATCTGCCCTATGAACATTCAATAGCACTATCTGTGCCTACCATGGTTACCAAGGGTAATGGGGAATTTGGTTTTGATTCCGGAGAGAGAGCCTGAGAAACGGCTACAGCATCCAAGGAAGGCAGCAGGCGCGCAAATTACCTACTCCCGACTCGGGGAGGTAGTGATGAAAAATAACAATACAGGACTCCCTCGAGGCCCTGTAATTGGAATGAGTACACTTTAAATCCTTCAACGAGGATCTGTTGGAGGGCAAGTCTGATGCCAGCAGCCGCGGTAATTCCAGCTCCTATAGTGCATATCAAAGCTGCTGCAGTTAAAAAGCTCGTAGTTGGATCTTTTTGGTGACTCAAGATAACCTTTACCTTTTCCACCATCACCTCCTAGCTTCTCACTTCCTCCCTACTCCCCCTCACCTGGTTTTACCTATCATCTGCCAGGTTGTACTCCTTTCTCTCCCCCCACCTGCTTATTTTAGCTTCTTCCCCCTTCCTTTACAGTGCCAGTGAAGGGTTTCGATCTAAAACGTCGTCTGGTTATGCCCCTCCGTCGATGCTGCCTGACCTACTGAGTTCCTTCAGCTGTAAAAGCCTCTATAGCTTCTCCGGCAGCTTGGCCCATGTTCCCACTGCCCGGTGTGGGGAAAAGCTTGCCCCTCATTACACATATTTCATTGGAGGGAGTGGGGAATTGTCGGAGTGTTGCTGGGTTTTCTGCAAGCCGAGAGCCAGATGAGAAGAGAGGTCTTTCCCCAGAGGAAGGAGGCCTCTGTGCTTCCTGGACTCTGAGCAGGGAACCCCAACGCCTGATCCACCCCAGCCATCCCCAGCTCTCAGAGGGCAGGGGAAGGGGGAGCCCCACTGCTTGCTGTCAGCAGAGACCCCAGGTGCAAGGTTCTGGCCGTGGCTGCGGGAGCGCAATTTCAGCCCCAGGGTGTGCAAGTTCGTGGACTGGATGTCTCGGGTAACTCTGTAACTCTTTCCTGTGCTTTGCAGCCTGCGCAAATGGTTGATGAAGAACTTGATAGTTCCAAGCCCGGGGAAGAGCACGGGTCCGGAGGTAGGTGCTAGGGCAGCAGCTGCGCCACTTGTTGCGATCAGCGTGAGGAGTTTCCGGTAAAACGTGCCCTGCCATTGCCGCGGTATTTGCCCCAGAACGGGGCAAGGTTACACTGGTGTCTCCAAGCAATTGCCTGCTTTGTGTTTCCCTGAGGCCTTCCTGTCGGAGGATACAGGTGTTGTCTTCCCCCTGCCAACCTGTAGCTGAAGCAGCCACAAAATTCAACTCAGCTGGGCAGGGTGGGGTGCACAGCAGGTGATATCTACTCATTCACCACTCCCCTCTCCCTCTTTTCCCTGTTCCTTCTCCCCCTTCCCCTCCTCCCTTTACCCCCTCCCTTCTCTCCCCTTCTCTCTTCACCCTTCCCCCTCCCCCTCTCCACTTTACCCCCCCTCCCCCTCCCTCTTCCCCCTTCTTTCCCCTTCCCCATCCCCTCCTCCCTTTTCCCTCCCCCTCCTTCCCTTCTCCTTTCCCTTCCCCATATTCCCTTCCCCTCCCCTCCCCCTTCACCTTTATCCCCCTCCCTCTCCCCTTCCCCCATTTTCACTGGCCCCTCTTAACATTGTCCTGGGACAGCTGGCAGAGACAAGGGTCCACTTCCGTCAGTTCTTCACTTCTCTCCCAACTAAAACTACCCCAACTCCAAAATGTTTGTGTGATCTGGGCAAAGAGAAGGAGGGGACCTTCCAGTAGTGTTCGCACCTCTTGGCTCAATGTGACTGGATATTCCTGGCCACGGCTAGATTTAGGGAAGGGGTGGGACTGACTAACCTTAAAACAATTACAGTCAACAGGAAAAGATGAAGGCATCTTGAAGCTGATGGTGTTCAAAAGGGAGGCAAACGTAAGCAGAGCAGAGAGATGGTGCATCCGCATTAGCACTGGGTGCTGTGGGCTGGTCTCACCAAACCAGTAACTAGGGCTGGGTGAGGCCAACCTTACAGTGTTACCCAGACATCCATGTCTCCAAAAACCCCACTGATGGAAAAGAAGGCATACATCCCAACCAGGGTCACGTTTTATCCTTTCAGTGGTGCTGGGAGGGCAAGTTCATTCTAATTATTTAGGGACAACTCGTCCTTTCACTAGCTACAGATTGGAAATGATTCCTGTCGTTGAATGGTTCCACAGTTGTGTTGGCTTGGGGATCTTTCTAATGAGCTGGGCTTTTAGCTGGAGATCTGAACACCGTGGAATTAACTGGGTTTTTGTTTCTTTTTTTTGTTTTTTTTTTGCAGGTGGTGAGGCACCAGACAAAAAGGACAAGAATAATCCAGAGGAAGCCAAGGTAAGTCTGCGACTGGGACACGTTGGAGAGGCCAATGGAATTCATTTTCATGGATTATAGAGGTTACCCAAGTCTTTCTGCAGAGAGGGGATTATCACCTCACCTCTCAATGTTGCTGATGAGTCACGTTAGGAGTATAACTGACATTTCAGGCCAAGACCCTTCATCAGGACTGGAGAAAAAAAAAATGAGGAGTCATATTTTAGATGGAAACTCTATCTTCCTGCCCACCCCTTAATCGCATTTCCAACCTGAAGCTTCTTTCTGGTTTTCCCCTACTGAAGACACTGCAGAGTCCGGTGTGGACAACCTGTAGGTGTGGCCTGCCACTGGCACAACTCAACCACTGTTCCACGTGAAAGGGGAGCAGTGTGTGGCACTGAGGTCGAAGAGGGCTGCTGGGTGAAGGATACTGTGTGGATCAGGCTCTGGGAGAGCTGGGCTTCTGCTGGTGAGAAATCAGCACTTTGTGGGGAGTGAAGTTGTGGCAGAGATTGGAGAATGAGAGGGGTTTGCTGAGTCAAGGAGATGGGGTGGCCAGAGGGATCAGAGGATGGGAGGCGTTGGGGTGGTGTTGGATCCCACAACACTGGGAAGGAAGGGGTGGGCTCAAGGGCAGGTGGGCACTTTTGTGGGAGGTAACCAAAGGATAGAAAGAAAGTTCAGAGTCTTCCCCTGGTGTGGTCGCAGTCATGATGGTGTGGGGATGGTGTGTAAAGGCCATTTTCATGTAGATATTTGATCTATTTATAGTGCAAATGTTCTGAAGCAAATATTTTGACCCTCGCTTTCTCTATTAACAGAACAAAAAGCCACAGCCTGGAATGCGAGGAGGCTTCACCCAGACTCACTACTTTGTGGCCTTGTACAGATACAAAGCCCAGGAGAAAGATGATCTAGATTTCCAGTAAGTCACACCTTAGCCTGTGGTCTACTTGAGAGGAGGTGGAGAGATGGACATGGATGAGTGACTCACTGCATTGACTTTAATTAATCCATGCAAAACATACAGTAGATTAGGTGGGGGAAAGGGATTTGGACTTTATTAAGGAAGTAAATATGAAGTCTGAAATAAAAGCAGTAAGTGCTGGAAATGCTCAGCAGGCCGGGCAGCATCTGTGGAAATAGAAGCAGAGCCAACGTTTTGGGTCAATGACCTTTCAATACAATCGCGCTTACCAGAGGGAGAGTCATTCTGCTTCTCACACTGGGTGCACTGTGCATCATGTCATGATCTCCCATTCAAACTTCTGAAGTTTAATTTCAGGTCTTCCACCTGAAGTGTTCATCCTGTTCCTCTCTGTCATTCAATCCATCAGGTCCACACTAACTCTCAGGGAGGCAATCCCATTAGTCCCAACTCTTCTCCTTATTCCCCTGTAGCCCTGCAACTCTCATTAAGCTCCTCTTTGCCGCTCTCCACGTGTTGTTGGAATGTAAACGCACGGGGTCAGAGGGGGAACGTACAAACTCCACACAGACACACAGAGTGCCCAAAGTCAGCCTTGAACCTGTATTCCTGGAGCTGTGAGGCTCTACCTACTGCACCAATGGAGAATAAGGGACTGTTTGACCAATAGAAGATGCATCATTTTCAAAAGAGCAGTTAAATTGCTGTCCTGCTTTTCCCAAAGGCTGATTAAGCCAATCACCAGCTGCTCAGTGTCTCAGAATGTAATGGTCACCAGGTTTGGTATTTCAAGAAGATGGGAGGTCATGAAGTAAAGTGCTTGATTTAATTGTAATCAAATTAAAGGCACATGTTAGAGAAAGATCAGTGTCAGCCCTGGTTCAGTAACACAGCCTTCTGCTTTTTTGTTACAGTGCAGGTGACAGGGTGACCGTCTTTGACGACTCTAATGAGGAATGGTGGAAGGTGAGTGATGTATTGGGGTTGTCAATGAATGTTTTGAGGTCTTTGTGTAAATTTCCAATGCCATTTACTTCAAACTATCCACCCTGGAACTCTCCCTTCAATTCTATGGGCTATACTTCTGCTAACAATTTTCTGTGAAATGTTAATTGAACGCATTATACAGCACCATCACAAACTCTCTATTCAAAGATAGCCATCATTTGTTAAATATAATTTTCTTCAACAAATCTGTCACTTACTAACCATATATTTCCAAGAGCTTAGGATGTGAAACAGTACAGCATAGGAACAGGCCCTTCAGCCCATAACCTTGTGTCAGACTAAGTAAATTAGTAATCAGATGCCCAACTCCACTAATCACTTCTGCCTAAACAATGTCCATATCCCTCCATTCTCTGGACATTCATGTTCCTGTTTAAGAGCCTCTTGAATGCTTCCACCACAACCCTAGGCAGCAGATTTGAGGCACCCGCTACTCTGTATAAAAAAAGCTTGCCCTGAACATCTCCTTTGAACTTGCCCCTTCCAACCTTAAATGCATGCCTTTTGGCGTTAGACATTTCAGCTGTGAGAAAAAGATACTGACGGTCTATCTCTGAATTTTGTAATCTTATAAACCTCTATCAGATCTCTCCCTCATTCTGCACTGCTCCAGCGAAAACAACCCAAGTTTGCCCAACCTCTCATTAGAGCACATGACCTCTAATCCAGGGAGGGAGAATGCAGAAGAGCTTTACCAGGATGCTCAACTCCCATCCTATAATGGAGTGACCAAATTTAATGCAATACTCCAGAAATGGCCTAACTAGAGTCTTATAAAGCTACAACAGAATTTCCCAACTCTTGAACTCAGTCCCTCCACTAATAAATGCAAGCATGCTATACACCTTCCATACAACATTATCAAACTGTGCAGCCACTTTCAGGGAGCTATGGACTTGGATCTCAAACCCTCTCTGTCCATCAACACTGTTAATGGTCTATATTTGATCTCCCAAAGAGTGACACGTGGCTGAGTTAAACACTCCATCTGCCATTTCTCTATCCGTGTCTGCAACTGATCTATCTCCCACTGTGTCCTTTGCCAGTCTTCTGCGCTATTCACAATAACACCAATTGTCCATAATTCTACTAACCACATTTTCATCCAGGGATTTATATGTATCACAGACATCAGAGGTCCCTGTACAGAGTTCTGCAGAACACCACTAATCCCAGACCTCTGGTCAGAATAAATCCCATGGACCACTACCACTGGACCACTACCACTTCTAGGGGAAAGCCAGTTCGCTGTAGAACCTTCTGGATGAGCTCTTCATGAGGGAATTTACAAAACCCATGTGGACAGCATCCACAGGTCTACCTTCGTAAATCAGCTCTGACACATGCTTGAAAACTCAAATCAAGTTAATGACTTGCCCATGTACTGACTGTCCCTAATCAATTCTATCCATAGGAATCCTCTCCAGTTACTTCCCTACCACTGACGTGACACTTACCAGTTTATAGTTTCCAGGATTATCTCTATTTCTTTTCTTGAATAATGGAACAACATTAGCTATGTACTATCCCTCCGGGACTTCACCTGTGGCTCGAGAGGACATGAGAGTATTGGTCAATGCCCCAGAAATCTCTTCCCTTGCCTCTTTCAATAACCTGGGTTATAGTCCATCAGGGTCTGGAGACTTACCCACCTTAAAATAAGAGACCCAACACTACCTCCTTCTTCATCTTGAAATACCCCAGCAACTTAGGATGCTCCACACTGATCTCACTCTCCTCCTTGGTAAGTACTGATACAACGTACTCATTCAGAACCCCACCTGTTCTGAATGAGTGGACAAGGGAGTTGTGTAGGGAGCGACCCCTGCGAAAAGCAGAAAGAGGGGGGGAGTATGAGGATGTACGGGTCTTGTCCACTCGTCCCCCCCCATCCCTTCCCACCGATCTCCCTCCTGGCACTTATCCTTGTAAACGGATCAAGTGCTACACCTGCCCTTACACTTCCTCCCTTACCACCATTCAGGGACCCAGACAGTCCTTCCAGGTGAGGCGACACTTCACCTGTGAGTCGGCTGGTGTGGTATACTGCGTCCAGTGCTCCCGGTGTGGCCTTTTATATATTGGTGAGACCCGACGCAGACTGGGAGACCGTTTCGCGGAACACCTACATCTCGGTCCGCCAGAAAAAGCAGGATCTCCCAGTGGCCACACATTTTAATTCCACGTCCCATTCCCATTCTGATATGTCTATCCATGGCCTCCTCTATTGTCAAAATGAATCCAAACTCAGGTTGGAGGAACAACACCTTATATACCGGCTGGGTAGCCTCCAACCTGATGGCATGAACATTGACTTCTCTAACTTCCATTAATGCCCCTCCTCCCCTTCTTACCCCATCCCTGACGTATTTAGTTGTTTGCCTGTTCTCCATCTCCCTCTGGTGTTTTCCCCCTCTCCTTTCTTTCTCCCGAGGCCTCCCGTCCCATGATCCTTTCCCTTCTCCGGCTCGGTATCACTTTCACCAATCACCTTTCCAGCTCTCAGCTTCACCCCACCCCCTCCGGTCTTCTCCTATCATTTCGCATTTCCCCCTCCCCCCACTACTTTCAAATCTCTTACTATCTTTCCTTTCGGTTAGTCCTGATGAAGGGTCTCGGCCCGAAACGTCGACAGCACTTCTCCCTATAGATGCTGCCTGGCCTGCTGTGTTCTACCAGCATTTTGTGTGTGCTGTTGTTTGAATTTCCAGCATCTGCAGATTTCCTCGTGTTTGCTCTTAGGACACCCGTCTTTGTTAGGGAAGTTGAAGTCACCCACTACAACAATTCTATTGGTCTCACACCTTTCCCCAATCTTCCTGTATATCTGTTCCTCAATATCTTGCTGGCCAATTAGAGTGAGTGCACCCTTCTTATCTTCGAGTTCGACCTGTCCACACTCAGTTGATGAGCCCATCATTCTATCCCCTCTGATATTGTCTCTGATTAATAGTGCAACTCCCTGTCTCTTCCCCCACTTTTACCTCCTTATCTTTTCTAAGCTGGGAGGTGATGGGTGCAAAAGGTAAAGGGTTGAAGAGGAAATCTGATTGGAGAGGAGAGTGGGCCATGGGAGAAATGGAAGGCGAGGGGCACCAGATGGAGGTGATAGGTAGGCGAGGAGAGGAGAAGGGAAAGAGGAAAGCCAGAATAGGGAATAGTAAAGGAAAGAAATGGAGGGGGGGGGGAGAAATTACTGGAAGTTCAGGAAATTGGTTTTCATGTCATCAGGTTGGAGGCTAAGGTGGAGTATGAGGATTTACTTCTCCAACCTGAGAGTGGTCTCATTGTGGCAGTAGGGGAGGCCATGATCTGACATGTCAGAATGGGAATGGCAAGTAGAATTAAAATGCATGGCCACTGGAAATCCCACCTTTTGTGGTGGATAGAGTAAAGGTGCTCGACAAAGTGGTTCACTAATCTATGACAGGTCTCACCAATGTGGAGGAGGCCGCACTGGGATCACGAGATGCAGCAGATGACCCCAACAGACTTGCAAGTGAAGTGTCGTCTCACCTGGAAGGACTGTTTGGGGCTCTGAATGGTCGTGAAGGAGGAGGTGTAGGGGCAGGTGTAGCTCTTGTCCTGCTTGCAAGGATAAGTGACAGGAGGGAGATCAGTGTGGAGGGACGACTGGACAATGGAGTTATGTAGAGGGTCCTTTCTGCAAAGAGAAAACCTCAGCTTTGTCCTCTTGCTCCCACAAGTAAACCTTTGTGGTCCCTAACCTGCCCAGTCTTTCCTTTGCCGTTATGTTCAGAAATTACTTGGTCTCATATGCTTTCTCTGTCCTTCTTATTGCCTGTTTCATTTCACCTCTGTACATACAGAAACATGGGGCCCTTGTACTTGTTCAGGTACATTAGGTCAGGTATGGTAATAAAATGTTGTCCACTACATCCAGGAGACTGGCTTACAGAGTCATACTGGTCTAATGCAAGCCTTCGCTAGACAATACTTACAGCACTGTAAGTAGTTCAGGGCACCATCCTTTAGTGAGGATATACTGGTCTTGCTGAGAATGTAGTGTGGATTAATTGGTTGACACCTGCTGTCTTATTTCTAACCTGGACAATATTCCATTTCAGGGTAAAATTGGAGAGAAGTCAGGCTACTTCCCGGCAAATTACATCATAAGAGTGCGCGC
Organism: Hemitrygon akajei; assembly: GCF_048418815.1. NCBI lineage: Eukaryota > Metazoa > Chordata > Chondrichthyes > Myliobatiformes > Dasyatidae > Hemitrygon > Hemitrygon akajei. The sequence continues at coordinate 24,351,256 of NC_133141.1, read as the reverse complement.
GGGAGAGCGTGTTCATAAGGTCATCAGGTCATTTGTTGGCAACAAGGAGATGGGCCAGATTACCCTGAAGAAGGATCAGGTGCGTTAAATGGGGCGAGTGTCAGTTCCGATGCTCTTCATCTCCTGTTCCTGCGCCTGGTACAATTGGACTCTTCTCAAGCATGCTCTACACTGAGCAGAGTTAACAGTTAACTCTGAAACATGTTAATTTTCACAAGTTAACAATGTCCTTGCTTAGCATAACCAGTAGAATCAAAATAAGATTTGTTGTCATTGACATATAGTAAGTCATGAAATTTGTTTTGTGATTGCAGTACAGTGCAAACATAACAAATTACTCTAAATTACAATAAAAAGTAAATAGTTGAAAAAAGGAATAGTGAGGTGGTGTACATGGGTTTCTAGCAAGTTCAGAAATCTGATGGCAGAGAGGCAGAAGCTGTTCATAAAATGTTGAGAGTGGGTCTTAAGGTTCTTGATGGTACTTCCCTGATGGTAGTAATGAGAAGAGGGCAGGTCCCAGATGATGAGGGCCCTTAATGATGAATGCTCCCATCCTGAGGCCTTTTGAAGATGTCTTCAATGGTGGCGAGGCAGCATCTGTGAAGGGAGAAACAGTTAGTGTTTCAGGTCGAAGATCCATCATCAGACCTGGGCAAGATAGAAAATAAATCACTTGATGTGGCTGTCACTTAACAAATTATGTGCAATGTGCTTGCTAATGATGAAGTTGTGGCACATAGACTGATTCTAAATGCCCATTAACTACCACTTTATGCCATCCAGTCGCATCCTATCAGAAATATTTCCTTTATTCTACACATCGCTCCCTGGCCTGTTCTGTTACCTAAAATTAATTCCCATTCACCATTAACAATACCTTACACAGACCAAGAAACCTCTTGTGCTGGTGACTGTCCCCACTGAGTCGTATCAACTCATCCTAACACATACCTTCCACTCTTCCCCTTGCAACTCTCCTAGCTTTGACGAGGAGTCACAGGGCTGAAATATTAACTCCGTTCCTCCCTCCACAGGTGCAGCGTGACCTGCTGAGTGTTTCCAGCATCCTGTTTTTATTTCAGATTTGCAACACCTGCATTTTTCTAACATTTAATTTAAATTATGGTGAAAAAATATAAATTCAAGATGCAGAGGTTGCTGTAAGTTAGAAATAGGAGTAGGAAATTGTCAGCAGGTCAGGCAGCATGTATCGAGAAGGAAATGTTTCAGCTCCATAACCTTTCCCTACACATTAAGTAATCTGGAATTAAAGCTTGTATCAGTAAAGATAACTGGTGAAGCTATAACATTGAAAAACTGTTCAGTTCGCTAACATGAGCAAATCTACCATTCTGGTTTGGCCTGCAAATTGATTTTTTAAAAGCTTTTATGATATGCATGCTTCCATTGAATTTTGGTATTGGATTATTATTGTCACCTGTACCAAGATACAGTGAAAAGCTTGACTTACATACTGTCCATACAGATCAAATCATTACACAGTGATTTGAGCTAGAACAAGGTAAAACAATAACAATGCAAAATAAAGTGTAAAAACTACCAAAAGAGTGCAATGCAGGTAAATGATAAAGTGTAAGATCATACTGAGGTAGATTGTGAGGCCAAGGGTCCATCTTATCGTACAGGAGATCTGAGACTGATAACAGTGGGATAGAAGCTGTCCTTGAGCCTGGAGATATGGGCTTTTGTATCTTCTGCCCGATGGGAGGGGGAAGAAGGGAGAATGTGCAAGGTGGGTAGGGGTCTGAATGTGTTGGCTGCTTTACTGAGGCAGCAAGAAGTATAAACCAGAGTCTATAGAGCCCTCTGATGTGCTGAGCTTTCTGAAGTCAATGACCAGCTCCTTTGTGTTGTTGACATTGAGGGAAAAGTTGTCATGACATCATGTTACTAAGGTCTGTATCTCCTTCCCGTACTCTGACTCACCAGTATCTGAGATGCAGCCTGTTATGGTGGTATCATTGGCACCACTACCTCACTACTTTTATTTTTGCTCTCTTTACACTATTTATTTAACTTAATTTTTCAATATATATTTCTTATTGTAATTTGTAGTTTTTTTCTTATGCATTACAATGTACTGCTGCAGCAAAACAGCAAATATCACGACACATGCCGGTGATATTAAACCTGATTCTGATTCTGAGTTAGTCCAGTCTATGCAGTCATGAGTGTACAGGGAGTCGAGTGGGTGCTGAGGATGCAACCATGTGGAGCACTGGTGTTTAGAATAATTGGGGTGGAGATATCCTTACTGATTGTGATCTGTTGGTCAGAAAGTCAAGGAACCTGTTGCATTATCTCCCAGGGTCCGGAGTTTGGTGATGAGTTTGCTTAGAATAATAGTGTTAGGCTGTCCGGATGCCCCAGCGATGAGTGTAAGGCTAGGAGATGGAGTCCGCCGTAGACCTGTTTCAGCGGTAAGCAAATTGCAGTGGGTCAAGATTGTCTGGAAAGCTGGCGTTGGTGTGTACCATGACCAGCTTCTCAAAGCATGATGGTAGATGTCAGAGCCACCGGACGTGAGTCGTTAAGGCATGATTTTCCTGGGTACTGGGTTGACAGAGGTCTTCTTAAAGCAGGAGGGAAGCTCAGCCTGAAATGGAGAGGTTAACAATGTCTGCCGGCTGATCCACACAGGATCTAAGGACACGGCCAGGGACACCTTGCAGGCCCAGTGCTTTCTGCTTTCAACTTTGCTTCTAACTTTCACCCAGACCCTCTGCAACACCGAACTTGTATCCGTGATGGTGACTGTGGATTCAGGTATACTGGAAATCGTCAGGGTCGGTGGTGACGTGTCCGTCCCCTTTTGTTCAGAACATGTGTGAAGCTCCTCAGGAAGGGGTGGGGTGATGCTGCCCGACTTCATTTGGTAACCTGTTACCTCGACTATAAGCCCCGCCTCGGCTGACGGCTGGACTGAGCACGGGTGCTCTCTCTTAGCATCTCTGACAGCTTTACAGAGGTCATATCTCGATTTCTCACCTGCTGACCTAGGGTTCAGAAGAGCACAACCATCCTGGTTCATCCATGGTTTCTGGTTCAGGGCCACCCGGACAGTCCTCAACACTCTTGCTGATGAAGTCTGCGATGGTGATGACATTCTCGTCTAGGCTGGCTGCTGAGTCTTTGACCAGCCTACTGACTCGAGGCGGTCACGTAGAAGCTGAACCGGTTTCCTCAGACCAGCGTCGTATGGATTTCAGGACTGGATCCTCCCATTTCAGCTTCAGTTTTTATGCAGGGAGATGGAGCACATTCTGGTGGTCTGATTACCAAAGTGTGGACGAGGGATGGCTCAGTAGGTGTCTTTGATAGTTGTATAACAATGGACAAGTGTGTTTGGGCTCCTGGTAGAAACAGGAGATGTACTGACAGTATTTTGGTAACATACTCTTGAAGTTGGCCTGGTTAAAATCACTAGCAATGATGAAAAGGGCCTCTTGGTATCCAATCAGCCTAGTCTATTTGGAGAAGAAGAATCCCAGCTTCCCATGACTCGTTTATGTTATTTAAGTATTTTATACTTTTATCTATTTCCCCAACATCTTTAATGTATCAGAAGGTTTTATAGATGCACCATAGAAAATGTCATATCTGAATGCATCACAGATTGGTATGGCCACTGCTCTGTCCAAGACCTGCTTTGGGAAAGCGGCCAACACAAAGACCCCTCCCACCCCAGACATACTCTGTTTCCCCCCTCCCATTATGCAGAATGTACAAAAGCCTGAAAGCACATACCACCAGGCTCAAGGACAGCTTCTGTCCTGCCGTTATAGGACTATTGAGTGGTTCCCTTTATGATAAGATGGACTCTTGATCTCCCAACCTACTTTGCTATGGCCTTGCACCTTATTGCCTACCTGTGCTACACTTTCTCCTTAACTGTTACACTTTATTCTGCATTCTGTTACTGTTTTTCCCGTGTACTACCTCAATGTACTGAGAGGATGACATGAACTGCTGAGCAGGTTGTCACTGTATCTCAGTACGTTGACAATAATAAACCAATTTACCAGTCTCCATGTAACTAAAGTTTTCCATTTCCTGAAACCAGTTAATCTCCTTCACCCTCTCTCCAGTGTTCAATTTGACCCCTTTAAGGGGAGCTAGTTGAAGCAACTTGGTTATGGAGTACTGTTGAATGTATAGACTGCACTGGTTTCGAGTGTGGATATGGAAACAAGTGCCATTGATTGGCCTGCCTCACCAGCCTCGTGGAGTGTGCACTCTTGCTCTCTGATCAGAATTCTACGTTCTAAGACCTGAGGGGTTTAGGATGAACAAACAGGCAACCTACGCATGGGAGGTTCAAACAGTGGGGTACGTGGGTTGGGAATATGGAAGTCAGGAGGGTGCAGGGAAATGAAATGGGCACAAGGTTCTGCAGATGCTGGAAATCTTGAGCAACACCCACAAAATGCTGGAGGAATTCAACAGGTCATGGAGCATCTATGGAGGGAAATGGACAGTCGACGTTTCAGGCCAAGACTTTTCATCCAATCCTAATGAGGAGTCTCAGCCTGAATAGTCAACTGTCCACTTCCTTCCATTGATGTTGCCTCATCCATTGGGTGGTTTAAGCAACAAAGGCCTTTGCAATGGATTCGAGGGGCATCAGTTCACTTCTGGAAGGAGAGTGATTGAGGGAGATAGTGCAGGAGAGGGTTATCATGTATGGAAAGGGATGGACTTAATGCACATAACAGCTGTCCCTATTTCCAAAGATGCTTTATGCATAATCGAGCCTCATAAAATGGTGCAAAGCACATATCTGTTTCCTCATCTTATATTTGAACAGGAAGCTGGGGCAGCAAATGTCCAAGTGCTGAGCTCACACTTGTGCATGCCGTAGGAGATTGAGGGCGCCTTACGTGAGGAGGGAGGGGCTGGGATTGGGACTGTTCCCATTCACCGCACTGGTTTGAGAGTAAGATTGAAACCGCAGGTAATTGGGACTGCCTAACACATCTACCATTCAACCCCTGACAGATTGTCGTGCAGAAGGGAGAGGAGGTCAACGGCTACATCAAAGTGTTCACAGGCCGGAAGGTGGGAATGTTCCCCGTTGACTTCCTGGAGGAAATCTGAGCATGTGCAAAAGCCAGAAGAAGAAGCCTGGAGATGGCCACACAAGTGCCCAACCTCTCTGCGTGTGAAGAAACTGTCTCCACCTCGTCCGTGTGGAGGAAACATATTTCATGGTTATGTCTGAGCCAGTGGGAGTGAATCTTCTAGACAAAAATGGAGGACTGTTGCTACAGAGATCTAAGCATACCTCAGTGTGTTAGGGAAACTTTATTTTGAAGATAAAAGAATCGCTGATTTTATTTGTGTACTTAGGGTAGCACAAATTTGCCATCTTGTGTGAGACTTCAGTGTTAATTTATGCTTCTGTTTGCAAGAATTTTGATGAAAATATTTATGAGGCAAATGGTGATTGTAAATTTGCATAATCTAGGCCCGTAATTTGAAGGTTTTCTGGAATGTATTTATGGTTGGAATGACAAAGTGATGGTTTTTTCAAGTATGGCTTATTGACGAGGCCAGAGCGGGTGATTAAATAAAGAACTACAATGCCAGGGCCCAAGCAAGAGTTAGGACTAGAACGAGGGCCAGAAGACTTCATTCATAGCTAAGTCGGTAGCCTTTACTGCCAATGTAAGCTCTTGGAGATTCTGTTCAGGCTTTCTCTACCCAAAGAGTTTCATTTCCACTTAGACAATCCTAATAACTCTCAGCTAGGGAAACATTCCAGTCTCAAACCTGATACTCAGACAGCTGTGGTACCAGATAGAATGTGGGAATGTTTCACACTGTTAACCGCCTTCAAATATGTTTCCTGAAAGAAAATGAGGAGAGAGTGCTGTAATTATTGCTTTGACAGCAGTGATGCTCTGCTACATGGGTTGGGTATTTATCTGTGGCACCGGTCAGTTGTGAGGACCTCAATGAGCCCATTTTCGAGCTTTTAGTACAGGCCATTGATTGAATGACACATTGAAGTAAATAGATACGAAGGCATGACTAGCCTAAGCATATTTTATTGTGAGCTATTTCTGTGAAGGAGTCGATAGGGATCTAGAGACAGATCAGGAATATAGTGAGGGAGGAGTGCGACTATTCAGAGCTCTCTGTGGATTTTTGTGAGTGTGTGTGTTGGGTATGTACAGTGTGTATGCACATGTGTGTGTGTGTGTGTGTGTGTGTGTGTGTGTGTGTGTGTGTGTGTGTGTGTGTGTGTGTGTGTGTGTGTGTGTGTGTGTGTGTGTGTGTGTGTGTGTGTGTGTGTGTTGTGTATATATATGTGTGTGCATTAGTGTGTGTGAGAGATCTTTGAACACATTTGCTGTCATTAACTAATTACTGTAGCTACCCCCAATAATGTTTCCTTATTTTACTGCTTTTTTGTCAAGTCTGTCAGCTGCGACAATTTTTGAAGCTGAAACATTTCACTCTTGCTGTGATAGAAGCTTTATTTTTAGCTGCGTCCAATTTAAATATACATCCCCCTATCCCTCAGGGTTCGACTTGGCTCTTTCTGTTCATGCTCATTGTACAAGGTGTGATCGTCACTGGCACGCCAGCATTTTTCACACATCCATAACTGCCCCTGGCCTGAAGGGGAGGCAGGAGGTGGGTAACCATGCGTGGTGGGTCTGGAGTCAAGTTATGGGCCGGCCAGGGTAAAAGTGTCAGGTTTCCTTGGCTGAATATCATTAGTGACCCAGATGGGTTTTTAACAACAATCTTGTGGGTTCATAGTTACTGTTACTTTAAAATTTTTTACTGTTATTTTAAAAATACCAGGTGTATTAAATTACTTGGATTTAAATTCCCTAGGTACTGTGTTAGGATTCGAACTTATGCATCAAGATCAACAAGCCCAGATTCTGTTGTTAGTTGTTTAATTTAACTGCTGCACTACCACACCCCTTGAAGTAATATTGACTTCTTCTATCCCATTTTGTACCTCAGTAATGTCCATCTTCTTCCCAAAGAGGATTTAATAGTCCAATCCCTTTACAGTTCAGGCTAGTCTTGTTGCTTCTCCCTACATCTCACCTAATGGGAATGTGCAAACCAAATTGCAGACAGTTCTGTAACTGCGTGAGCTCTGTTCAGCGTATGGAGGTTTACAGGAAAAGACCAAGAGTGCTGGCAGTAACTGGTTAACTCTTTCAAGGTGTTGGCATGAGTTCAATGAGCCAAGTGGCCTTCTTGAGTAGTCTTTGATTGAGTGGTTCAATATTCAAAGTAAATCAGAGTTGGGTTTATTAAAATTAAATAAGTATTGGAAAAAGAGAGCAAAATAGTGAGGTAGTGTTCATGGGTTCATTGTCCATTCAGAAATCTGATGGTGAAGGGGAAGATGCAGTACCTAAAATGTTGAGTGTGTGTCTTCAGGTTCCTGTACCTCCTCCCTGATGGTACCAATGAGTAGACGGCATGTCCTGGGTGATGGGGGTCTTTAAGTGATGGATGATGCCTTCTTGAGGCATCCACCTTTTCAAGATTTCTTCGATGGTGGGGAAGTTAGTGCCCATGATGGATCTGGCTCAGTTTCCAATCCTCTGTAGCCTTTTCCGATTCTCTGCATAGGCAACTCCACGCCAGACGATGAGGCAACCAGTCAGGATGCTCTCCATGGTACATCTGTAGAAATCTGCTCGAGTCTTTGGTGATGTACAAAGTCTCCTCATCAGATATAGCTGTTGGTGTGCCTTCTTTGTAATTACATCAATATGTTGAGCCCAATATAATGACTCCATGGTCCCATGCTGTGTCTCTTTCTGTGTCAAATCCATCATTCATTCTGACTTCTTGGGTTACACACGTTTCTTCCCAACATGTAACTCCGTCCATTTCTCCCTGTTATACTTCTGAACCAATAGTGACTCACATCTTGAAGTGCTCCCATGTTACACTGGGCTGTATTTAGAAGGATATGGGTCAAATGCAGGCAAATGGGACCGGCTTAGATGAGCTCCTTGGCTGTCATGGATGAACTGGGCTGAAAGGCCCATTTCCATGCGAAATGACTCTATAATCGACAACTCAATGCTTGCACTTTGTTACATCTCGAGCTTCAGAAAATCAGTGTCCCTAAGGGCACTTACCAGCTCCAATGCTCTCCCCTAAATTCATAGTGATACCACCCTAACCCAGCACTCTAGGGGCAGCAAGACCCCTGCCTACTTTGAACGAGGAGATGCCCGCAACCAGAAGCACTGACAAAACAACTGAAGTGAGGGAACTTACAACGGTGTGAGGAGAGATCCTTCTCCGTTTAGTTGATTGTAGGATCAGGCTGATTGTAGGGCGAAAGAGGATGAGCGGAGACTTGATAGAGATGTACAAGCTGATAAGAGACAGTGGAGAGCCAGTGCCTTTTTTCCCAGGTGGCAATGGCTAACACAAGTGGACATAATTTTAAGGTGAGTGGAGGGAAGTACAGGGAGAGGGAATAACAGAGGTAGGTATTTTACACAGAGCCTTGAATGCACAACTGGTAGTAGTGGTTGAGGCAGGTACATTAAGATCACTTAAGAAACTCTTAGATTGGCACATGGATGTTAGAAAATTGAGGTAATGGTTAGACTGATCTTGGGTAAAAGCTCGATGCAACATTGTGGGCTGAAGGGTTTGTACTGTGCTGTAATGTTCTATGCTTAGGTCCATTTTCCCCTGATCTCCTGTCGTTAGTTTGGTAGGGGACTGACAGAAACCCAAGTGAAATGATGCAGAGGCGAGGCCTGAGACGTTTATAAAATTATGAGATACATAGATATAATAGACAGCCATTAGAACATAGGGCAATGCTGTGCCAACCTTTTAACCTACTCTAAGATCAATCTAACCTTCCCTCCCACATAGCCCTCCACTTTTCTATTATCTGTGTGCCTTTCTAAGAGTTTCTTAAATGTCCCTAATGTATCTGCCTCTTCCACCACCCCTGGCAGGGTGTTCCACGCACCCACCACTCTCTGTGTAAAAAAAAAAAAAACTTTCTTCTGACATTCCCTCTCCCCCATAGCTCACTCAACCTGTCCTTATAAGACATGCTCTCTAGTCCAGGCAGCATCCCAGTAAATCTCTTCACCTTCTCTAAAGCTTCCACATCCTTCCTGTAATGAGGCAACCAGAAGTGAACACAATATGCCAAGTGTGGTCTATCCAGGCTTTTATAGAGCTGCAACATAACATAATCTTGGACTTAATTCCTCCAACTAATGGAGGCCAACACACCATATGCCTTCTTAACTACCCGAATTTTGAGGGATCCTTCGACCCTTAGTATCTTAATAATTAGTTTATTATTGTCACATGTACTTCGTTTTTCATGCTGTCCATACAGATCTGTTCAAAGCATAACTACCCTGAGGTAGTACAAGGGAAAATCAATAACAGAATGCGGAACATAGTTGCAGCAACGTTTTATGATATACATTAACAATCTGGAAGGGGGAGGGGCCGAGTGTAGCAAATCTGCATTTGCTGTTGACACTAAACCAAGTGGAAAAGAAAATTGTGCAGAGAATGCGTAGAGTCTGCAGAGAGATATAGATTAGTGAGTGGACAAGGGTCTGGCAGATGGAGTACAATGTTGGTTATTGTGAGGTTATTCTCTTTAGAGGGAAATGTAGAAGATTAGATGATTATTTAAATGGTGAAAGATTGCAGCATGCTGCTGTGCAGAGGGACTTGGGAGTGCTAGTGCATGAATTGCAAAAGGTTGGTCATGTCATCAAGAAGCAAATTGGCCTTTATCGCTAGAGGGATTGAATTTAAGAGCACAGAGGTTATGCTGCAACTGTACAGGGTACTGGTGAGGCCGCATCTGGAGTACTCTGTGCAGTTCTGATCTTACTTGAGGAAAGATATACTCCAGTGAATACCAGCCAATCATGGGGCAGCAACTCAATACGTAAAAGCACGCAGACACGGTCAAAAGGTTCAGTTGTTGTTCAGACCAAACCTCAGAATGGAGAAAAAATGTGATCTAGGTGACTTTGACCATGAAATGATTGTTGGTGGCAGATGGGAAACTGATCAGAAACTGCTGATCTGCTGGGAATTTCATGCACAGTCGTCTCTAGAGTTTCCAGAGGATGGTGTGAAAAACAAAAAAAAATCATCCAGTGAGCGGTAGTTCTGTGGGTGAAAACGCCTTGTTAATGAGAGAGGTCAGAGGAGAACGGCCAGACTGGTTCAAGCTGACAGGAAGGTGACAGTAACTCAAATAACCACACATTACAACAGTGGTGTGCAGAAGAGCATCTCCGAATGCATGACATGTCAAACCTTGAAGTGGATGGGCTACAGCAGCAGAAGACCACGAACACTCAGTCAGTGTCCACTTTATTGGGTACAGGAGGTAACTAATAAAGTGACCCTGAGTGTACATTGACTTTGGAGGCGGTGCAGAGGAGGTTCACCAGATTGATTCTGGAGGTGAGGTGGTTAGCCTATGAGGAGAGATTGTGTCGCCTGGGACTACACTCACTGGAATTCAGACGAAGGAGAGGGGATTTTATAGAAACATGCAAAATTAGGAAAGGGATAGATCAGATAGAGGCCGGAATGCTGATCCCACTGGTAGCTGAGGCTGGAATTAGGGGACATAGGTTCAAATTTGTTGGGAGTAGATTTTGGACAAAGATGAGGAGGAAATACTTTTCCCAGAGAGCAGTGGATCTGTGGAATTTTCTGCCCAGGTAAGCAGTAAAGGCTACATCATTAAATATATTTAGGGCACAGTTATATAGATTATTAGATAGTAGGGTTATGGGGAAAAGTCAGGTAGATAGTGCTGAGTTGGTTGCCAGATCAACCATCATCTTATTGAATGGCAGAGCGGGATCAATGAGCAAGATAGTCAACTCCTGCTCCTATTTCTTATGTAGGGGGCTGTCAGTGTCACCAGCGAGTTCTGTTTATTTGTAGAGACGGTGGGAGGCAATTGGTGGTGGGGAAAATGGTCAAAGGAGGGCTGGTCTGCCGGAGGAAGAAAGTGGGTTTATCAGCCTGACAAACTGATAACAGTTTGGTGCAGGTAACACTGACTGCAGGCACGTGAATAGGCAGGAAGGGACCCATTTCTGGAGTTTTCCCTCATCTTTTACTACTCAAGTATCTCCACCTCTGCATTTCACTCTCTCTCCCCCTCCCCTTCCTTGCTTTCCGTTCCCTCCCATTTCCCCTCTGTTCTCTCCTTCCCCCTTCCCCTTCTCCCTCTGCCTTTCTACCCCATTTCTTCTGCTCCTTACTCTTACTCTTCTATCTCATTCCCCCTCCCTCTCCCCTTCCACACTACCCTCTCCATTCTCCTCTCTCCTACTGTCCGCCTCTCCTCCCCTCTTCCTACCTTATGTCCTTCCCCACCCCATCTCCTTCCTGTCCTCTTCTACCTCTCCTTTCCCTTTCTGCATTTCCTTCCCCTTCTTCCTCTCCCTTCCCCAGTCTCTCCCTTTCTCTCTCTTTTCCTTTCCCTATCCCTCCCATTCCCATAACTCCCCATTGACCAGTAACCAATAAAATTACCACAACATATCATGACTCTTTAGCTCAGAAGTCTGGGTGGATTCCAAAAGTGTTGAATAAATAGGAAGTGACAGGTTTGTAGAGTGTCTTCCCCATCTTTTGCCCCTTCCCCTCACATTACCCCCTCT